>NW_027122398.1:0-561475 GCF_030686945.1 Centruroides vittatus | reverse complement strand
GTATTCGCTCCACCTACAGCAGACTTTTCGAAAGCTTATTTCTTTGTACCTGAAAATATTAATTAATATTTAAGTCATTATTCCAATACAAAGTTCACATACTACGTTCTACATTTTACTTACATCTGACTTAGAAATTTGTTTAATAACAGTAAAAACATACTGTTATTGTGTATTTTTTATTTTTTACTTATTACTATATTCTGAAGGAAGCAAAAAAATAAATTTATGCCCTATATGTGATAACTTTTTACAATATTTTAAACACAAAATATAGAAAATATAGTATATAAGTAAATTAATTAAATTTTAATTGTTATCTAATGTAGAATAAGAAGATTAGTAGATGGTGGTGTATACGAAAAAGTGAAAGAAAGTGATTTGCCTCAGAAGAGAAGCAGTAACAGAGAGACGTATCTTCCACTAAGTGTTGAAGACATTTGCAGCGCCTTAATATTATTGTTATGTGGTTATGGTATATCTTTCATAACTCTATTTGTTGAAACATTACTAAACAAAAAACACATTAAAGCTATTCCAGAAAAAAATTAATAATAAAATAATAACATCTGAAAAATTAAATGCAACATAAGTAGTTTAATTTAACATTTACAGGAAGAGTGATATTCAGTTAATGGAGTAAATTTTTCAAAATTTAATAAATTATATCAGTTGTAGACATATACCAGTATGTAATACAACTCTATGACGTCCAATTTATCTGATAATTTCTTATTATTGGATACATTTTAGAAAAAGCCGAATTACCAGACATTCCGAAGATAATATTTGAAGATAAATAAATATACATATATATAAAAACATCTTTATTTCAACTTATCCCATTAAATGTTGTAACATGCCTCAGTGACAGAGAAAATTGTACCATTTAAACTGCCCTCTATCTCTCTCTCTGTCTGTATTTCAACGCAAAAAATAAATAATGGCTATTTAGTTGAAATATTCGTACTTATTCATAGGTGAAAGTAGAAGCTAACTACATTTGCTTTTCAAATATGGATATGTTTATTATAAGTAAAATTGTAAGATATGCTTTGAACAATGATGCAAGCTTTTTCCGTCTCCTATATATTTAAATCATACTGGATTACCAAACATTCTAGTTTACCGACCTGTGTTGAGTGGGTTTAACCATTAAACACCAATTCGGTGGTAGCTCATTAATTTACAGGTCAAGTTCAACAGGTGCGAACCCAGGAGCAGTTTGTCATGGGTTCGTGTGTCGTCAACGGTCTAACAGAGTAAAGTTTTTCAATTTCCTTCACCTGTCCACCTCCACATAATAGATTTTACACCAGTTTCCCTTAAGAAGACCGTCTGGAGGCACTACTATGTGACTGATTCCCATGTTGTGTTACTTTTCCAAGTAATCCAATCTATTCCAAATTTTCAGGTGAAGAATTCACGAATTTTTACTATAATACTTTGTATTGAACTTAAATCGCAATTTCAGCAAATTGTATCAAAATTTATCACATATAATTCTAATGACGTCTCTATTTCATTTCTGAAATACTGCACGGAAACATTTACAATATTTTCATTCTTGAGTGAAATTATGAAATAAATAAATATGTTTGTCGTATGTTAGAAAAGCACTCTCTATAAGTATGACTTATATATTAGAAATAATAAAAACATTGTTGACAAATATTGTGTCCATTAATTTTAATGATTAAAAATCGAGAGTGGAGAGATAATGAAGATCGTGTTTATCTCCACTGGGGATGGACTTAATGACGATTTAACTCGTTAGGTGCATTTACAGTTTTTTAAAATTTATTTTTACCCTGAAAATTAAAGTTTTTGCCATTTTACATTATTTAAGAATATAAAAACTTGTAATAAAATATGATAACAGATGGCATCACCAAAATTTAAAATGTTGCCTGGAAGACTGAGCAACTCGATACTGGTTTATTTTACTCATAGTTCTAATAAATCCCTTTATTATTATACTCGTTAGTTCGAGCGAGTCACTTCCAGGTCGGATTACATTTCTGTAATTTCTCTTTCATCCTCTCTCTCTGAATTACCATAAGAAATCACTCTTCTGTGAAATTTTCGTATATCCTTCTTGTACAGTGTTTTATTTTTTAGGCTCGAGACAAGGAGGGTTTCTTGTGAATGGCAAGTGCTATTAGCACATTTTGACCCAAATAAATTTGGTTGTTTTTAATTGTCACAATATTACAAATAATAATAGAGTAATTCCGCAGTATCACTACGTCGGTAGTGATAACAAGTGAAAGTTCATAAAATTTACTTAAGTGCGAATTCTTAATTTTTAAAGGTAAGTACATCTATAATTAAGCTGTTGTTTAGTTTGATAGATACTAGTTTATCGTAAATCGATTATCGAATCGAAACAATGAAAGCATTTTTAAATAAAATAAATATTTAATTTATCCAAAATCAATAAAATATTGTATTAAATTTGAGTGTATTCTATGGGTATAATTAATTATATTTTTGTTTTATAAAAATAATTATTTGAATCAATAATATAAGACATTTATTAAGTTCATTGCTTCGATAAAACGCGTTTTATAATAATACATTTGAATAATTGAACTGAAAAACATCTCAAAATCAATAAATATAAACATTAAATAGAACGTGCTCAGCAAAAATAATAAATAATAATCTAACACCTTTATCGTTGCCGAGAAAGTTTAATTTAAAACAAACGTTTTCGACCTATTCCATAGGCCATCATCAGGTTAAATAAACCGACAAATGGAACAGTTACGTTCCAGAGGATCGAATACAAATATTTAAATTTCAAAAAATTGACAACGGATTAAAAGATGATAAATAATAAATGAGTATTGTATAAAATTAAAAAAACAAGGAATAAAATAAAATAAAAATTAAAAAATAAACTCAGAAAAACTCCTAAATACAAGTATCAACTAAAACTAATGCAGAACCATAAAATAAACATGTAAATTAAGAGTTCCTTGCAGAGTTTTTAACCATATATTTCCAGACGATTTGTCGGTTTATTTAACCTGATGATGGCCTATGCAATAGGTCGAAAACGTTTGTTTTAAATTAAACTTTCTCGGCAACGATAAAGGTGTTAGATTATTATTTAATAACTATAAAATTGTTTTTAATGACTATTTATGGTTTGCTAAAATATTAGTTATTATAAGATACATATATAAAAACACTAGACTTTCTTTACGTTCACAGGATAAGAAAAATATTATGCGTAAGCCAATATTTTTTATGTCCATTGACAGAATATAATTTTGAAGTTAGGTTAATTACGGTTTTAGCTTATTTAGAACAAGGATAAAGCTTTATTTTTTACAATATTATTTTATAGTTTACATTGTTTAATTTGAGTTATGTGCGTGCCTCTTCCAGAATGTCTAACGGTCAAAGAAAACTGTCTGGTTATCAGTACAAAAAAAAGAAGCCGAAAGGCAAAAACAAGCTGGCGCGTTAAAAAATTATATCCAGAGTAATACTAAAACAAACGACGACTCTGAGAATCTAACATCAAGTCCAGTTATAAAAGAAAATACAAAATTGTCAGAGGATGATGATGACAAACAAATGGACGAAGTTTCTAAATCAATTGAAACTGACAACACTCTGACTCTGATCATCACCAGATGAAAGCAACGAAAAAATTGACACCAATGTGACTCCCACAAAAAGCGTTCTAAAAACTTTGTGTACAGATCCAGCATTGTGGCCAAGAATTTTAGGAGACGCCGAAAGAAGTCTTTTAGTAAGACAAAGTCCACCCAAACCATTGAATAATTACAAATTTCTTTCCAATGACACTGGTCGACATTTTAGCGTAAATTATTATACACGAATTTTAAGCAATGGAGAGCAAGTTTTATGAGACTGGCTAGTGTACTCTTTTTCACAAAACTGCGTTTACCGCTTCTGTTTCAAAATTTTCGGCTGTATAGTTAGTCCTCTTTCGAAGGAGGGTTTTAAAAGTTGAAAGCACATCGGCAGAAACTTTAAAAGAGCATGAAATTTCCAAAAATCATGGCTAGAAATGAAGCTAAGGTTAAAGTGTTGTAAAACTATAGAAGCGGCCTCTCAAAGAATTATTAATGCCAAAACAAATCATTGACACAAGGTGCCTCTAAGAATCGTAGCAATTACTAAAATGCTTGATAAAAGTGGTCTGTCTTTTCAAAGTACAGTACAAGCGACAAGTTGTTTGAGTATAAAAACGGTAATTTCTTAAAAATAGTTAAGTTGCAATCTCAGTTTGATCCCACTATGGAAGAGCACATCCGTAGAGTGCTAAAAAAGAAGAGACTAAAGCTCACTCTCTCGCATAAAATATACAAAGGGAGATACTGGATCTGCTGCATCAAAGTGTAAAGTCTCATATTATTGATGAACTAAAAAACCAAAATATTTTTTCATAATTTTAGACTGTATTCCCGACATTAGTGAGGTAGAGCAAATGACTCCTGTAATCAGATATGTTTCAATCAATAAATTTGATGCCGATATTGAAATTAAAACTAATGAAAGCTTTTTACGCTTCTTACCAGTCGAAAAGATCCACAGGAAAACAAATGTCTGATATTATTATAATTGGAGAACTTAATGACTTTGGTTAAATTTGCAGGATATCAGAGGACAGAGATACGACAACGGATCCAATATAAGGGGCGATAAAGCAGGAGTGCAATCTACAATTAATTCAATTCGCGATCATTTTCTGTTCCGTGTAGTAGCCACTCTCTCAGTCTTTTTTTATTAATGATATGGCAAAAGCATCCTTGGAAGCCGCTAATTTCTTCATCGCGGTCCAAAAAATATATTAATTTTTTCCGGCATCTGCTTTTCGACGGGCAATTCTTTTAAAACATGTTTAAGGTTTAACTTTGAAACCATTGAGTGGCACTAGATGAGAGAGTAGGATAGAGACCTTAAAGCCTTTGAGATTTCATTTGTGAGATGTATACGACGCCTTGCTAAGCATTTACGAAAACTAAGAAACTGATAATTTAATGAGACGAGGCTTCGAGTTTATTAACTTGTATTAAACAATTTAAGCTTTTGTGTTCATTAGTTATTTGGCATAAAATACTAAATTCCATTAAAACTAATTGACACAACACTAACTACAACTGTTCAGTGATCACTCACATGACTTTCAATAAAACAATAGTTTAAACTCTTACTAGTATATAATATGTGATTAGAAATATAAATTTATTTTTCTAAAATACGAAATTAAAATTAAAATCATGTTTATTAAGCCTGGGTTTCTTTTATTACGAGGACAATCTGTCGAAGGTAGGATACCCCTGGAAGACTTTCATAAGAGACTGGCCGCTATTGGGGTGGTTATTAACGTAAAAAAATCCGAAAAACTTTTGTTGATTTGCCCATTAGCTTGTCGCAAACGCACTACTAATTACAAATGGTCAGATGATTCGTCCACTTTGTAGCTGGTGGGTGCATTTTGTTTAAGGATTGTAAAGATCAATGCAGTTGGAGATAAGAGAATAAAAAAAAGATACTGGCATATTTTCGACTGTTGCCAAAATATCTGAACTGAATCTTTTGCCAAACGACGCCGTTACCGGCCTACCATATGCTGACCTACCACTTAATATGTAAAGTCACATTGAATAGCAATTATAAAAATTTGTAATTGGGGTTATTTTTTAAATGACAACCTTGAAATATTAAAATAAATAGAAGTTTTTTTACCGAATGTTCTGAGCAAAATAAATTTTCAATTATTGGCCTTTTTTAGTATCCTAAAACGGTGATTGGTTCGATAAAAGTTTATCTTCAAATTTAACAGTTTATAAGCGATAAATGCAGCATACCTCCTGAGAAAAAGTGGGATTAAATTTGAAAATTTGATCTCGAATGTTTCATTACCTTCAGGAATTTCCAAATATGCGACTACACGTTTTTGCTTATCTCAATGAAATCCATTGCCCATTTCCAGAAAAAACAATTTTATTTGCAATACTCTATATTTCTGTTTTAAAATAATTACTTTCATGAAGGTGCGTGTCTTATAATATTAATCAATTTCGTCATTTGAAAATGTTTACCTGATAAAATAATTTACTAAATTAAAAATTTGAAATAAAGAATATTTGTTTGATATATTGATTATAATCATCCATATTTGCATATTAACACGCTAACAAGTAATTTATGAAATACTTCCAATATATTTTGTTATGATAATTTTTGTTATTAAGAACTAATTTTCAATTTTTAATATTAATGTAACATTAATTTAAAGATTTATTTTAAAAATCTAATATATTTAAACCTTCCTGCAAGTTAAAAATCTAAAAATGCAAAACACGTAGAACAAAATAATAAATAATAATAACCTATGGTAGCGAACTCGGCGACAGGGTAATTTTTCTACCCTACAATCTAGATGGCGACAGGGATTTTTTTCCCCACCTCTACATTACACGCGGCAACAGGGAATTTTTCTTTCTACCTTACATTTAGACGGCGATGGGGAGATTATTTCTACCCTACGTTCTACGTTTTCAATTCTAAAAAATACAAATTAAAAAAAATAGAATAACTTACTTTGTTTCTGAGCTTTTCCCATTTTTCCACGTTTCCTGTCGACAGAACTAGACTCTCCGGTACGTGACGATGCTCTTTTTCCTTCTTTCGTCTTAACACTTTTCTCTCTTTTTTTTCACCTTTGTCTTGTGTTTACTTTTGCTTTTTTGTCTTTCTTGCTGACATTAGGTGCGGGAGCAGCCGGAATAGTCTCTGGTTCTTTCCAACTAGGTATTTTTCCGTGACCGGGATGTATTCGATCAGCGTATGCCTGCCTTTTTAGAAACACCCGAGGAAACTGCCGAAATACTCGGCGTGCACTCTAAACCAAGATAGTGCCGTATGAATGTCAAAAAATTCGCCCATGACATATTGCCACATTTCCTTTGAACGTTCCTTCGAGAGCCGAACTATTCTGCCAGCATTTTCGGCAACGCATCACGCATGATTTCCGGTCACTGCGATAACTCGATTTGCATGTTTGGCCACATTTCTGGCAAAGTTCCTCGGTGTGTTGGAGACTCAGTTTTACGGCAAATTTCGGTCCGCCATCAATTCTTTCGTCTAATCCTAATTCGGGAAGACTCTGCTTCTATTAACTGATAAAAACGTCGCCCAGTACACTCTTTCCAAAATTCGTCCGACTCCAAATCGCAACTCGACACGACAAACTTGTGAAAAATCTATTCCAAAAATTGCCGAATACGCTTAGCAAATTTGTCAATACATTTATTCCAAGCGCTTAAATTCACAATGTAAATTAAAATTATTATTAATTACCTTATAATAGAAAAATTCCAAAAGTAACAAAAACTCAAGAAAATCTTTTTGCACGACAACACGCCTACTCCACTCTCGGGGGAAAAATTTGCATACTTCCGATCAATCGCGATTCTACGGATCAAAGCGCCCTCTACGGATTTCATTAATTGATAACGAAATCCCGACAAATTTCCTGTCGCCATCTTGAATGTAGGGGAAAAAATTTTCCCAGCGCAGTCTAGAATTTCCCTGTCGCCCTCTAAAATTTCCCTGTTGCCGAGTTCGCTACCATAGGTAACATTAACCTAAAAATCTAATACATTTAAACCTTCCTGCAAGTTAAAAATTTAAAGATGCAAAACACGTAGAACAAAATAATAAATAATAATAACAAAATTAACTTAAAATTGCAAATTACTTAACTCTTCATACGAATAAATATTCGAACCTTCAACGACCTCCAAGTCTAAACGGCAGGTTTCACACGAACCTTTTTTTTTATTGAAATGAGAACGAAAATAACTTCCAAACAACAGCCACTTTTGAATAACTGTCATTTATTACGTTTTTGACTGTTGCCGTTGTTTAAAGGTTTTAAAATATTTGTTGTACGACAGACAAGCAATCAAAGTGGAAGCCTACCATACTGGGTGACTCAAATTCGGATCCGCACAGGTTGATAAATTCCTCGGAAATTTTAAGGGGTTGGTCTGTCTGCCGGGTGGTGATGGACCGGGATTTGCCATGTCCCGCAAACATGACTCGCTAGTAAAGATCCTATTAGTGCTTACAGAACAAAAAGAGTTGAAAACTATATATAATTATTATAGTGAATTACTTACGTTAATAAATTTTTCTCAAGTAAACAATTTTTATATGTAAAAAGTATAGATTAACATTTCAGACACGAAGTGTTTATCAATTTAAACATTTTGTAAATGAGATATTGATTAAAAAAACAGGTATATAAACTTATATAATATAGAATTTTTTTGGATGCCTCCTGTAGTACTTTCTATGGACAACTGGCTCTTATATACCGATCTTTCTTGGAAAATTGACTTTATTTTGTGTTACAAATGTAATAATACACAGAAACTCCACGTGGTACGCTCCTTGGTTAGACATGAACCACCAAACTGATATTTACTGGTTCTATCAACTTGGCTGCTGGTGAGAATGCCTAATATAGAGAATCTCATATTGGAAATGAGAAGAAGTATAATTGTAATTAAGATTGTCATAACGAAATTCTTATAATTATTCATATAGAAAATATTTCATTTTATAGTTGTATTGTTTATTTCTGTAATTGTATCGATTTTAATATTTCTAATTAACTAAGTAGTTTATATTATAATAAAATATTTATCTGCTATTTTAAAAACAAATTCATTACACGCGATAACAGACACGCACACAACTCATATTCCTCATGCATTTAAACATGCTTTGCCTATAGATATCATAAACATATATTTATGTAAATGATATTGATGATGAGGTACTTTTAAAAAATCAATTTACGTATAGGTAACTAAAATTTCAAACGTTTTGCTTTATGTTTTTGAAGATTTCAAGTAATTTTTCAATAAATTATCAGAAAAATAAATAAAAAATTTTTTAATGGTGTTTATTATTACTATTAATTTTATGTTGCTGTCTACCAAATACAGGAAGTTCATAAAACATTTTATAAATGACATTAATAATTATATTATAATATTTAACTATTATATTTAGTTTAGAAACTTTTTCTATATTGTTTGCTTTTATCAGATAATTTGAATAATTATGGAAATTAATTCTAATAATACACGTTGAGAACATCTAGCAATTTGCTAAAACTCAGGTTTTACCTTTATAGATTTAAAAATTAAAAATACAAAATTATTCCTTATTTTGTGCCATGACACAGATCGCTTAACCCCTTTATTAACCTCTTAACAGTGGAACAGTCAGCCGTAGCACTTTCACTTAGTTGTGGAGCTAAAGCGTGGGAAATTTTTTAAGAATTTTCCCACGCGTTTTTCTCGTTTCCGTTTAGGAAAAAAAATTTTTAAACAGTTACGTCTTGTAAAGAAAAAATCGTTCTTTATTGTCACATAATTTTTTTATATATGAATTTTTTTCGCGATAATTTTTTGCTAAAAATTTTTTTTTCAAATTTATATTAAATTCTTTTTTGATTTTTTATCCGATACGATTTTTTCAAAACTTTTGAATTTATTTTCAATTTTATAAAATTTTTTAAAGTTTTAGGCATTTAAGTAATGACGATTTTTTCCAACCTGCGAATCAAATTCAAGAAAATGTAATTGACAGTTAACGAATTTCATCCACAACAATAGAAGACGTAAAGGTTGTTATGACTACAACTGGCGGCCTTTCCCCCCAGACTGAAATGTGGGTGAAGGTCGTCTCGTGTTCTACTTTCTGTAGAAGTGACGTAATCATTGTAAATAAAAGAAAATTTCAGTATATCTTTTATTTAAAATTTTAAAATTCCTTGTTCAAATTTACGCCGAAATATTAAAGCGAATTAAAATATTAGCATTTTGTAAATAAACTTACTTGACATATAATAAATTTAAATAAATTAATCTTTAAGAAACAACAAAACAATAAAAAAATGTAGAAATATTTTTATATTCATCTTCACATTTATAACATATGTTATCGTCATTGACCGATATTTAATTTTAAAAACAATTTTCATCATTGGCATGCATCAGAAATGAAAGCATAACTTCCCTAAAACACTTCACTGAGTGGGTTCGCTTCACTCTGAAAAAGCTGACAGTTTTATCTCAGAAATCCAATGTGTGACCTACTTTCTCGAACATAGTAAAACAAACTAAGTTACAGTACAACAATACACATAAACACAAATAAATTAGTAGCCCAATAATACATACTTTCATGTAAATCCATATGTTATATCCAAAAGTCAGTTTTCCCAAATTGTCGAAAAATAAATTATTTTCAACTTTTCTTTCTGAATTTAGAAGTAATTCACAGTAAACTTTATGCCTTAAAATATCCATTGCAATCAACGCAAAATGTATGAATCCACGTAATAAAAAATTATCGCAGTGAACTTCGAATAAACGAGAAACACAGAATTATCGAACCGCACTTTACGAAATCTGGCGCGAACTGTCGTATACAATAAACAAAACGAAAATGCTCTTGTCCAATGTCATCACGTGACAAAAAGTTTCTAAATAAACGCTAAAAGTTTTAAAGAATTCTTTCACAAAAACCGATGAATTTAATTAATACACAATAACTAAATCTGCTTAATAAAGGTTAATAATTTTCCATTATAATTATGCAAATTAGATATAAAAAAGATCATCGCGCAAATTCTCCCGCGAACCATGGATGACTCTTACGTCATCTGGATTGAAGTTTCCTGCAAAATACTGAAAATTTTTATATAATTATTTTACTAATCCAGCCAAATTTAAATAATATAAAATGTCTAGATCTGTTTAATAAAGATTAGTAATGTACTATCATTAATATGCAAATTAGATATGACAAAGATCACTGTGGAAAAATTCCCGCCAAGATAAAAATAGCTTTCGGTCACGTGATCACCAAGAAATACGCCTTAAATTTAATGTTTGTGTACAAATTAATACATTTTAACTAATGTCATCGTTTAAAATTTAATGTTTCTGTAAAAATTAGTAAATTGTAACAAATTTCATCAAAGACAACAGAATAATTTTCAGCTTATAAAAACTCTACAATAAATGATTATTTCTTCGAAAGACGTCGATATGCACGAATAAATAATAAATATACAATAATGCTTTTATCCATTTTAAGTGGATATTGTAAACATTAAGCTATTTAATTTGTTTGGCTTTTATAATTTAGTTTCCGAATATTTTACTGTGAAATTCCATTTAGAAAACAGAAATAAAGACAAGCTATTAATTATAAACAGGACAATAGAATAATTTTTACGTAAATTGAGTGAAAATACAGAAAAAAACGAATTATATCAAAGATGGGGACAAACAAGCTTACATCCCCAGAACAGAGCTTATAATTTGTTGTCAATTTCAGCCTGTTCCTACTTCGACTGTTTTTTGTTGGTAAAAAGTTAATGTTTTAAGATGTTCTTAGTGAAGAAACATAAAAGTATCGAAATATAATATTCACACACACAAAAATATTCATGTATGTTGACATTAGAAATTTAAAATCAATTATAGAATGTCCTGGATAGAGATATCGTGTGATTGTTTCTTCTGTCTTATTTTGTTTTTCTACGTGAAAATAAGATATCTTTTATAACTATTGATAATATAAACATTTTGTTTCTTTATATATTACTTCAATTACAGCTGCAAACTTTAACACATGGAGCATGTGAGAAAGTATTATTGTATAGATTATTATATTTTTATGAATACAACTGAGACTCGTGACAAATATATATTAACCTACTTTAAGTGTCAATATTTTATTTAGAATCATTTTAAACGTTATTATTACATCAAATTATGAAATGGAATGTTCCAAGTATAGGATTAAGAGGGAGGAGAAAGAAGCCATGCGTGGGGAAAAAATGAGTTTTTATCTAAATTATAATAAAATTTACTTATATTTACGAGAAATATCGATAATTTTCTTCTGGAGAAATGTATCTTGATAAAATTAATTATCTATATGAATGAAACTTTCAATAATACATTAGTTACAATGGCTGACATTCCTTTCTTACCCTTTCTGTAGTATGTCTTGTGTATTAAACATAGTTTCCTAGATTATAGCATAATAATGTGTATAAAAACGGAAAATTCTGTTAATTTGTAAACGCAGATAACTATCACATAACAAGCATACTGTAACCTCTGTATATTTAAAGTCAGGTATTCGCGATTGAATGTTTCTAAATAAGCCTGTTTAATCCGTAATTTATTTGACAGAAAGAAATTGTTTATGGCCGTATTTCATTTATATAATGTTTTTCTCGTGATATTATTTCTAATATCGGAAAACATTTCTAATATGGACATACATCAATATTTTTAATTCTGAATATTATATTTCGATACTTTTATCTTTATTCACTAACAACAAAGTACTTTTATTTTAAAAAAATAAGTGTTTACCAACAGAAAACAGTCAAAGTAGGAACAGGCTGAAATTGACAACAAATTATAAGCTCTGTTCTGGGGATGTAAGCTTGTTTGTCCCCATCTTTGATATAATTCGTTTTTTTCTGTATTTTCACTCAATTTACGTAAAAATTATTCTATTGTCCTGTTTATAATTAATAGCTTGTCTTTGTTTCTGTTTACTAAATGGAATTTCACAGTAAAATATTCGGAAACTAAATTATAAAAGCCAAACAAATTAAATAGCTTAATGTTTACAATATCCACTTAAAATGGATAAAAGCATTATTGTATATTTATTATTTATTCGTGCATATCGACGTCTTTCGAAGAAATAATCATTTATTGTAGAGTTTTTATAAGCTGAAAATTATTCTGTTGTCTTTGATGAAATTTGTTACAATTTACTAATTTTTACAGAAACATCAAATTTTAAACGATGACATTAGTTAAAATATATTAATTTGTACACAAACATTAAATTTAAGGCGTATTTCTTGGTGATCACGTGACCGAAAGCTATTTTTATCTTGGCGGGAATTTTTCCACAGTGATCTTTGTCATATCTAATTTGCATATTAATGATAGTACATTACTAATCTTTATTAAACAGATCTAGACATTTTATATTATTTAAATTTGGCTGGATTAGTAAAATAATTATATAAAAATTTTCAGTATTTTGCAGGAAACTTCAATCCAGATGACGTAAGAGTCATCCATGGTTCGCGGGAGAATTTGCGCGATGATCTTTTTTATATCTAATTTGCATAATTATAATGGAAAATTATTAACCTTTATTAAGCAGATTTAGTTATTGTGTATTAATTAAATTCATCGGTTTTTGTGAAAGAATTCTTTAAAACTTTTAGCGTTTATTTAGAAACTTTTTGTCACGTGATGACATTGGACAAGAGCATTTTCGTTTTGTTTATTGTATACGACAGTTCGCGCCAGATTTCGTAAAGTGCGGTTCGATAATTCTGTGTTTCTCGTTTATTCGAAGTTCACTGCGATAATTTTTTATTACGTGGATTCATACATTTTGCGTTGATTGCAATGGATATTTTAAGGCATAAAGTTTACTGTGAATTACTTCTAAATTCAGAAAGAAAAGTTGAAAATAATTTATTTTTCGACAATTTGGGAGAACTGATCTTTGTTTGGATGTAAATGAAGGCATGTAAATTTATTTGTGCATATAATTATCTAGTTCTAATTTCGAAACATTTATGGCATTTAGTGTTTATAAGCGTGTTATTTAGACATGTCTACTAATTTAGTGCTAAAACGTAGAACTACGTCAAAGAAGAATACAAACTTTAATTAGCAAGTAGTATCTTTATTAGAAAACTTATTTGTTGGTAGATTTTTTTACATTTAAAGTGTAATTAGATGAAACTAAATGGATGTGAACATAGAAAGTTGAATATGGCAAGAGTAATAGATAAAACTATTATTACATATTACTCGATCAGAAAAATTTACACTTGAAGAATTTTGTTTTGATAATTATTGCCTAGGGTTTATGTCGAAAATATTTTTCAGTTATATTTGTAATTACAGTTAATTCGAATAGTAATGGCGCTTAAATATTTATAGAATTAATTGAAGTTTTCGAGTTTTGTTTTGAGGAAACTGAGGAAGGCAAGAGTATCTACAGTTGTATAATGAACTGAATTTAAGTAAATTAGGTGACTTTGTATGTTTCGATGTAGTTTTTTATAATATTACGATATACGAACTTTCGATTTTGTAAATTGTATTATACTAAAAAATAAAGTTTTTCGTTATTCTCCTACTTAATGATGTATTTATAATGTTTCTGAACTAAATAATACTTATTAAATTGAAATCCGAGCTTTACAAAGTACTATGAATATTAGAGAAGACCGTTTTACTATAAACTACTACGCTTTTACTACAGCTTACTCCAATGTTGATTCTACGAAAAGTAGGTCAGACAAGGACCGTTAGACTAATGACGTAGGCTGTTTACTTTTTCCGGTCGCATCGGTGCACTCCCGATAGCGTCATTTACAGAAGTCACACCTACTTTTTTCTGACGCGAGCCAATTAGGAATATTAATTTTTTTAACCAATCAGATGACGGCGGGAGATTTAAATTCGATTTATGTCGATAGATGGCCGTCTAAAATTTCATATTTATTTTAATTTTCTTTCTTTTATTGTAAATTCTCGAGAACTAAAGGATATTCCAAAACAAAGTTGGAGAACCCAACTACTCGTGAAAATTCTACGACTTCACGAAATGGTCCAGGTATTTTATAAGAATTTTTGAACGGCTATTTCCGTCCTTCACCACTGCCACTCGATCGCCTTGGACGGCTATTTCCGTCCTTCACTGTTAAGAGGTTAAAGCTGCGATGTTACGGTTTTTAAAATGAATAGATAATTTTTGAGATTTTCTAGTGTAAAAATGTCAACATCTTCCTTAATAAGAAAAATAAAATAGCGTTTAATAAAAATAATTGTAATTATTCTAATTAAAATATTTGTAATAGTATCATAATTCATGTGTAGTGTCATTAACAACAATTGCTTCAATACGTATAAAAACTTTTTCACAGATTTTTCCTGTTACGATCAGTTCAAATGGTAGTTTTTAGCATAATCTAATATTTCTAATATTTTTTAATTTTTTTTCGTTTTTCTCACATCACTCTAAAGCTAATTCTTATTGTAATATAACTAATTCATTGTGTACCTCGTAGAAAATTATTTATTTCGTGTTTTAGTCGAAAGAATTATTATGTGAGTAAAAACGATTATACAGGGTGGTTATAATTAAAGTTGTCATACTCAGACCCGTCTACAGCCCGTTCTCGTGAGCGTATTTTCATGAAACTTGGTATATATGTTATATGGACCATATGGAAAAGGAAAATGCAAAAACAAATATTTAGTTCGAATTTTTACCACTAGGTGTAAAAATGGCGCATGAAGAACAAGAAACACAAAATGGAAACAAACAAAAGGTTTTTATTCACAACATTTTTTCAATGTGCAATCCATTTGCATCAATTATATGTTCAAAACGCCTTACAATGCTGTAAGGCGTTTTGAACACGTGACTGATGCAAATTGATTGCATTATATCCACCCTGTAGTTCATTTCCATATCGACAATCTGTAAACCTGTGTATTGTTATCACAATTACGTACTGAATGGTTAAATTAGTTGTTATTCAGAATAAACTTGCAAAAAAGAAAGTTTTCATTCTGTTTGTCTCAGTTTATGGGTGTTTCAATTATATTGATTCTAAGACGGTGAGTGTAATGAATTCAGATTTAATTATACATAAATTCATTTTCTTTTAAATATGTATATTTGTCATTCTTAGACATTAATTATTAATAGGACTGTTAAACTGGTGGTAAGTGTTTATGGCCAAAATTGAGTAAAAGTTACTTATAGAAAATAGATTTTCTTTATTTAGCCTCCTGGAGGCTGAATAAAGAAAATTTGGATTGCGGGAATTCAAGGAAGTAACTTGCCACCAGGTGTATGTTGTCAAATAAATCCCCTAATTAGAACATAAAAAACCCAAACAAACAAAAGGCAGATAGTTAACGCATGAGGGTAAGAGTCACTCTGAAGTCCAGGAATGAGCCTTTTAAGAGGACAAATGCAATGTCAAGTAAACAAATTTATGAATAAAAAACAAATTTATTATACAAAGAAACGAAAGCTAGCATTTGAACTGAGTATAAATAAATAGTATCAATAAGTACAAAATCTGTTTTAGAGACTTAGCCTACTTCTAATTGTAAAACAGGGCTACCTAGTGGAATATATCCGAACTGCACGACTCACAACATACCAGAAAAAAGTTCTTTTCTAGATGTTTGTGTGATTTTCTTTTCCCTCTCCTTTGTTTTCTCTTCCTTTCTCTTTTTCTTTCACATTCTCATTCTCTCTTTTTCTTTCACTTTTGTTCTCCTTTACATTTCTCCCTTTCTTCTTCACCTTTTGTCTTCTCTCTCCTCCACCCAGTTCCTCAGTAATTTAGTAAATATGATATTAATTTAAATATTATAATTTCTTTATAATTTAGTTGAGTTTTGACTTCATTCTAAAGTGTCTGTAATCCTTCAAAAGATCTAAATAATATAACAATTAGTAGAGATGTGAGTACAAAGGATGCCTGATAGCTAACAATGGTTCGTTGCTCAACGAGAGAAAAGAATAAAAGGATATAAAATTACATACATAGTTTAAAATAAAATAAAATTCTTAATGTATTTTCTTCAAATAATAAGTTATTGGACAACAGATCAAAATAAATTGATTAAAATTAAAATTGTACAGATAATGTTTATAATAATTCACAGATATGATATATACATATTATTATGATGGGTTAAGTGAGATATACTCGGTTTAACACCGGTGGCTGTGTACTATGCCGGACCAAAGTCAAGGCATAGTAACGAAAACAGAAATTAAAGAGGTGTATCAGTGTGTGTGTCTGTATTCAGGAATTTTCTCACAATATGACATGTATTCAATATAGTGGCCTTCTGTAGTGTTGATGTATGTGATTCTATTCAATTGTAATGTGCCCAGGCTTTTGTGTAGTGTGTGTGGTATGACACCTGTAGAGGAGAGAACAACAAGTACAAATAAGCACCTTAATCCATTCTCCACAGATGCCTTATTTCCTGGGCGAGATCTGTGTACTTGCTAATTTTTTCAGTGCATGCGTTTTGTATATTGTGAGTGTTTGGAAATGGATATGTCTATAATGTATGTGATTTTATTGTGTTTGTCAATGAGTGTGATGTCTGGTCTGTTGTGGTAAATTGTTTTATCTGTGATTATGGCTCTGTCGTAGTACATTTTGTGCGTGTTGTTTTCCAATACTGTCTGTGGAATGTATTTGTAGTATGGTTCGTGGATGTCTACTAATTTGTGTTTCTTTGCAAGCTCTTGGTGTATTATATTTGCTACTTGATTATGTCTGTGTAAATAATCCTGTCTGTGCCAAGAGCACTTGCAACCAGAGATGATGTTTCTGGCATGATGCGACATTTTCTGCATGTGTCATTTGTGAGTGTTGCATCTTTGAGTATGTGTTTTCTGTAGTTTTTAGTATTTATGACCTGATCCTGTATGGCGATCATGAATCCTTCTCGTCTCCACAAAGAGGCATCCCTGAGCTAACCAGCTGTTTGACGCAGTTTTGTCAACAAAATCCTGAGCCAGATTATAAGGATGCCGTGCCATGGAGTGCCTTTCGAGCCCACGATTGCTTAATGGTGTCTATGCTTTTTATATGTTGTGTTGTGTCCATATGATGTGAGTGTAAGTTTAATGGTGTGTTATTTGAGTCTGCTAGAGTTACTGCTTTATGTAATTGTGATGTTTCTTGTTTTTTGTAGAAAAACTCTCGCAGTGACTGTATTTGTTTGTAGTGAAGGTTAACTATGTCAATCAGGCCACGTCCGCCATCTTTACGTGGAAGGGTTAATCTTTCTGTGGCAGATTTAGGATGATGTTGTTTATGCTTAGTAAGTGTTGTTCTTGTTTTCCTTTGGAGTTGCTCAAGATCAGTGTGAGTCCAACGTATAACTCCAAAAGAATATGTGAGTACTGGAATGACATATGTGTTTATTGCTTTAACTGTGTGTTTTGCATTTAACTCTGTTCTGAGAATAGCATTTAACCTACTTTGGTATTCTTTAATTAATCTTTGCTTTATTTGTGCATGTTCTGTTAGTTTGGCCTGTTGGAATCCTAAATACTTGTAGAACTCGCTCTCTTCCATGGATTCAATAACGTCTCCATTTCCAAGTGCAAAATCTTCTTTCTTCAGGATTCCTTTTTCTATGTGAACTGTTTTGCATTTATCTAGGCCAAATTCCATTTGTATGTCCTTGGTGTATGAATGTGTGATTTGTAGGAGTTGATGAAGTTGTTTTTGTGTGGATGCATAAAGTTTTATGTCATCCATGTACATGAGATGTGACAGTGTAAACTGTGTTGTTTTTTCGTGTCTGATATTGTAGCCATATTGTGTGTTGTTTAACATGTTGGATAATGGGTTCAAGGCTAGGCAGAACCAGAGAGGACTCAAGGAATCTCCTTGAAAAATTCCTTGCCTAATAAAAATTTGGTTTGTTTGTATGGAAGTGTTATGAACCCTGAGATGTAGTGTTGTTCTCCAGTGCTGCATAGTGTTTTGGAAGAATGTAATGAGTGATGGATGTATTTTGTACATGTGTAGAATATGTAGCAGCCAACTGTGTGGAACACTGTCGAATGCTTTTCTGTAGTCTATATATGCCATGTGTATGTTTCTGTGTTGTTTGTGTGCTTGCCGTAGAATGACTGAATCTATGAGTAACTGTTCTTTGCATCCCCTGTGGTTTCTACGACAACCTTTTTGTTGTTCCGTTAGAATGTCGTGTTCTTCAACATGTTTGTATATTTTGTTTGCGATACAGAATGTCAATAATTTGTAGAGTGTTGGAAGACATGTAATTGGTCTGTATTGTGTGGGGTCTGTGGTATTGTTGGTTTTAGGTTTCATGTAGGTGATGCCCTAAGTAAGAAAATTTGGCATGTCTTGTGGATTGATGATGATGTGTGTTAGGTGTTTAGCTAGTTCCTGGTGCAGTGATGTAAACTTTTTGTACCAGAAATTGTGAATGTTGTCTACACCAGGTGTCTTCCAGTTGTGTGTTCTGTTAACAGTGTATTGGAAATCATGTATGTTTATTTCAGCACAGAACATAGTTGGTATGTTGTGCAAGTTTCTGTTCTCCTCTTCGATCCAGCCTGCATCAGCATTGTGCGTGACAGTACTGGACCAAAGAGAAGACCAATATGTTGTGAGTTCTTCTTCTGTTGGTGTGCCACTGTGCTGTGTATCAGTGTTTGCTTTGTTATTAATTTGTCTGTAAAAGAGTTTTTCATTGTTTGTAAATAATTTGTTTTGTTGTTTTCGTAGTGTACATATTTTGTATCGTTTGAGTCTACGTCGCTTTGGCAGCAAGTTTTTGTTTTAGTGTATCAATGTATATTCTGTAATGCGTGTGTTGTGATGTTCATGTTTTGTGTGTGTTTTCATTATTATTATTATTATTATTATTATCAACTCGTCTCGAATATATATATATATATATATACACTAAAATAAGTGATTAGTTAATTTTTTCGTTCAATTACACAATATGCGGAAGTAATGAGTTTCTGGTAAATTTTTCAGCTACATGCTTTTGGTAAAAAAAATCTTCTTGTGTAAGTAAAGTAAAGTCAAATAACATGAAAACTAGTAGAATTACAGCCATAAAATTAAGAAAATAGCTATTTTTTAATGTTTGTTTACATTCTGACTTCAATCACATAGACTGGTTCTTCGCGGGAAAATCCCGACCAGATGGGTCTAAAAAGCTCTCATTTATTGAAGTTGATTCAGTCATAATATAAGTTACCAATTAGAGAGTAATAGGCATAGAAACAAAAATTTAAAGCCAATTAACAGCAAGAAGATCTTCCATAGACTTACTATCGGGAGGTTGAGTTTTTTAGCGATATTTATTGCTAGATAGTTTTAAAAATATATTTATTCGCTTAAATATCGTTGAATTATCTAATTTAATATCTAAGTGTATTAAATTAGTTAATTAGAGCTAAAAAACGATTTAATTTTTACATTGATGATAATTTACCAAAACAGAAATGATTGTGTATTAAAAGTTATTAGAAAAGCATCGTCGAAATGTTTAGTATTAGCCTTTCAGCAGTGGGATAGTCAGGCATGGTGCTATCCCGTAGTAGTGGGAGAATATACCTGGAAAATTTTTAAAGTATTTTTTCATGCGATTTTTCTCATTACCGTTTCGAAAAAAGATTTTGTTAACAGTTATGTCTAGTAAAGAAAAGTCTGTTTTGATTGTTACATAATTCATTTTTATGTGAGTGTTTTTCACGGTAGTTTTTGGCGATACCCCGAAAAGAATTTAGCGGATATATACGTTTCTCATCACTGCCACGACATAGATATATGTTCCTCACTACTGAGTGGTTAGTTTGTAATTCTTTGAAAACTTTGATTTTTTGATATTTTATAGAGAAAAAGTAGACAAAAGAATCCGCACATAAGATTATACAGAGACTGCAGAGTTCTTTGGTTCCAGTTTATCTGTTTCGAATTCTAGTGAATGAATATTATGATCAATGGAATTTTTGGAGGTAGACCATAGAAGTGAAAATAATAACAGGTAGAATTCTTAAAATATATCATGATCCAATGTTGTTTTGGGTTTCGACTGTCTTAGGTGTTAACTATAAATCCTCACTTCTTTTCGATTTTTTGAGATAATAAATCTGACAGATAGACACCTCTAAATGTTTTGCTAATTTCTGGATCTCCTAATGCTTCTTCCATAAAGTAATCATATCCATTATTTAGTAGTTGATGTAAATATTCTGAGACCAATCGACATCTGTTGTTTTACGATATTCTAAAACGCACATGACGTTAACTGTCTCTGGTAAAGATCTTTTAAATTTTAAATCATGCTAATATTTCCATGTGATAAAATAATCATATGATTCTCTGAGGCCGCTTTATTGGGTGTTAAATCGAACACGTGAAACACATAACATTGGGCGTATTCGGAATACGATATATTAAATTTCCAATATGACAAATTTCCATAGGAAATTCCATATTCCCCCTTCTTTTTTGAATACGGTTGCCTAACTTGGAGCATAGCTTTTATCGTTGAAATCAGGAATATAAGGATTAGGAGTAATTAAAATCAAATCCTTTATAACAGAAATATAATTTAAATCGAAATTTTCAAAATTGAATGGATTTAAATCAATCCGTCCATTAGATGCATTATCACGTACCAATCCGATTATAATTCATTTTGGGAATTAACCAATTATTGAATTTGAAATATTTGAAGTTAAAATACCATTACTCAACGTAAATAGATTAATATTAATTTGTTGATAAAGCATTTTAATTACAGAATTTTCTTATGCTTTTTCTATTCCAATTAATTTAACCACTTGCCATTTGGACCCAAGATATCTCAGGCTAATTTAAATAATCCTATGTAATGTCTTGTTGTTCAAATAAATTCAAGCAAAGCTTACTTACATTCTATTGGATGTTGTTTATGATCTCAGCAAATTTCATAATTTTACACCAAAGAGAAGTTAATGCTTTTGATCATTTTCTTGGTCCCTATCTATAGATATAGTATATTGGTTAGAAAAAAAGTGATGTGTTTGATTATTTATGGCAACTGATGCACAACTATGTAGAAACCTGTCTTCACCTGAGAGGTTTATGAGAATAATCTGCTAACTTAGAAAAACAGCTGTTCTCAAGGACATTTAGCTCTGTACACCGAAATGCGGCTCATGTCATGTAATCCGTTGCACTTTTTGTCATGTTGAAGACTTATTGTTTCTAAATAACACAAAATAAAGAAAATAAAGATTTATGCTAAAATGTTTCGGAAACGTAATTCACAGATTGGTGTATTAAAAATTTTTAAATTTATTGTGGGAGTTTTTCTATAAAGCACAAAAAACAATGTAATAAAAAGCTTATCATATAATGTAAGTAATAAAATAAAACTAATATAAAATTTATTAGAAAATAACAAAATACATTTTAGTATTTACAATAACTAGTTCAGACGTGTATAAAAAACCTACTCCCCCTCGGGCGTTGTTGAGAATAACCCGAGAAAGTCCACAAGCAGGTGTTTCAAGGTCAAGTAACTATTTATAGTGTATTGCAGTGTGTGGTATCTAGTTGCAAGTTTATGTTACATGAATAATAAAATGTATTTAAATAATACATAATAAAATAAAGTTTTATACTAAAATTTTTAGAAATATATTTTATTATTGTTTTCTATATTCAGTACATATAAAATCAAATGTGAATGTGCTGTGTATAACATTGTATTTTATAATTACAAGTATAAGAAGAACGAAAAATAATCATTTAACATATGTTTTATGTCAATAAACTTATTTTTATTTTATGTTTTGTCATGTTTTCGTTTTTAAATTATTTTTAAAGCTAACCACGAATGGCAGCATTCCAGCATGATAGAAAACTTCTACAGAGAAGCCACCCGTTGCCCCTGTAGGCCCCTGTAAAGTTGGCTATCCAAAGGGAAAGATGCCATTTAACACTTTCCATGCTGGTATACACCTTTAGGCATATGTCACGTGACTTGCCGTTAATTCATGATGCGAGATATACCTATAGACGTAATTACTGAAAAAATTCGATTAAATTCAATTAATTTGCGTTATATTCGTGTTTTCCACGATCTTAGCTTTGATTTGCTCTTCTGTAGATCGATTGACTTTGATTAAGCCAATAAGTGTTTGTTACCACCCCTGAGCCATAAATATTTCAGTAAGAAGGACCCCCTACCATTCTACAGCAAATCTTTGCAGTTAACTACACAGTTGTCTGAAAACAATCAAAGGGAAACTCCTTCTACAGTTTTATTGGGTACCTTCTGTCTTTGTTGACATTACTTTACCTAATCACAGATTTGTGAAAGGAAAAAATTGCCACGAAAAGCCCGCCTCCAACCTTCCAAGTAAAATGTAAACAATCGCAATAAATTAACTTTTTAAATGGAATCAATGTAGTTTTACATTAATAAAAGACTATTTTTAAAACTTTAAAAAAGCTTTAAAAACTGTTTTTATTGAAACTAAAAAAAATTAAATTTTTAAAATTTAAAAAACTGTTGATTTATAAAACCTGAAAAAAAGAAAAACTAGTATTAAAATTTATAAGCCTATGCGTGAAAAAACAGAAATATTTTACTTTCTGCTTCTACGCTATAAATTCTAGCAGGAAAAAATATATTATTAAGTGTTTTAAAAAAACCTTAATCAGAATATTATTCAAATTTTCTAAATTTTTGAAAAAAGATACTTACCTTCTTCAAATGATATTTTTTCACCCTATTTTTACAACCACCCAGTTATTCCATTGTTTTAAAATAGCAATTTTTTAATATTAAATTTAAATACATTATTTTTTAAAAGATTTATTATTGAATAAAATTACTTCTTTTTTGAAGACACTTATTTTTATTTCTGATTCTGCGGGTTTTGTTAAGCAGGATTAGTCCAGTTATTTTTCTAAAATTGTAAATATTGTCTATGATAATGTTTTGGGATTCTGGATATTATTAAGTTTTGTTTTAAAAAAAGCTAACTAAAACAAATATTTTTTCTTTTAAAATGTATTAAAATATAAAATATAGTTACCTTGATGTTCTAAAATCTCCCACTCTTTTCATTTTTATAACATATAGTAATATCGCTATCATTATCAAAATTTAATAAAATTTCTATTATATTCCATTTCTCTCTTACCATATTAACTTCCGAGTATTTTTTGTTTTCTAAATCTAAAATATATTTTACAAGATATTTATGTTCTAAGCTCCCTACAACTGTGAGAGATATCATCTTATAAATGAAAAATTACAGACGTAAAGATGAAAATAAAAAGCTCAAAAAACGAATCGTCTTATAAGTAACTATGTTGATCTATATTGAATTTGATAACTCTTTTTTACAATCTGAGGTCAAAAAAACAACTTGACATCGCTCCCACTATTAGCAACTGATATAAAGAGAAGAAGCTTACTTTCATTACTTAATTCTTTATTGACTTTTTCTCTGTCGACATCTTAATCTCAGTGAAACAAATGAAAGGTGTTATAATCTCTCTAGATTTAGTTGTTTTAAAATAATAAAATTAAATTATCAATATTTTTCATAGATAATCATTTTTTACAGATTCACAATCACTATTTGTAATTGATAATCCATTTAATTCTAAGAAACGAAAATTGGCAAAAAAAAACAATGATGCAGCATCTGAAAAGAAAAAAAAAATGATTTAATTATTTCAAAAGATGAATCGTCTTACGAATCAATTCCACCATACTCGGTGTATATATTTCATGGTTATAATTTAGAAATTAAAGAATTTGCCAACAATATTAGATTTGCATTGCAAAATCATGTGGGAAAGGTGAAATTGAAAACAGATATAATATCTTGATCAAGGAATTACATTTTCTCCAACAAGTCTTTTCAGATATTCAAAAATATTTGGAGGCCTACGTTTAAATTATTGGAAGTTTACATGCAAGTAAAATTCTTGCAATTTATCATATAATGTTTGTCTGTTTAAATGATGTAAATTAATTGATTATTTTTTTTAACGGAAATAAGTCCCCCTCTCTCTCTTCGAAGAAAAATAGTTTTTATGTGATTATACAGAAAAAATAATTTTACAAAGGCTGTCTAAATATAGAGAAAATATTTTAATGAAGACTGACTTACATTACTTTACGTAAGAATTTTTTAAAAAATGTTTTCGCTAGTAGAATCTGTGTTTCAAAATTTTTTCAATGTTATCGTAAATCCAATCTCGATTATGTTGATCTGATTATTTTTTCAGAGATATAAAACCCGAATTATTTAATATAATTACAAACTTTGGAAACGATTATAGGGATCGATTAGTCATTAGTCTTACAGTAATAATGTATAAAAGCATAGAAACAGGATATCAATATGATTTTAAAGACTTTTTTTTACAAGTTATGCCAAACAAGTTTTATCACCATTTCTGGTCAGTAGACATATCAATAACGCAATAGAAAAAGTTTTATGAAATATATCAATCACTGTTATATTTGGTAGTGGGTGGATAATTTATAAAATAGATTTTATAGGTGTTCATAGATCGACATATGATGGATATAATGGAAGAAGTGGTTCTATAATTTTATGCAAAAAATTAGTAAACAAAAAAGGTCTTAAATATTCAATGTAAAGACGATAAATGTTTTTCGTTTATTGCATTCTCACGTCTATTTTTCCTATATCAAATAAGGTATCTACTTATAGAAAATATTTAAAATTTATTAATTGTTCAAATTTAAAATTTTTCTGTTTTATTAGATCAAATATCAGTTATTTTTTAATTCTAAATTTCAACAGACTTTAACACGAAAAATAAAAGTCTTTTTATTACTATTGTAAAAATTGTATAAATGGTTTTCAATCGAGTTTATATTTACATAGAGAAATATGTGCAAATTTCAAAGACTGTAAGTTTCTAAAGTAGAAAAAGTCCATTTTTAAATTTAATGGATTTTTTAAGATGCTTAAACAATGTTGTTGTTTTTTTGCGACTTCAAATGTTTAACAGAAACAGTTTCTATCACGATGCAATTGACAGATACTAGTTTTAGAACTGTTACAGAAATTTACAAACTGATTTGTTATGTGATGATCACGTTCTTTAATTAATTTTTTTTCCAATGATAAAAATAGGTATCTGTTGAGAAGAAAAGATGTTTCTCCATATATTTGGTTATCGATATTTCAAAATTAAATAATGTCTTTACCCAATAAAAAATGTTTTTATAATGATTTAACTGGAAGTCACATATGTTTGGAAGCATAGGATTTAGCTCACTTGTGTGGAAAGCTTTTAATTGTAGAAAATTTTCACATTATTTGCTATTATATAAATTTCTTGATATAATTTTACTCGCAGATATTTTTACAAATTTTTGTAATTTATCATTAGAATACTTTTCAAAACAAACCTCATACATAAAACCATACATTTTTTTTAATAACGAGAAAAATAAAACTTAGCAAAAGCCAATATGACAATAATTTTTTTAAGTTAATGAATAATAGTTTTTATGGAAAATGCATGCAAAATGTTCGTAAACAAATGAATTTAAATACAAGATTGAATAAAGGCCAATGCAACATATCTAAACAATCCTGCACTAGAGAATTTTCAAATAATCAATGAAGAGTGCAGCATTTTCAAATTTAAGAGAACAAATTTATTGCTTGATAAATCATTATACATAGGTTTTTGTGTTTTAGAGTTAAGTAAGTTATATATGTATAAAATATATTACGATGTATTTAAAAATTATTTAAAATATAGCAACATTGTCATAGTCAAACACAAATAATAAGTAAAAACCACATGATCATGATCCAATTTTAAAATAAAACTTCTCTTTCAGATTTTATTATAAGAAATATAGTTTAAATGTTGGAATAGATACTTTATCTTATGGTCATTATTCTATTTCTTCATAGACATTTTTTAAATTCATTTTTTATACTTATTTTTATTGATTTTTTAATATTATCCATGTAAATATTATTTTAATTCTTGAATGAAGAAATGTAACCATTTTTTATTATTATAGTAGACCTTATTTTACATGTTCTTTATTCCAATAAAAGAGATAGAGAAAAAAGTTGCTGTCATTTATTTAATCACCATTGCGATATAAAAACACCTAAGAAATATTTTGTTGCCAGATGGCGCCACTATAATCTCATGTATAAGTATTAAATTATAATTAAAAAATGTTAATTTTTGTCCACAACGATCTCTTGTATAAAATATAAATATTAGTTCTCTTATACAAAAAAATTCAAATAAATATATAACATTTAATTTTTAAAAAAATCATAATATATTAAAAATTTATAAAACAGTTAGAAAAATATTCTCTTAAAATAACTATTTTAACTGTTATATATACTTCAAAAATTCTTGTTTAAAATCATGAGGAAAAGTATAATCGAAGGGGTAACGAAAATGTAGCGTGGTTTGGATGTATATGAGAGTTTTTGGAATACAAATTATGTCAGAATCGCTTGAACAATTATACAATTATGCCAGATTTTTGCCCCTATCGATGGCTTTCTCTCGAAATGATGAAAGATACTGATATAAAAGTTACAAAATGTTAAACTTTCAACAAATTATACCAGAATCTCTCGCATATATATACTACGTATATACTGTAATTAGATATATATGTGCACCAATTTTCGGCTTTTAGATAAACTTACCATGCCCTTATCAGCCATTAAAAAAATTGTAAAAAGGCTGATTTAAACTAATTATTTATTGTAATAACTGTAAGTGTTTCAGACACTCTAACCGTCCCTCTTCAGCTGTACTTACTATATGTTGTTAGTCACAAGTATTTAAATTACTTCAGATATACTTTACAAACAGTATGATGGATAATTGAATTAATTTATTAATGTGCCATAATGAACACATTCTAGTTTTTAAAAAATAGTTGCCTTCATTTATGAGTTTTTCCATTTATGTATAATCCATTCATAAAATATTTTTACCCTTTTTATAGACAGTTCTTTAAGTTGCAGTTTGAAATTGATCTGTCCTGAATTTCGATTTCTGCTTGAAATAATTGTATGTTTGTTTGAAAACTAAAATACTCACAATGCAAAAGTTTAATCTTTTCATCTGCCTGTGTGTCTTTTTTTCTTCTTTGTATTCTGTTAGTCAATAAACTTAATATAAATGTTATAATGTGGTAATAGCAACATATAATTTAAAAATTTATACAAAGTGCTATTGAGAAACTATGAACAATACGTCGCTGGGAATTGTTATTTGCACTGAAGATAAAATACAAAATTTTATTGTTTGCATCAACTTTTGAGTTTTATTTATTTTGATTAGTAAAGTTAGGAAAAATGAAAATGTTTTCAACTTTTTGAATAGATGCATTCTTTTATTTGTTGAACGTAAAGAGTAAAATTGCATGTTAGGTTTCGTTTTATTATAAACTTTCTCATGACAAATATTTGCTGTCTGCTAATTTATTTCTTTCATGACTATTTCCTGTTATATACTCTGAAGTTTGTACTTGTAACATTGCAAGGCAGCTGCATAATGTAAATTTTAATAATATGAATAATTAAATTAATTATCCATATAATCAAATCTGTAGCCCCAGAGAATAAAAATAGAGAACAAAAATTATTATTATTTATTTTCTAGAATTTGCATATAAATGGATTTAAAACTTGTCAATATTTTAATGTTGCATATTAATTGCATGTTTCGCAGAGGTAAGCAAATTTATATTATCATGTTCTTCTGTTAATTTTCAAATGAATGTTTTTAATCAAAGTCCTGAAATAATTCAATTGTCTCTTGTTATTATCTAATACACTGTAGTAATTTAAACTAGAATAAGATGAAAATCGGCATTATCCACTTTCAAATTTTGGCAAAATTGTAAATTACCATTTAGAATGAATGCATACATTTTATTGTAACTTGGTTTAATACTCTATAATGTTGAAAAAATAAATAAGTTATTGACAATGAAAAATTTAATACCACTGCTTTTAAACGTTTTAACATTAACCAAGAAACTACTAAATGTGTATTGTTATAGTGATTTGCTGCACTCAAAAAAACAGAAGTAATATGCATTTCAGGAAGAAAGATAATGTTGAATCTATCCTGAATGATACGAGCATTTATATGTATGTTAACAAGAGGATAGCAATTTTCACATTTGGAAACATTTATGTTAGCATTCTGTACTTATATGAATTTCATAATTGAAAGTCAACTTGTTAGTGAAAAATTATTAAAAAATATTATCTTTAAAATCATAAAGTATGCACACATGTCGCGATATTTTGCTTAAATATAATTTTTTCTATTGTGAAAACAATTTGAATTTGATTCCATGCTTTCTCTTGTTAAGTTTTCTTAGTCTTTATCTTGGAAACAGAATGTTTTTGTTTTCGACCTTAAAGTATACTCAACAGTTAAAACGCTATTTTAATAGCTAATTTATTAAATCTATCGCAACTGTCATGCTGCCAGAATACAAACAATCTTGTCAAACACTTACCAAAAGTTATACATATAACACTCTATTTTTTAATTTCACATAAGTGCCCAAAATCTGAATTAGATGAATATTCATTATACTAGTGATTACTTGTAAAATAACTTATTCAGTCTAGAACCGTGGGATATGTGATCAGAGGCTTTATTATCCTTGTTCTTGTTTTCTAACAACATTTTCGTTGTTCTGTACAGTGTTCTTTGCTGTTATTGTTTTCTTGCTTGTTTTGGGTTTGCAGTTCTGCAGTTCTTCCTGCTGAGATGTTCCATGTCATGAAAATGGTATGCTACCTTCTTTGTCTGACAAGTTAACTTCAATAAAATTTCTAGGCCTAGTTGCAGGTTTTAGAATTATAGCATTTTTTTGTACTTTTTTGCTTCCACACAGACTTCAATTGTTTCGCAACAAACTGGTCTTGTACAAATTCGTGACTGCCTAGTACTGTCAATTGAATTCAGTTTTGCTAGCACCTCCTGTTTTTCATACAATATGATAGTCTTATTATAGAAATACATTGCTTTACTACGTTTGCTCATAATTTTTCTGCTACTTTGTTGTTTACTTCAGAAATGAGTTGAGATTTAGCTATTGATAGTACTGTCCTTGTTCTTGTACAAATAAGTGTCTGAACAGGAGTGGTGTTAATTTCTCGTGTAGGTGTATTTCTAAGATTTATTAAAGCTATACAGAAGTCTTTATTGCCAGCATCTGTTATTATCATTTTTGGTTATTTTTATTACTGCTTCTGCTTTTTGGATAAATTTGCTATGATAGAAACATGAGATTATCGGACAAAATTCCCAATCTCTGCCAAATTTTCGGGGGAAATTTTTCACTAACAAACTCTCTGCCAATGTCACTCTCCACACTGTTAGGTATACCATATCTATTAAATTTTTGTTATTAACAAATAAATAATAATGTAAATAATAAAAATAATGTAACTACTTTTAGAAAATATTTAAAATTTATTAATTGTTCGAATTTAAAATATCCTGTTTCATTAGATTAAATTCCTGTTTTTAGAAATCAAATACTATTTGTATTAATATATACGGTTATAAGGATATTGTTTTCCTTATTATAAAAGTAAATTTAAATTTGATAAAAATGTAAAATTATTATTATACCAAAATCATAATTTTTTAATTTGAAATTCCAATAGGCTTTTACATGAAAAGCAAAAGTCTCTTTATTACTATTGTAAAAATTGTTTAAATGGTTTTTAATGCGAATCGAGTTTACTACTGAATTTAAACACTGCATCAGCTAGAGAATGGACCTGGCAATCCGAATCCTTTGGAACTTAAGACACATTGTCATAAACTTCCCCATTCTCCTCAATGGAGCAAGGTGGATGGTCAATCACTACAAAGGCGGCCGAATGCAGTCGGTTTCACCTCAGCCCGTGGCAATGCGAGTCACGTAAAGCTCCTTCCACGCAGTAAAAGAGAAGCAGTTTCCTAGGAGGAAGACTGGGCTTTGCATACCCAGTGCTGGACAAGGCATCATGTCCTGCATGCCGAAGACAGCGGGGCAAAGAGTTGCACTCCCGTTGCTGAAGCCATGCTGGTAGCCATGGCAACAGCACCTGCAGTGGCTTGCAGGATCCTGCTAGCTGTTGTCTACCATGACGTGTGGTTAACAGAGTCTCTCTGTGGCATAGGGCCAATTTCCTTATGTTTTGAAGGGAGAGAGGTGCATATAGACCCAGTCATGCATTGGACAGGTCGTAATCGCCCTGGTGAGCGAACTGCAGGAAGAAAGTGTCCTAGTAGGGATAAGGAGGTGGCCCAAGTCAAGCAACCATTCAGGCTGGGCTGACCATGGGTAGGCAACCATTTAAATGGGTAACTGTCCCGGCAGCAGGTTGAAACACTGATCAGGCAATAAGAGGTCCAATATGGTCCCTCATTAAGTCCAGATCTATGGGGAGGCTTTTAAACGCTTACTCTGATGCCTGAAAAGGACATGAGACATCCATCGAAGGCTGGGAGTGCCCTCAATTCCTCTTCTTTAGTTTTTATTTAATATGGCTGAACAAAACAGTAATGTGCATGTGACTCTGTGCTCTGATGTAAGTTGTAAAGCTGGGAAACCTGTGCTAACAGTAATTCCAAAGTTGCCGACAAGCAATGGAGTGGGAGGAAGTGATGCTTCTAGCACTGCATCCAAGAAGCGGAAGTCTTGCAAGAAGCAGAACGCTAGCAACTGCAACAAAGCTGCTAAGGCAGGATCGCAGCCAATTGTAGTATTAGAAAGGGCCGAGCAGATCATAGATCTGGTCTCTGACTTGGATCCAGAGGAGGCTGATGTCATTGCCTCAATGGAGGAAGTGGCCGATAGCACGGCGGCCACACATGATGAAAGAGCGATGTGCAGACAGCTGCGTATCGATGCAGAAGCATCTTCAGATGTTGATGCTGGGGGAATGGTGATCGCCAGTGTTCTCCTTTCCAACCCACGGATGTTGGCTGTCCTACCATGGCTGGGGATAAAGTTAGGGGAGCTGCAAAGGCAACCAAAGTAGTTGCCTCCAACAAAGCTGAAGTGAAGACATCTCATACAGACCTGGAATGAATGATTTCTTCGGCAAGTGAAGTCAAAAACTTTTCCTTTGCTGAAAGGCAAGAAGGGACTGTCATGGTTCAGTCAACATGCCCAAAATTGGGCAAGGAGATAGAGGATATCTCTGAGGCGTTGGTGGCTTTGTAAGGCAGGACTGACAACAGATGTCAAAAGTCGATTGGTTCTGCCATCCAACACCTCTTCATGAAGATGACCTCTCTAGTCATGAGACAAAAGTGTGAGCTAAGTGCTTTACACTCGGAAGTAAGAGCTTTACAAGCACTAAGCAAGAGGAAGGTGGCCTCGTCCCACCAACTGATTGAGAGACCCAGTCCAGCAACAAAGAAAAGTTTTGCAATGGTGAATAAGGTGACATACACACAGGCAGTGCATGGAGCTTGAAAGCCAGAGTGGGAGTTTTCTGTCCCTCTCTCGGAACATGTACTCCTTATATACCCAAAGGACAGTAAGGAAAACAGTGATGCGATCTGTGACCACGTCAAGAAAAGTGTGAACCCTGCTAAGTTAAATGTAGTGGTGAAGAACATCTGCTGGGTTTGGGGAATGGTGTCCTAAATGAGGTCACATCCTGTAAGAACATCGAAATCCTTCAGAAGGAATTTGACAGAAAGGAAGGTGCTGAATGAGGTGGATGTCTGTTGACTGCCTAGGAAGCGCTCTTGTAGAGTAATAGTTTACAATGTCCAAGAGGACATAAGTAAAGATAGGCTGGCAGAGATCATCTCTGTTCAAAATGATCTGGGCATGAAGGTCAACAATCTGAAGCCCAAGTTTTCCCTTAAAGGAAAAGGGGCCTCCACAAGTGGGTCTGTGAGGTAACTGCCCCCGTTTTAAAAAGGCTCTTTGAAAAAAGCAAGATCCATTTTGGGTGGACCAGAAATCGTGTCAGGATATGTCTTGCCTTGACAAGGTGTTACAGCTGCTACGAGTTTGGCCATATTGCCCCCCAATATAGGGCGGAGGCTCAGACTTGTAGTCGATGTTTGATGATGCACTCTTACAAAGAATGCAAAACAAAGTTGTTGCAATGCAGCTACTGTTGCAAAGCCAACAAGAAGTTAGTCTTGCGGTTGGAGACTGGCCACTCCTGACTGAGTCCCAGCTGCCCCTCCTACCTGAGTGAACTGGCTATAGTTCGGTCTTGTACTGACTATGGCTAGTTACCAGCTATTGTTGGTGTGAAACGAACAGGAACTGATGGATCAGTGCAAAGAGGTCTATGACCTAAAGCCCAGCATCAACCTGAGCAGGGCTACTTAAAGCCCCTCTGCCCATTCTTAAGTAATGTGGGATCTTCGGTCTTCCACTAATTATAAGGCCAATGTAGGTAAGGCTATTTGAGGGATAAACAATGGCTAAGACCCACTTGGCCTGAAACAGAAGAGCAATGCTCACGAAAATCAAAGGAATTGACAGAACAATGTTAAGAGGCCTAAGACCTATAGCTTGACTTCATGCCGGCAGGGCCCTTTTTGGGGAGCCCGCTGTTGACAATGTTATGCATGACTCTGTTCTTGATAGAGTATGTAAAACAGCTTAAAGCTGTGAAAACTGTTCTTGTTATGTTAGAGGGTTGGACGTAAGAGTGATGAAGACAGGGAAAGTGAGGAAGGCGAGGAAGGATGGTCCCCATTGGGTTGTACCAATGGAGCCAGAGCTAGAGCTCGAGTACTCATTTTGGGTTTGACTTTTATTGTCCAAGACACCTTGGTGATTACTGGGTGGCTGACTGACCGACTGATGATTAAACACAGTCTCTTCGTTTCTCTGTAGTGCCATTAGGCAGAGCATGGACTTACAACTCAGAGTTGTTATATGAGGTAGACAGACAGTGCAAAAGCATACAAACACAATGACAAACTAGATGTTTCTCTCTCTTTGAGGAGATTGATATTTTTCTAAAAACCTAAAGGGCATCAACAGCGAGATAAATAGTCATTCATAGGTCATCTGTGGAAATGCAAATGTAAAGCTTTCCTTTTGGCACAGTAACACTGAAGACCTAAGGAGGTATGCTCTTCATGAACTAGCAGTTTCACTGCATCTCAACTAGTCTGTTTTCTAGCTACTCCAGCAGTAGAAGTGAAAGCTGGATAGATGTAGAACACGAGATGACCTTTGCCCACTTTTCAGTCTGGGGGAAAGGCCACCAGGAATGGTAGTTGTAAACATAAACAATTGTTATGACATCTGCTGTCATGGATGAAATTCGTTAACTGTAAATTATATTTTTATGAATTTGATTAACAGGTTGGAAGAAATCGTCATGACTTAATGGCCTGAAACTTTAAAAAATTATATAAAATTGAAAATAAGTTTAAAACTTATGAAAAAAATCGTAATGGATGAAAAATCATAAAAGAATTTTTTTTTAATTTGAAAAAAAGATTTTAGCAAAAAATTACCGACAAAAAATTCACATATAAAGAAATTATAGTAAAGAAGGATTTTTTCTTTACTAGACTTAACTGTTTAAATTTTTTTTCCAAAACGGTAACCAGAAAATGCGTGGGAAAATTTTTAAAAATTTTCTCACGTTTCTTCTCCACAACTAAGTGGTAGCGTCATACCTGAATGTTCCACTGTTAAGAGGATAACATCAATTTGGCTTGTTTCCTGGACATATTTCCTTTCTGTGTCAAAGTGAAACCTGTCAATAAGATGAAAGAAGAAGAAATTAAAACTTGCATTACCCTCTTGCATAACACCAATATAAGTTGTTACAACGAATCATCTTAGTGATTAAAAAGGAGAATCTGTGCCACGTGATGAGATAATGAATTAACCTCAACCAGTAGAAAAGTCTGAAGGCTACCTAGAATATTTCAGAGGCAAAGATGATAATCTTCGTATTATTCGTCGTATGGCAGACATTGAGAAATTCAACAAGTAAAAGGCTATAAAACATAAGAAGGATAATGCTTGGGAAAAGTTCTGCAGTCGTTTTGACAAACCTTAAACTGATCCTTACAACATACCCTTCAAAAGTAGCACATATCAAAGCAAAGATCTCCTGTTCTGTTTTACTAGCAGACAGGTCCCATAAAACATCCTTCAATGATACAATACAGCAGATCTTCAAACACCACTTTGCAACTGATGAACTAAGTGAAGACTACGTCAGTAATAGTGAGACGCAAAAAAATTATTGAGTTTCCTCAAATACTACTGATGATGAGCCATTCACCTTCAGGAAATTGTCAGGTGCCATCAAAAGGAAAAATACTAACAAAGCGCCTAGGCCTCAAGGAGTCACTTCACTGATGGTAAAAGACACATTTGCTGCTATTCTAATATTCTTTATTATTCTCTTTCATCGCTGCCTGACGATAAGATACTGCCTTGGTGACTGGAAGACAGCATCAATCAAACTGATTCCTAAATACCTAGACTGGCCACCAAATAGCACCAATTACTACTGACCAATCTCTTTTTTACTCATTTTAGGAATGCCCTCGATGGTCTTGTTACCCAGAGTATACTTAAATACCTAAAAAGAAATAACTATATCAGTAACAATCAGCATGGGTTCACTCCCGGCAAGTTGACCATTATCGACCTCTGTTCTATAACAAAATTTATAGAGAAAGTCAGGTATGATGATAAACACACCCTCTGGTCTCTGTAGGTTTAAAGGAGCTGTTGACAATTTATCATGGCCTGCTATTTCACAAGAACATCGCAAGTACATCTCACCAAGGAAGCTATTTAATTTAATGAGCATCTGTTTTGAAACGAAGTTTATGGGATCCATACAATTAATACTACCCACCATGTAGCAATCAGAAAGAGCTGCCTCCAGGCCTAAGCGACAAGTGCTGCTCTATGAATAGTTGTGCACAATGACCTACTAACATCTGCAATGGGGATCTGAATAGCTTAGTACAGGACAATGCCAACGATATGGTCACTCTGGTTTCTGTAAAGAATAGTACTCACCTAGCGAAAAAGTTCAACTAATTCATAGAAACTATTCACCAGTGGAGCATAAACAAGAAACTTTCTATAAACACCAACAAATGGAAATACCTTATCTTCTCAAGGAATTCTCATTCACGGAAAAGCCCAGCAATCAAAATTAACAACTCTTGGATTCGAAGAATAAAGGACATTGCTTCTCTGGGTGTGATGCTAGAAGAAAATCTCCACTGGATGATGCGTATATCAAGAAATTCTGCAACAGAGCCACTATAGTTGCCAACAAACTTTTAAACATAAAAAAAACACTTGAGGTATCAAATATAATGCTGCCCATCACATTTACTTGGAGGCGATTGAGCCCATACTGCTGAATGAAGCAACTGTATGGGCCAAAGCCACTTTCAACCAAACAATCAAGAAGTCTGTTGATCTAAACATCAAAGCAGTGATGTGGCTTTGAAACCTAAGTCATAATCCCAATTTCAGTGATTGAAGAGAGCAGAGTGCATGTTAAAAAAACACTATTTTGCCTTCCGAATCATATTTACTAAGACATTGTCTAATATGATGTTCAGAAGAAAAATCCTCCTCAACACTATATTACTAATATTGACTTGCGAATACAAGACCTCTACTCTCCCACAATCTTAGACTGCAATTACAACAGTTATACTGATGGGTCGAAGTAGGAGGAGCAGGTAGGAACAGATTTGTGATCTATGACAAGGCTAGTAACACTATTCATCGGCCAGCTTTTAAACTTGGCAAACATTGTTCTGTCCACCATGTAGAAATCCAGGCCATTAAGGAGGCATGCAACACTTGTGCAAAAGCGATCTCTTCAGCACAAAAAATTGGCATATATAGATACAATCTAACAGTCCTAAATTCTTTCTTTAACAACACGAAGTAGCTCTAAAATGGGTCGGGAAACTCAGGCGTGGAGGGTAACTAAGAATCAGACGTGCTAGCTAACAGGGCTTCGGTCGATTACCTCCTCGTATACCATGATCCCTATGTCCAGAGTCCGAGGATGGATCCATATGCTATTTTCACACCACTGGCAGAAAGAATGGGTCAATAGTATGAATGGTCGATCCACCTTACGCTTTATTTCAAATATTAAAGAGAGGCTGGAATGGAAGCACATTAATTCAAGATTTGTCCTTACACATACCATTAGAGGCCATAAAAATTTTAATGAATATTGGAATGAACTTATGGTTCAACCCCCTGCGGTTGATCTTATGGGACTCAGAGGTTTGTAGGTGTGATAATTCTTCATTGCAGGACAATTTCCATCTAATGTTAAACTGCATGTTCGATGCAGAAAGGAACCACTCACAGGAGTGATGCTTATGAATTGGCCATTTCCCTTGAAGACACTGCTAGAAGACAACGACATCTGTAACAATTCAACAGTTTTTCGCAACAGGAGAAAAATTTTTACCCAAATTCTCACTAAAATACTGGGTCAGCTTTGTTATGATGCTGATGTGATTTTCTCTCAATGTATTGTGACGAGGTTGCATCTACATAATTTCTTGACGTTGGTACTAGTGTATCTTAGTAAAACCTGTATGTAGAGTACCTTCCAACCTCTGTGTATATATTAGTCTATATTACAAACGGAACGCTTCAGGACACCATAATTCCCATTTCTTCCCTTTACTCTTTCCTATCACCCAACCTTTTCTCTCCCTTTTCCTACATCTATTCCAGCTTTTTTCCTTACCCCAGTCGTTTCAAACTTCTGCCATCCTTACCCATGATGTACTAATGAGTGATACTTGCTTTTTATAACATAACGTACTATACTACGATATGAATGTCGATAAAATAAAATATACGCCTGTAAATATAAAAACTTATTTATAATACGAATTGATATATATTCGGTAAATATGTAATTAAATATGTTAAACATAACAACCTGGGTACATGATGAGTGAGAATTTTGTTCCATAGATACAGAAGGCAATATGTTAATATGGTAACTAAGTTATTGTACCATTAGCATAGAGCATAATTTTGTATACAGAACGATTGTAAGATGTTTAATTTTTAAATTTCTTTCTAGAAAATGAATTACATAGAAACTTAACCAAAGTAAAAATAACTGCAATACCGGTAAGTTATTTTTAAGTAATAGATAGCAATATAATTTACGTAAATCAAAATTACCAGTAATTAATTTTTCTAAAGTTTTACTATCTTTATTTTATTTTGAAATCAGTTTTTTCCCTACGTTGAAATTAGTAAAAGAAACAATGATATAATTTTCGATGGTATTGATTTTGATATTTGGAAAATTGTTTTTCAAAAATTAAAAAATATCAAGTAAGTAATATTAATTTTCTTTTATTTTTAAGTTTATATTAAAAATATTAATACTATTTTTTACAGATACGAAATCGTTCAACCTATTGAAAAAGTGTTTGGTATTAATTTAGGTAATGGATCATGGAACGGTCTAATTGGAATAATGCAGAGAAAGGTATAATATAAAAAGTTGCTAGAACTTACTTTACAATGTAAATTTTAAGCTATTTAATTATTACATATATCTATGATTACATTTCTTAAAGGCTGCTGATCTCAGTATTTCTCCTGCGTGCTTTACATACGAGAGATTTCAAGCAGTGGATTTCACAACTACTTTTGATACAGATAGAATTGTATTCATAGTTTCCGTTCCCGAACGAGTTTCCGATATAACGGCAATAAGTAGACCTTATTCACTTGATGTAAGTATACTGATTTACAAAACACTTTGAGACTTTTGTCATAATTATTTTCCTTCTTTTGGTTGTACAAAAATATTTCATAATTGAGAAAATATACGTTTCACTACAATTTAAATTTCTTGTGGGTTACCAAATTTTTTTTACCATTTTTCATGAAAATAATTGAAACGAAATCAACTTTATAACTCATATTTTAACTGCCGTGAAGACGTCCTTACGATTACAAGGTGAATATACACCACGGTTTATAATTGATGAAAAGTTTGAATGCACCTTGTAAAACTCTTCAGTACCTTAGTCTAATTGTGGGTTTACAACAAAAAACTAACTTGAATTTATAATATCGTAATTAATGTCACAAGTTACATGTGAAAAAATAGACAAATGATGAACCCAATGACATGATGGCAATTCCTATCATCTTTTAAAAAATTCTAGTTATGTGCATTCATTATTTAAATAAATACATACATTTTTCACGATTTTTATTAATATATTATACTTTATAGTTTTTGTTTGTTTGTCTCTCTAGAGCAATTGATAAAAACCTTTCTTAGGCTGCCGGAACATCATTTATATACTTTTAAGGTACTTATGAGTTAAGAGGACGCCAGTCAGAAATTACGATCAAAATCGCGTTTTTGAATGAAATTATCTAATAACAATAGACTAGTAAATTTAGAAGAAAAATTACTCTTTAAGTTGTAAAAATGAAAAAACAGCAAGAAGGATGATTATTGATATCAAGTCTCCGATTCCAGCAAACAGAAGAAATAGTGGGGATGCACGTTCTAAACTAACCTAATCTATTCTAATAATTTGGTTGATAATAATTATGGTAATTTATTAGAATAGGTTAGGTTAGGTTAGAACGTGCTTCCCCACTGTTTCTTCTGTTTGCTGGAATCAGACACGAGCCGCTATTTTGGCATCATAGGTAACATTAACCGTTATCTGTAATCGCAAGAAGTAAGCAGATTTTGAAATTTGTTAAATATTAAAACTAACCCTTTTGTAAATCGTTAATTTATTGTTTAAATTAACAATTGTTTTAAATTTGAAAAACTTGCATCATTCAGAAAAATCGCAATTTCCGACTGGCGTCCTCTTAACCCATAAGTACAGGTAACCCCCGCATAACACGGCACTTCTATAGCACGGATTCACTCTGACACTGATCGAGAATTGGGTAAAACACTCGTACAACATAAAATGTGATAAATTTTTACATACTTAAGTACTAATAGTTCACGAAAATAATAATTTTCGTGAACTATTAGTACTTAAGTATGTAAATTTTCTTTTCCCGCTTTCTGTCGATACACATGGTCTTTCTCGATACTTGTTTCAATGTTGCCAGAACTCGACGCTTCTGCTATTGATGTTGCCAGGTGCTTTTTCCTTATTCCATACTTACTTTATTCTTCATAAGTGCTTAGCACCATATAAGGAAATTTATAAAAAGCATTTAACTAAAAGCAAGCAATTTAAAATTACATTCTTTTTGCAAAAGATAAAGCATGGATCTGAAGATAATGCAGAAAAATGCTCAGAGGATAAGTATAACTTGCCAAAAAGAAAACACCCTCTGTTAAAAGTGCTTAGTGATGACGAAGAAAACATTGTTTAATTTATATTAATATGTATCACTTAAGAAAATTTTAATAAAGATATTTAACTTAATTATGAAAATATAATAGCATGTTTTTTAATTTTTGGAACCTAACCCTCCTTTTCGTACTAGTTCTTTGTTTCGTATAACACGGCAATTTTTTGGAACGTAACTCCCGTGTTATACGGGGGTTACCTGTACCACTTTTTATTACACGGAGCATTAACATGAATACATTCCAAAATTCAGAAGCAATTCCATGTTTATTATTCTCAGGAAAGAATGAAGCAATAAACTGTAATATTTAACATACTGAATATTTCTAATTTATAACTGTAATATTTAACATACTGAATTTAACATACTAAAGCTATAAGCTTTAGTATGTTAAATAAGATAGAAACATGGAATTATCTACGAATATATCAATGGGAATAAATTTGAATAAAAACTTTAAAATCCTCTTTTTTATTATTATTGTTATTATTATTAATATTTTTTTTTTGTAGAACATTCGAGGTAGTTTTGTGGAAAACTGTTTAAGAACCACTGCTCTAGACGAATTCTTGTAATTCAGTTTTTACCCTCCTTGTATTCTGTTTACACAAAACTTGTACACATATCTATTTCCGAAGACAATAGAAACATTTTCAGAATATACATAGAATTTTAGCAAAATATTTGCAAAAAATTTAAAGTTTTGAATAATATCTGACAAAGATCAGTTATAGAAGTAGCCGAATTATTTGTCACTACACTTCGTGCAACAGATGTAAAACATGTCTTATTTTAATCCTAGTCTAGATAAAATCTTGTAATTTAATTTACGCCAAATTTTCAATTTACAAGTTAACTGAAACTTTGCACCTATATGTACAGTACTGCTGATAACAGTACATTTTTTACCGTTTAAAAGTTCAATTTTAACAATCAGAGAATGGTCACAATAAGATAATTTTCAAATCAAAAAGGATTTTGATAATCCAGTGTTCCATATATATATAACAGACATCTGCAAATGTGCTCTTTTTGAGTTACATGCGGCTCTTGCTAAAGTGTTAATTTCTGTTTTTTATTATTGTTTTTACAATTTTATTTTTATAATTTTATGAAAAGATGTTTGTTAAAAAAATTAAATATTTGTTTTATATTATATTTATATTATATAATAAAATCGCGCACCTTACCATACTATCCGCCACGACAGTACAGAACTGCGGCTCCCATGCATTTTGCAAAACCTACATTTTGGCTCTCACTGAACTCTTGCTTGCCCACTCCTGGCATATAGTATGAATAATTTTTATTTGTCTAGATTTACATATAGCTTCAATATTAAATTATTTTTTATTAAGAAATTCAATTAACGATTTTTGTTTAAAGCTAGCTGTTCTTTTTGAAGCTGCTAAATCGCGAATACTTTTAAGACATAAGTTGTCCTATACCACTTTCTACTGTTACTGGAATTTACTAATGGTCTTTTCAAAATTTTTTCCATGCATTCCATCATGTACGTACATAAACAGTGTCGCAACTTGCCAAGTGCAAATCAGCAAATTCGTACAATTTTTGTTTATGTTGACAACAATCCGGATAATAGAGGTCCGGATAATGGAGGTTCTACTGTAGTATAAAGATTTTTAACATTATCAATAATTTTAGAGTTATTGACAAGACTATGTCTTTTCTATAAAATCGCGCTGCTCTCAACGGCTGGACATCTTAGAGGTATGAAGTAGTACATGTCAGTGATTGCAATTTGGCACAGTATTTGGTGCTCAAATCATGCGCACATAAAAAACCAGACTTGTATGTATTCAGGGGACCGAGAACTGAGTCAAAATAAAATACAAAATGGCAACATGTTTCTACAAACAGGCACTAGAGCGAGATTTGTGTATTCGTTGCTCTTGGGAAATTCGAAATGCAAACGTTGCCAAATCAAATTTTGACAATGTGTGACACATGTTACGCGTATATTCTCTTGCTCTTGTCATTTCGCAGGATGGCGAAAAACGATAGGCGCTACATTGGAACAATTCAGGAACAAATATCTCCACTTACCGTAGCCATGAACAGGTTCGTGACAACGCGACCCGTCGTAACCACGGCGGCAACGAAGCCCGCTGTAATCTACGCTAGGTCCCCTAGTACAGGTGTCGGTTTTTCCTCATTAGTTAGTACTCATTTTCCTCTCTTCTTTAGAAAACGGTGCGCACTCAAGCCCTGAGTCTCTAAGACATAGTCTTGTCCAAAAAATGGTCTTGCCGTTTTACTTGTTTAATGTCTAAACTATACAGAAAATCCTCGTTAATTCGAACGCGAATAGTTCGAAACTTCGTTACCTGCTAACTGTACTTATGTTCGGCCATGGATTTAGAGGTTTACATGTTAAGAAATTGTGTTAGTTCGAAATACGGCTCCTTCGAAATTTCAAGTGAAAAATCTTATCCGTACATTCACTCGTTCTTATAGATCTAAGTGTTTCCATGCTATAAGAGAGTAATAGACTAATCTTGTCAAAGTGACTTTACTTTTACAGTAACACATATTCGGGTGTCACCTTACCCATTGGCTACCCTTTTTTTTCTTATTTCATTAAATACAACTGGGTTTCAAGATTGGGCTACGAGTAGCAGATTGAGATATTTGTAGGGTTCTTGGCTATAATATTTGGCGATTTACTACTTTCTGGGCCACATATAAAAAAACTTCGGCTACATTTTGAAAGTTCTGCTTTATTTTTTATAAAACTTATCCTTTATCCTGTGAGGTTCTTACTAAACACGTGCTGTTTATTTGCAGTTTATTTACAATTATTTATTATAACCCCACTCGAATTTTTTCGAGCTGATTACATAGCGTTAAATAAAAACCGGGCCTTTGGGCCACCGAAATGTTTTTTTTTTTATTTTTATTTTCAGATGTATGTTGTCTCTCAATTTTCTCAAAAATTTTTACCTGCGCGAAAACATTTTATCGCGATTTTAATCAACCTTTGATGACGCGCGATTAACTCTTAATTGTTTTTAATGAGAGTCTGGTATTATCGTTCTAAAAGTTTAGTGCACGGATTTTACTTCGGTAAAGTTATTTAAAGCCACTTTCTGATGTCAGAAACGACATCCAATAGTTTTCTAATTGTTTTAATGAATAGATTTTATTATATATACGTTTAATTAAGTCAGGGAGGACGGAAATCGCAATAAAAATCTTAGATTTTGCAAAATGTTTAGAAATATATGTCCGGCTAGTATTCACCCTACTTTAGATGGGTCTTTTCTTCGGGCCTCTATGTAAACCTTCCGGGAAAGAGGACACCAGCTGTTCTCAAAGTTATCCAGTTGTAAACAATCTGAGACAGAGATTTGGAGACAAGCGAGGCAAAGGAGAATAAACTTCGGACTTTTAACTTCAGAATTAACGCATTTATTTCGTTTTCTTAAGTTTGAAGCATATTTTACGTTTAATTAAATTTACAAAAAATGAAATTAGGAAAGGAGAGTTTAATTTAAAATCACAAATATTTTTCACTGCAAATAAATTTAATTTTGCGATATATTATCAAGTAGACATATTATCTGTATCAAGAAATTTATATTCAGGTAATAATTATATAACATGTACAGTACATAATCATTTGTAGCTGACTTCCTTTAAATTATTATCAGAGCCCATTTATCTCAACGTTTATTTGAAACCGAGAAAAAATTGTATTGTGTTAACTGTAGTTCACAAGACACGACTTTGAGAAATAAAATTAATACTGTTTTTTCAATATCCTTCCCGGTTTAAATCTTTTGGTACTTTTTCGGCATCATGCAAAGTGTTCAATGTTACAGCTTTACAATTGCAAAGCTGCTTTCTTTGGGAACAATGAAGAATCTCAAACAATTATGCATATAAATAGATTTGGGGCTTAAACTAATAAATTTTATGTACCTTATTTTATTCTTCGAATATATTGCAATGCGATTATCACTTTTCATATCTCTGGACATTCATATGAAAATTGTCCTGAACTTTTCACTCAGCAGAATTTGCTAAAATTTCTAAATGCCAGCAGCTTTGTAAAAATTATATAAATTTACAATATAATGTCGTGGGGAAGTTTAGTCAATGCGACAGAGCATTTTTTAAATCTTAATATTAGTTTAATTTCTTATGAGTGACTTATTTATACTTTTAGATTTCTAAAAAATTTCGTGGTCACTTTGAGATAAAATAAATCGAAATTCATATTAAAACTAAGGTATACAGTAAATTACCATTGACTATTACTCCGTCTTTTCGGATTTCCTCTTATTGGAATAAATTTTTTCGAAATGTATTCTTATTTGGAATTAATTGACAACAATAAATAATTCAAGGGCAATTATAGCGAAGTAATAATTAAGGAGTATTTACAATATCCCAGCTCTCTGCGATATTGCTCATTGTGTGATGTAGCAGAGTTTTGTAATACCTGATTTTCAGTGTGAATTTATCAGCAAAATTATAAAGTACTGTTGCTTTTGATCTTTATATAAATTTAAAACAATTTAATATGCTGAAATGCCGAATAGCCGTTTTATCGCCTATTATAAGAAACATATTAACTGATACTAATTCTACAAAAATTTTTTATATAAACAAGTTTTATATTATTAATAGTAACCGAGAAGACTTTTTATTTATAGTCGTTAATCCTTTGTTTATTTTATAAATACTGTCCTGTCAATTTTTTCAAAATAATAGTAATAAGATTGGTGAAACTGATATAACATATAATTTAATTCTATGTTTATATTTAACCAATACATTTTATAAATATCACATGTTCGGTAATAATTTTCATAACTTCTCAAATTTATATTCTTTTTTTTCAGAAAAGTCCATACAACATTCTAAGTTATTATGTAAGAAAACATCCGGAGAAGAGTTTTCTTATTTTTCAAGAAGGAATTTATTACACATTACAACATAAATATGCATTTATCACATCTGATTTCATTTTGCCTTCATTAAGTAAAACCAAGAATACATTTGTAATTTCGAAAGATTCTTTATTAACTAATTTAGTGGCATTTCCTATGAAAAAAAATTTTAAATTTAAGAAGAGATTTAATAAGCAGTAAGCATATTCTTTTAATGTTTTATTTATTAAGATATAAATTTCCAATAATAATAATAATAATAAATAATAATAATAATGAACGTGATACTGGTTTTTCAACACTTTTCATATTTTTTGTCATAATTTTCATGTTACTTCGATTTACATATGCATAATGTAAATCGTGTTTTAAAGGTTATCTAGATTTCAAACGTTCAAAATCATTCTGCCGGAATTCATTAGAAGTTAAGGAACAAATATGAGTGTAAATATGCAATTCTTATCCTTTTGTTGAGCTGCAAATTTCAAATTTCAGAGGTAATTCATTTCCATTGTCGTCCAATCGGTAATGTCCTTTAATTTCGGGAAAGGTGTTGTATAGATAAAAATCGAGATGAAACTTGGAAAGCTGACGGGTGGAGATCACAATTAACTATATACGAAATTATGCTCTAAACCGAATATTAAATGTACGGTACTTGTTAAAATAAAAGATGATTAAAAATTGCTGCCCTTCTTTGTACCGATATCACAATAAATAGCTGCTGGTTTGTATGTATCTATTCATACGTCAGAAAAATTATATAATATACAATGAATCAATTTATTATTATATAATTAGAAAAAAATAAAATTATGTAAAATTGAATTTAGTTATTTATGTTGTTTTCAGATAAAAACTTTTAATTCAGCCGATGAAACTGTTAAATCGTTCGATAGAATTTTAAACATTGTTTATGCATGCTGTCATCTGATGACGTTGAATAATAAAAAATGAAAAGATTTTAATATTTTTAACATAGAAATTTTATATAAACGTTAATAAAATCTATTAAATCTGATCTTATCATCATAACTTGAAATATATTACAACTGTCTGTTTATTAACATTAGAATTCTTACCGAAATAATTCCTCCGAGTGTGAATAAATGCGTATTTTAACATTTTAACATTTGTTTTGAACATTTTATTATTAGCAATTTAATTCGTTTTATGTATAGTTAATTTATTTATATGTGTTTTTGTATTTGTAGACTGAGAAGAGTAATGGATGCTGGAATCTATGAGAAATTAATGCGGGATTTCGAACAATCACGCATTAATTCTGCTGAAACTTTTAATCCACTTTCTATTAAAGATTTCGTGGGCGCTTTTGCACTATTAATCAGCGGTTTTACTATTTCCATTGCATTTTTGTTCGCTGAGTTGCTTTTAAAACAACTTCAAATTATAATTCAAAAGAAACGTTTTAAAGATTGACTGTAGCAGCTTTATAATATCTGAATAACACTGTTGTGAAACAAAATTATTCCAGCTACTGTACACTATTTCCACTCGTTTTCATAGTTTTAATGATGCGTAATATGAATCTGAAAAAGGATTTGCCTAACACCCACTATTTTTAAGTGAATTGAAGGTTTTGAAATTTTATGTTCAAAATATCGTATTTATTGGTTACACACACTGTTAATTTGTTATTACATAAAAATAAATTTAGGTTAATTACAATTTTTTTAATTCTATACATTTAAAAACACTTATTTACATATTTTGTTCTTTTTATATTATTTTGTCCTTTCTATCTGTATAATCTAGCAGTAAATCTGCTAATATGCTATCATTTCACTTGCTAAACCGTATTGCCACTTAAGAAGAGTCTAATGAAACTTTTTTCTGTGTTTAACGGAAACAGCTGTTTGGTTGGCTGGTAAAAAAGTTTTAAAATTCCACTTAGTTATTTTACCTGCTGAATCTAGGTCATTTGACTACTACTTCTATGTAATAACTAATGTATAAAATGTTAGAACATTATACACTTTAACGAGCCTGTTCTATGAAATAGCTAGATAATCTATAGAATAACGGCTTTAACAGTAACATACATATGCACAAGCATATACTTCATCAGTAATTGGCTATTCCAAGGCGATGTTTATTCCGGATTATATTCTGTTTCGTCCTCGTCATTTGACCTTCTTACTTGCTTGGTCTAACTGTATCCGTGATGAGTATGATTATAAAGAACTTCTTATTGCTCAATGGTTGAATGTGTTAAAAACATTAATATTTCAAAATTACTGTACACGTAGTAAAAATAAAGTACAAATCTGAATTACCAAAATAAACAATTAATAAAGTTTTCTAAGGAGAAAACCGTTAAAATGCATCTTCCATCAATAAATACTTATTGAATTTTCGAGGTTGCAATGTTGGAGGATATCTTTGATCCACCGGCAACAATGGATGTTTTTTATGGCGTACCTAAGCTGAATTGAATGTTTTTAGGAGAAAAAATTGAGCACAGACTAATAACCATCGTTTCAAAATACCAAGTGTAAGCACCTACAATTCATTGTAATAAACTCGATACTTGCTGTCGGTTGCATTTTAACACTAATCATTTTCAATAGTCGAGCGGTTGAAAAATATACACAGTAGAATTTATAATAAAGCAACGTTTCAACAACAATTACTTCTAAAAATGAGAGCATTATTTAGTTATTTTATTCTATAGGTTTTCCATCAATTATTATAATTGTGGGTACCGAGGAGGGACTACGAGGTCAGACCTCTGTCTAATTTCGGCAACAAGTCGGAGGGACTTGCCTACGTGTCAGAGATGGCTTATTTGTCGGTAGGGATCCCGTAGGGACAAGACTACTTTTCATCCGGTCGAGTGTAGAAGGGAAGGTGGAGTCGTGGTAAGGCGATAAGCGAATATTCGAGCAAACAAGACACCATTTAACAAGATAACGACGATTTAATGGAAAACAAAATATACGTTACATAAATCTGACAAAAAACAAGGATGACATATAAAATGCCATATATCCCTACCACGCGGAGAAAGAGAGAGAGCTCACATAAATGGGTTCCATACCTCTTGGACAATCGGTAATTCAAATATGTTGTTCGTCACGATGATCGAATATTCCTTTTTAGGGAAGGGTCGGTGGCACGGGAGGCACAAAAGTCAAATATATTTCGTAGGCACAAAGGGTAAAATCGCGACTCGATCTAAATCGATGATTGACTGCCCCCGTCTGAGGGGGGAAGGAAGCATCTTATATAGCTTTTTGCTGGGAAAGTTGGTCACGTGCATGTGCTTAGGCCATAAGGTGTTCCCGGGATTGGAAACAATACGGCGAATTCGGGCGCTAACTATAAACTCAAGTTGCAAGATGATCTGTACTCAGCGTAAGAACAATGGATAGTTGACAGTTATACGTCCAGGGACGCATATTTTCTCGTCCAGGGCCGTTTTTAGGCAGGATGTTTATAATAGGAAAATTTTCGATTCAAAATAGGGAACAATTTTATTATAATTCGTATTATATTCGGATTGTATCCGGATATAAGAAAGGGGTAATTATTAATTCGGATATAATTTATTATAATTTTTCGTTCAAGGGGATTTCCAGATCTCACATTCACTTTACGCTTTCTTTAAAATCATACTTAATTAGTTTGATTTTAAAATTATTGGCTCCGTTATTGGTCGGAGGGGCAAGAGGTATGGTTACATGAAATTGATGTGGGTTGTTTCTATTTTTCTCTCTCGATAATAATTAATCGGTAATAGAGTTTACAATGTGCGGCGACTTAGTCGCATTAAACAGAAATTGGATATCAAGTATATACAAATAAATCCCGACGCGTGTTAGACGCGTGACAATATTTGTAGCTGGAGGGTAGGAGACTAAGTCCTAGGTTGCTTGGAAGTGGTCGGTTGGCTGGTTTTCGTTATATTACGTTACTTTCACGACATACGTGTATGAGAACCTACAGATTATACAACATCAATATTGATATTATGCGAAATTCTTCCAAATGAAGAACGTTATTCTATAATAAAGTACGAAGTAAAATCAATGTTTTTGTTATTTTTATATAATTTTAAGGTGGTGAGAAAAGACATATTTGATACAGTACCCCACAAAAATTCTTATTGAAATTTGGCTATTGGCAACAGTTGTGATTATTGCAGGTTGTTGTGGAGTACTATTTTCTTATTTAACTAATCCTGCTTATGAAAAAGTACCAACTACTATTGAAGAATTAACAGAGGAAGTATTGAAAGGAACTTATTCTTCTGGAGAAATGTTTTGCACCAAACGAAGAGTTTCTAAAGGTAAATATTTTTTAATATCAGTCAATTACATCAGTAGATTACATTAGAAATTTCACTTTCACATAAATCATAAATTTTTGAGTAATTTATATAAAACTTACATGTGTTGATAAAAGTTCTATTAAATGATATTTAATTCTAAATGTCATGTATTTTGTACATGATATTAGAGGCATAAAATGGACCTCTAAAAATTTTAGGCGATCACATAAAAAAATCACCCAGAACACTGTTTTTCTACTTATAAAGATGGTGTCGAATACACTTTGATTGAGAAATTTGCATTTTTTGGTGCAAGGAGTTTAATAAAAGCTGTATCAATAGAGAAAGGAGAGAAATTATTTGTTCCTTTAAAAGACTCCATTATCGGTTACCCGGTTGCATATTTTCTCCGAAAAAATTTTATACTGAAAACAGAATTTGATAAAATGTAAGTTTTATTTCTGAAAGTTGTGAATTGAAAATCATTTTTTATAATTGTATATAATATTATGCCCTTTTGATACAAAGAAAAATAGATCGAAATCTGGGAAGTTCCTTTTCAAAGTGTAAATGACGTTCTGTAGATTTAGAACAATGGGAAATATGTTTATACTTGTTTCTCATTTTAGAGTTGAGCTGAGTATAAAAAAATTCGAATTTAAGTCATTTTCGTAGTCGAAATCTACAAAAAGCGTTAAGTCTCAAATATTTGATAAACATACTAGATACATCCAATATACCTTATTGCTGAGAACATATATTTATTACGTATAACTAACGTTTTCGGCCCACTTTATGGGCCATCCTCAGGTTACAGTTGTTCGACTCTAATACAAAATCGAACACGTTCAAAATTAAACTAAATTAGAACATACATTTTAAATTAAACAAATAGAACAAGTATAACACCAAATAATGAATAAGAAAATCCAAATAAAACACAAATGTAAATGCAAATAAAATACGGTGACTGGCCGTAAACATTAAGGAAAAATTCCTTATCCTTTAACCCAGATATCTACTGAGCCCCTGTAGACGCATTATTATGTGTGTTACTTTTTACTATGTATTTCCAGGATGACGGTAACCCCGTCGCATCTTTATAATTTAAACATCTGCCAGACAAACCCGCTCTGTAAATTTCGCATTTCTCCGTTATGGATGACAACGTTGGCGAGTGCACTTTTGCAAGAATTTTGGCATCCTCCCATTGCACAACAGAACCAACGGCTTGCGCAATCCTGGATAACGCTGTTGAACACTTGTTTTTTGCGACATCATACTGGTGCTCTTTAATCCTCACTCCAAGGTTTCTATTGATGACCCCTACGTAGTCCTTATCAATTCCCAATTGCTCATTTTTGTAGGGAATCGCATAAACTCCTGCCTGCTCTCTATCACCAATTCTTTCTTTGTCATTTCTAATCAACCTATATACTGTGGGAGCCCTTTTGCATAATATACTGGCGTTTTTGTGTCTCGATATTTGCTTCATAATAGGGAAGAGACATTTATTATACGTAAACTTTGTGAAGTTACTTCCAGCTTCAGGTTTCTTCTTACAAGGGGAAGGCACGACCTGGGAAATTCACTTTGGGATGAGACTTGGTATATAGGTAGTACTCCTTTAGGATGTTTAATCCTCAAAACAAGAAAGCCCAATGGCGAGCCAATCTTAAGAAAAAGGCCTTTAAAAATTAGAGCTCAGCTTATGTACTAATAAGTTTCGCTAGGTGCTGAGCAGCTCAGTTGACATCGTTCTTGGCTACCACCACGTCGTTCAGGGTTCAAATCTCGGTCTCGATTAGTATTTTTTTTTTCTTTGTAAAAATTTTTTAAAATAAGTATTTTGAATATATATAAATGTTGAAATTTTATTATAATAAATAATTAAATAAATAATAATTAAAAAATTAAATATTTTACAAGTTTAGAAAATAAATAAGAAAGTGCATTACAATATGAATAATTATATTCATTTACTTCCTGTCAATTTATCTGTCGAATTTATAAGAAATTAGAAAGTGATCTAATGTCACCAATTAATCACACTGAGGAATCATCTTATAATTCTTTATCATTAAAGGACCTGATGAGTCTTTTAATTTTTTTCTTCATTGGTTATTCAATTTCCATTCTCTGTTTTATTGAAGAAATTTCCCACGAAGAACCAAAGAAATTTTACGATTGACATTTGTAAGTTTTTCCCATCTATGAAAACTTGACTCCACAAATAGTACTAAAGTGTATTTCACTTCATCATTTTTTGAAGATTATTAACTTAAACACTCTCGTATACTTATAACACATTTGCTGCATTATCGCATCAATGACCTGAATACATTAAACATTTAGATAGTTTTTTTCAAATTTATAAAGAATTTGATCGACTAAACTTAGTTACATCATTTGGAATGCGATGTACAGGGCAAGACAGCCTTAAGGTATAAACGAGATATGCAATGAATAGTCTAAATTAGAATATGATTAAAAATTGCAGTTTATTATGGTGACGATATTTTAATACACGTCGAGCATGATTCCTCTGACGTTCACCATTGATGTTCACCATTGTCAAACATTTAGGCTTACAGGAAGGCGACGCTGAACGTCCGACGTACACGTTTTCGCGTTGAAAACTTCGGCCGCAAATTCGCTAAAGGCATACTCGTTTGCTCGACCTATCCATGTGCAATTTTTTGTTGTAGTGACACCTCAAGGCACGTGTATATGAACATAAGCCCGTTCTTTGCAAAGAACTGAAGGAAGCTATTTGCGTAGATGTCGCCAAAATTGCTTTCAGAAATGCATCGCTGACAACAGACATCACACAGGAGATGTTGTTTTTCACACTTTATTCTGTAAAATACTATTTTAATACGAACTCACAAATATCTCCAACAAATATCTTTTGTAGTAACAATTACAGATGTGAAATTTTAAAAAACGTTCGTCTATCTGCCTCACACTGTATTTTACATATATAAGCATAATTTATTTCTCATATATGTAATTTAATATTGTAATTTTAATGATGGTATGATAAGACATGTTCGAGATACTACCACCAGAATTATTATTGTTATTTGGCTATTGGAAACAGTCGTGATTGCTTCAGGTTATTGCGGTGTACTATTTTCTTACTTAACTCACCCTGTCTATGAAAAAGTACTAAATACTATTGCAGAATTGATAAATGCCGTAATGGAAGAAGAGTATTCTTGTGGATGCATATGTTTGTCACCAGAAGAAAACTATTTAATGGTAACATTATTACTGAAATCAGTCAGTTTGATTACAATTTTTCTTTTTTGAGAAATCATGAATTTCTAATTGATTCATATACAATCTTACGTAGTGACGTTTTTATATTTACTTCGAAACAATTTTAGAAATGTATTTCTCTTTTCATCTGTATATTCAGAAAGTTAAAAATGGTCCATTTAAAATTTTAAGCGATGATATAAATAATCATCCAGAAAATTGATTTCATACTTTTGAAAAAGGAATACAACATGCTTTGAATAACAAATTTCAATTTTTTGAACCAAACAGCATAATGGATCCATTTACAATACAGAGGAGAGAATTTGTTTGTACAGTCATGAAACTCCATTCTTAATTACAATATTGCATTTTCTGTCAAAAAGTATTTTGATCTAAAAGTAGAGTTTGATAAAATGTAAGGTTTATTTCTCTGAGTGCTTTTAACTGATAACTTTGTTAAGTATTTTTGTACAATTCTATACTGTTTTGATATGAAGTAGATACAGAAGACTTTTTATTTCAAATTATACAGTATGTTCCATTGGTCTGGAACAATTAGAGTTATATTGATGTTTGTTTATCTTGACAATGCACAGAGCTAAGTAATAAAAAACTATTCAATCTATTTGAAAAGTCTAATAGTAAAGAGCCGCACTCAGCGTGACGTGATCAAAAATTTGATAGCCTGAATTCAGACATCTCACATTACAGTTTGAATACAACTTGTTAAAGCATTCGAAGCTTTTTTTACGTTTTTTAGATATCTGCTATCGAAATAACTGAAATTCCTGCCTGTTTTCGCTCTGCGCCATCTTTACCTGTAAAAGAAAAGAAAAAATCCCCCACGACTCTAATGGTTCCAGACTTGTGGCACTAAGATAATGTACGTATAAAGTTCTTCAAACATAGAAAACTGTTCATCTACTCACTTAAAATTTAAGTAGGATAAAGAAATGAAATTTAAAATTTCTTGCAGTAAATTTCGAATCGTGACTTCTTATGTCCAGATCTGTGGTCGTCAGAAAGAACACCCTACGACTCCTTGAACTCAGTTTAAGTTCGTTTATTTGAGGACTATTTACAATATATATAAAGCCATATTTCTTGCTTGTATCTAACAACACAATCTTAGGCCAGGCTTGTTTCTTTCTTCTAAAGGTCATGTTGCCTTATATCTAATTATTAGATCCGTTAGCCTACCAATCCGGAGCAGGATGAATAGCTTTTTTCGGACCTGTCTCGGTTGGCATCCTGTGTGAATTTTTCCAGGGTGACTAACTAATCAGAAAACGTGTTCTGACGAGTGAAAACTTGAATTGTCTTGTGGATAGGCTTCCTTGAAACTTGCCCTTTTGCTGAAGTTGTTGCACATTAATAAATATGCATTTCGGACAATTCTGTCCTTCAGCATTTTTAAAGACGAGAGTTCAAGTTGTTTCACAATTACTTTAATTTGGTGAAAACTTTACATTAAACATACCGTATTTTGATTTTTTTATAGTTATTACATTTACTTTTATTGATTTCCTGAAGAGACATTTCCTAAAGACATCTTAATTATACGAAAGAGAAATACTCTCAGATGAGAAGTTTGATAACATTGAACGGTTAAAGTGTACATAGGTAACCCCTATGGCGGCACTTCCGGGATTTCGATAGCATTTGCGATTAGAAACACAAATTTTTAATTTTCGTGGGCACGAGGACGCACGTTTCTCGCGGCCCCACGAAAATTAAACCTAACGTCAAGCTAACCTAACTTATTCTAATAAATTACCAAATTTTTGGTAATTTATTAGAATAGGTTAGGTTACGTTAGAACGTGCGTTTTCGGGCCCACAAAAATTAAAAATTCGCATTTTTAATCGCAAATGCTATCGAGATTCCGAAAGTGCCACCATAGTGGTTAACTAGGTATATTTTAACCCATTAAACAAATAATCTCTATTTTATTTTGATTCATTCCTTACTCAATTGAATTCTTTATCATTTTATGCGTTTAAAATACATGTTTAACTATTAAATATCTATCTTAAATACATTAAAAATTCATCGTTTTATTCGGTTACACGAAACCAATGTTTCAATATTAAATACTTACAGAATAAATGTAATTAGAAAAAAATTTAAAATGAACAACTGCATAATTTTCACATGTATTTTACGTAAATAAATGTTCGTTTTAGTTCTTTAGAAAGTAATAAAAGATACATTATAAGTGAATAACTATATTTATTTAATTTTAGAATTGGAAATTAATTAATGATCTGATGCCACCAACACAAAGTGTTCAGGAATTGTCTTATAATCATTTATCATTACATATACTGTGTGCATAACAATAATTATATTGATGATACTGGATACAGAATACAGTATTAAGTATGGATATATGAAAAATGAGACAAGATACTTTTTTAAGTTTTGATATCAATAAATGTTTCAAAATAACTAAGATCATTGTATCTGCATAATGTCCTATACCTCGAAGTATAATAATGTAATGATTAATATAATAATGCCGAAAACAGATTTCATTGATAAAATCATTAACTCAACTAAACAATCTTCTTAAACAATGGGCTATAAATGTCTTATTATTAGTGATTAAAAACTAAGTAATTTGGTACTACAGGTACTATAGGCGCAATATCTCATCTAAATTAATAATTTTAATTTTAATAATTTCTTAAATAGTTTAAAATCATCTGAGTACCAATATATAACTTTTAAACATACTTAAAGATTTGAGTTTTTTAAATAATAGTGTATGTATAACACTATTATAAACATAAGTTTACTACCAATATAATACTCGATATTTTTACACTTTAAGAATATTATTAATGTTTATAAATTATGTCAGTTAAAACATAAAAAGTCTTGTAAATTAATCATATTATTAAATATATGATTTCGTTTAATCAAAGATTTAGAACAATATATAATTCATTACTTAATTCACTTACTATCTTCAAATGTTCTGACAAAGGAACAGAATTGAAAATTATTAAAATACAGATTTTCTATTATTGTACGTTAAATTATTGGACATTGAAGTTAAATTACATGATTTGTGTTTGCTCATCACTCCAGTTACTTGCACCACAGAAGAAAAAATTGAGTATAAAGCACTCGCCATCTGTAAACAAGGGCAATTGTTTATTGCATAATGGATAAGCATTAAATTAATACACTGACTTACCCGAATCAGAAAATTTTTTCGAACGTAGAAGAAGTCGCCAATAGAAATTCCCATTTTGGGTTTTCCGAATCTTTTCATGAAACAATTGATCTGAAAAGATAAAAATAGAATTATTGAGTTAAGATTATAATTAAATAACTACGTATCATCTATACCTCACCTTGTACTTGAATTCAACTGACAAGTTGTTTGAAGAAAATCTTTGTATGGAAATGAAGTTATCGTAGATCTAAAATATAGAATAATTATTTAATAATTTAAACTGAATTACTTGTGTTTATTATTAATCGTTTGCCTACGGTTTTTGGATCAATGAATAACTTAATTCTGAATCAGAAACCAACTACCGACGTTTAATGGTTGTATCGACTCTGCCACTGAAGAAAAAATCAAATTAAAAAAAAAACAAAGTATTGTAGATCAGTACTACAGAACATCAAGTAAAAGAAAGAATTGTATATTTAATACTTTACATCGAATTTACACTAGCCTTAACCTTAAAATGTTTAGTATGTGGTTTTTAAAAAACTACGCTCTAGTTTAATTTATTTCCTCTTTATCTTCAGAACCTGCAAGTGGCTAAGTATCATCTATACCTCACCTTGAATTAACATGAATTATAAACATTGAATATTAGTAAATAATCATGGTTTGTGCCTTACCAACGTACCGGCCATGTAAAGTTTTCTTGGATTTCTTCACATTTATAGTACGTAAATAAGGGCTAGTTTTCCACAGAAAGATCTTTCGAGAAGCACTCCTTTCGGGACATCGCGTTTGTGTGGTATAGCGTGTGGCACACAAATGAACTTATACTTTTATATCATTAACATAAAAATAGTGATCTAATAAAACACAGGCACATTGTCACGGAAAAGCGATCTACCTACAGAAATAACTTGTATTTTTAACTGGTTTTATATAGGTACAAAAAAGCCAATAAACTTTACTTGGCCTGTTGGTGAAGTCCCAACCCATGACTCTCCAGCACACAACTATACAACTAAATATTACCACCTGTAATATCCGTGACCCTCAATTTCTACTAAGTAATTACATTGTGACCTATCTCAAAAAATAGCATTTGAAATTATATAAGTTTCTCTATAAAAATTACTTTCCTATAGAAAATTAAAATGGTTTTGATTGTCAGGAAAGCATAAACACAATATATATTATATATTTCTGTCTACAAACAAATAATGCAGAAAAGTTAGTAGTTTGATGTTTGAAAATGTAAATGTTATTGTTTAGTATTTTAGCAGAAACTAATGTATAAAAATTACATAATAGTTCTTACATACTAAATTACTATTACCAAAGAAATGAAAGATGATAATTACCGTAGATGTCAAGTAAGAAAGGCCCCATGATATAAAAACACATCCTGTTAAAAACATCACCGAAATGCCGCCGAAAAGTACTCGAATAACAACATCAATATCAAAAAACATCGTGGCAAAACATAGAAAGCATGTCTCATATGCAAAGTGAGCATAGATCAAAGCAGCGAGATCTTCCCATTGCTTATTCATCATTTCAAAAATCTCCCAAATTTCTGTGTGCTTTTCGCAGATTTTTTGTAATTCTTTTTTAAGTAATAAAGAAGTTGTGTTTGTTTGTTGTAATTCTTCAGATAACTTCATAAGTCGCTTTATAATGATCACTCCAGAAACTAGACATATTAGAAGAACTGAACCTATCTGTCCTATGAATTGCAGAAACAAAAACGATAGGTAAATGCAGCAGATCGTTGCTTCGAATTCACTTCCATTGTATCTTATGACTGTTGGAAACAGGCTCATTGCCACAGTATTCGAAACAATCAAAACCAAGAGAAACACGCTTACCAAGTATTTTAACATAGGCAATTCTATTTCCAGTGGCAAATATTTTTCATCTTTGTATGTGCTTTTCATAAAATGACCAGAAATTTTATTTCTCTTTAATATTGAAAATTGAACAACGACGTAAATATTCAAAATTAGAATGACGACGAGCATTTCTCTGGCATATTTACCGTATACACGTGTGGTTGCGTAACACCATAAACTTTCGTTGAATGTTAAAACAAATAGATAAAACGAGGAAAACCATAAGAACAGTTCAATCATTTTTACGTAAATATCATAGAATGAGCTTGTTTTATTTTGTGGCATTCCGTGATTTTCTTCTTCGAAACAGCTACATTTTTCGAAGGGTTCAATGCCAAAAACTTTAAAAGCAGAAAGCATAACTTGAAAGTTGTAAGACAGACAACGATCTGATCGGGTCCAAATGCATTTTGTAGTGTTTTCTTCACTGAAAATTTGTATTTTTTGAATCCTGTGGATAAATTTTGAAATGTAGTTTCCCATTATCTATGTTAAAAAAGTTTTTTAAAATGGTAATCGGATAATTAAAGTAACAGACGAAAAATTATTTTCGATTTATGTAAATGGTTTTCTGATATGACGACTTAAGTTATGTGTGTTATTTTTACGAGTTATTTAAGTTTATGGATACATATCTGATTTTATTTTAGCTCTTCTTTATCACATCTTCATAAGACTACATTTGTTAATGGAAAAGTAGTTAAATGCAAATCTGCAAAGAAAAAGCATTACTCAGAGAAACCTTTTATATTATTACAGATAGAATATAAATATTTTATTAAATTTCTATTGCCATTTGTAAGGCTGTCTAGCTGTACTTACTTAGACTCAAGAGTAGTTAGAGAGACGAATGTCGAAGCCGGATGTGGAAAGCTTAGGAGCAGGAGGCCACAATTACTAATATGTAAACTTGTAGTGTGGACGTAAAGTCACCTGATTTAAATTCAAAAATTTACCTAAATAAACTGTATGAATCTGTTGAAATCGGAAAAAGTATCATGTACAGCGGCAACAAACGACTTAAATCGAGTGCATATATTATAAATGGTTAATGCTACCTATGGCAGCGAACATGGCAGCTTGTCTCTGAAACAGTGGGGACGCACGTTCTAACCTAACCTAACCTATTCTAATAAATTACCCCTATTCTAATAATTTGATTGGCAATAATTATTGCTAAGCAAACACCATTTATATTAAGTATTTCAACAACCATAGTAATTTTTATATAACACCTTCCGCTGAGAATGATGAGAATTGCCGAGATTGAAACGAACTGTTTTCAATTTGATCAATTTTCTGGAACGTTTACAATCGTTATATAATCCAATTGATATGCAATAACAAATTCGAATTTATAAAAGCTCGAACATTTGGTTATAAAATCGAAATATATAAAAATATTTATAACAATGACTGAAATGTTATCAATTTAATACACCTAAGTACAGTAGAGCGTCGAAAATTGGCGTCAATTGGGGACTGGGGTTGTTCCAATTAGTCATTTGTTCCAATTTCCGAATTTGTACGAAAAAATATATTAACCTGTCCGATGTTCAAATTTTTCTCCGTTCGTATCGCTTCCGTTGAATTTTCTCGTTGCGTGTCGCTTCGCGTTGAATTTTCGTCGATTTTAAGCCTAACGAAAATTTTTATAATAATAATCGAGGCTATCGTATCGTTAAAAATTATTTTTTTATTTTGTGCAAACAAAATAAATATATTGAAGAATATAAAAACATGAAAATTATACTTTAGAAGTAAATCTAGTATCAAAAACGTTCGATTCAGCACGACACAGTCCGACTGAAAATCGTTCCAATTTCCGGCCATTTCAATTACCGACGTTCCAATTAACGACGCTCTACTGTACTCAATGAAGACTAAAATTAGTTGAAAACAAAAAGTCGCATCTGAAATACTGTAGTACAGTAGAAGCCGTTCTTCAAGTTAACTTGGTCCGGTTTACAATATTATACGTCATAATTTTAACCCCAAACACAAAATAAATGAAAAACTTTAAATCGATCTTTTATTTCCCAACATAGCGAACGCCATTATCGACCGTCTAGAATTGCCAGATGGCGGCGCTCGGCCGTCCGTCGTTCACGTTTTGGGCTGAAAACGAAGGCCGCGATTTATCTAATGATTTTCTCATGAATATGAAGGAAATAAAATTCACACGTGTTTTTGAAAGTTCAGTTACACATAAATATTGTATTTTAAGTAATGTATTTCGAATTCGCAATTACAATACAAAGTACAGTAAATATGTTTTGTAACTATATCTGTGTAGCCCAAGTCTGTGTTTGTCGTTGTTTTTCATTATTTTCCTGCAAACTTACAGTAGGCATAAATGTTTCAAATGATTTTTTCACTGTTTTAATAAAATATAATGAAATATAAACACTAGCAAAATTCTCAGTATTGGCAACCATTCTAATTATTAAAGCAAAAATACATTATAAAAGTTAATTTCAAAAAATGTCTAAATATTACGTCTTGTTAACGTTTCTTCGAAAGTTCTGCTTGTGATAATTCGAGAAGTTAGAAAATATTTGAAATTTTACTGAATGTTTTTTCTAAATTTTCGTCGGATGATAAAAATTTTTTTGTATAAATTTCTGAATGTTTTTTCTTTGAACATTTTACAATAAGAAAAATAATATTATATTTTGTAGATACTGAAGTAATTTTGAATTTATTTTAATTTTTATGGCAAAAAATTTACATGTAGTTTTGTTGAATTACGTAATGTGATAGATGTTATGTGGAATGAGAAGTTTACACTAAGAAAAACGAATATTACGTTCTGGTTAAATGCTTTTATAAAGATTAATTACAGGATGAGTACTAGATTTAAGAAATAACAGTAAAAAGTTTAATAAGTAATGATTAAAAAATAAATGCAAGGAAAACCTAATTATAATTTTCGACCAAATAGACGAAAATCAAAAAAGTAATTATTTATCTTAAAATTGCTACAATACCGCGGTGCGATTTCTAATTACTTGTTATTCAAAAACAATCATTTGACTTCCGGTTCTAACCAAAAGTTTCGCTATAGATAATTTAGACCTCTGCCCATAAGCTTCTCGTCTTTAGGCTGGATTCCAGTAGTAATTTAACCTTATACATTATATTTACTATGACAGCAACAAATCATGCTGATAATGTAACTGTATAATAAAAAGTTTTGAATTAAAACCGTGTGAGTTTCGACATACAGTAATAATTTTTGGTTAATCGGGGTATATCTCTTGCTTCTCAGCATTTTATATAGAGGCTCTATTTCGCTATCTAATTCAGTTCTTCAGATGATCGACGTACAAAAAGATTGATAACAACAAAATTGTATACGTCTGCAATTTGAAAATTGCAGCCCAACTAGCAATGTTTTACTTGGATAGTTTCAGTTCCAATTTAAATTACTACACTAGAAAAAAATTAAAATACTTACGAAGATTATTCATTATTTATAATAGTTTATCAGATATTAAAAAATATTGTAATACGGGAACAACTGGAAACTCGATCAAGTCACACTATAAAACGAAGACTTACAAAATAATAACTACGTCGCTGTTAAACGATACAAGTGAGTATATTTTAATATTGCGTTGTATATTCCTACTTCGTCTTTACTATGATATGCGTGCATCGGAAACTATAAGCTAATATGACGTTTTAAAGTTATCAGATTTCATTATATCTGTAAACAAACTATGGCATGTCCATTTGTATGTTTGTTTTAGAAATGAAATAACAGAAATAGATAAATATATAACAATAACTTCTAATTTATGACTGAAATGCAAACAAATTGATTGATAAATGCAATAATAAAATGTATTGTATGGTCCTTAAAACAAATATTTATTAGGAAGGAATTAATTTTTCTCATATTTTGATAATTCTAGTAAGTATATTTATATATTTAGTAAAATTTATAATACAGAAACTTGATTTATAAAAGTAAGTTATATCTCTGTACATCGCATATAGGTATTAGTAGAAATTCTTTGGAAAATTGCTACGAGATTCTTTTATCGGAATATGTAATATTTTACGGAACAATTCACTGATATCATGTCTCTGTGATTATTTTATACGTTTGTAATTATTTATTTATCCATATAGTGATTATCTATAATATTTGTATAATTACAAATATTATGGATGATTTAACAAATCGATAATATTTCCATATTGAACAGTTTTTAATAAATAAATTTTAATTTCATATGTTATAAAGATATTTGACGATAACCAACGGATATGTATAATTAATGCAATTAAAATAACATGTTCCAATTTAGTCAGGTGTTTTAATACCTGAACTTTTATTTCCATGGTTATATAGGAATGTTTCCAAAAATTTTGATAGCTAGATTCAGAAAACAAGTAAAACTAAAAATGCTACAGATGACAACTTACATATTGTCAATCAACGGAAACAAAAGCCAATTAGGTGTTAAATCGCTACTTACTCGTGTAGTCAGCAAATTACGGTCCATCTGCACTCGCAGAATGTCAATTTTAAAGAATTTTTATTAAAAAATATTCTCTTATTCAAATGTTAGACACACGAAGACATCCGATAAACGCACAGGGTCAGCCCGTTTCAAAATCTGAAATTCTACAAGTTTTGAATTATTCTCGTTCTCGTTCAAAAAATACTAAGAAATAAGTGAGTTTTCATATCTTGCAGCTTATCGTTGACATGATTACAATTTATTTGCCATATAGTAATTTAATACAATTATGACATTAACACTACTTTCGTTTAAACTTTACTTGGTAAATACTGTTGTACACTAAGTATTTCTGTATAACAAATATGAGTAATTCTCAGAAATTATGTGATTAAATATAATTTATGTACGGAAACGAAAATATGAAACTATAAAATTCATAACACTCGTATGATTTAAATTAAATAATTCGAAATCCAAGTCAATCGGACTCAAATAATCGAAAGTACACATGCAATTTCTAAGTTATTTACAATATTATAGTTAGATCAATCTTCAGTACCGTAATTATATATACACTTTTTAATTTAATGATTGAACATTGTTTGAAACATTGCAATATATTTAACGAATGAATCAATCATATAATGTTTTTGTAATAAGAATATTACCGAGAAATTTCAATTATAGTGAAAATACTACGTTGAATAATCACAGATATTTACGTATTCAGTACATTATCGAAAGTATTTGATCAATTACTTCTTCAACATGTATCTATTTAAAGAAGAATTGCCAAAGTTCAGCATTTTTATTATTGTATACTGAACCTAAAATTATGGTGTTTCAAATGAAATTTTGGACAATACAAACACAGAAACATTTATTAAATACAACACCATATTACGCAGATATAAGTGATATTTAAATTAATTTTCTTCAATTCAATTTGTTTTTTTACTTCAAGATTACTGGTGCATTTCAAATGAAGATTAAAATTATCGCAAAATTCCTGTTTAGTCAATTCTTTGCTTGGTAGAGTATGAGACTTTTTATTCAGAGTGCGAGATCCAAGGGTGCGAAATCTGCGGCCCGTTTTACTATTTTGTGAGCTGCTAGTTATACAAATTATTAAAATTATATCAATTTTTCGACTAAATGAATTACGCCGCAAAAATTCTCTCGTTATTTTCCACACATTAGCAACAATTTAGTATAAAAAAGTAAGAAATTGACTAGCAGACATATCAGAAACAGTTTAAACTAGCAGTGACACGCTTAGGCCACTTCCACACAATTGGCGTGTTTATCCGAACAGATAACTACTTGTCCTGTATGTTAGCTGGTTCAGTAGCAGCAGGTCATTGAGAGTCATGAAATTTTTCATAAATATACTTGTGGTGTCAAAACTGTCATGCTTCACAACCGGAGTTAATGCGTTTCAACACACGTTTGGATGTTTCCCCATTTGGGTAAATAAAGTTATCGTTTTAAAGCGGTCTTATGCTCAACTTTTATTCGGGAATCTTTTTAGGTCTGATAGTGATTGTCCCAGGCGATAATTACATGATATATCATTCCCGGTTTCCGCAAAAACAAAATACAACAAAAGTATATGATTGGTCTGAAAAAACGAACGAATCAAACTCTAGCCTCAGTAGGTTAGTTTCTAAACAAGAGTCTAAAGATTGAAAAAAGAAGATAAAATGTAGGAAAAAAGTATTTATTTGAGGGACTATGGTAATGGTAGTCTAATTAGTTCAAAATAATTAATGTTTACTTAGATCAAAACAACTCGAGTCTCTAGCCAACGAAACTGTACAACCATACTTTATAATAATTTCTGCTAAAATATTTAAATTAATTTTGTGAAATTTCTGTTATACTAAAAGACAGTTTTTGTTTCCGATTCGAAACATTTATTATTAATTTGCTCGCTTTTGGTAACACTTACAGAAAATAATTCGTTTGTTTAATGAGATACATAATAACCTTAAACGGGATTTTTTGTCGATGAAGAGAAACTCACCTATCAAAAGACAAATCGAGACTTTTCCGAATCTTTTCATAAAATTCTAAATCTGAACGAACAAATACAAATTACCAGAATATAAATATTAAATATGCTTACTGTAAATTTTCGTTTTACTTCAATGGCACATCATAATTTTCTGATATCCTTAAATGTGTTCAGCATCTGAAAATAAATACAAGATATAAATATAAAAAGAAACGGATCGCGATTAGAATTACAAGATGTGAACTTACAGTGAACAGAGGAAAACAGAATAGCAGCCAAGTATTATGCAGAGAAATGGCATTATTCTCAGAGTAGTGATGAATGTATATGGTACATTTGCATTCACTTCTATAAACAAATATGTGTGATAAACGGCTGTAAACCAAAGATTAGCGCTGTTTCTTGGCATGGTGCAATTAAACAGCTTGTGCACAGTTCTTGTAAATTCGGGTACATTCTTCTTCAACCTTTACGTTCAAGAAAGAGATCTGTAATGTTTTAATAGTTCTTCAGAAAAATGGATCATATCATTTGAAGATATAAATTATTATATAAAATATTAATAAATTATGAATTAAATTATTTAGTTGTTTGTAACAACTGATAAATACGGTGACAAAAGTGTTTTACAGAAAAAAGTATTATACTGGTATATCAAATATTCGCCGTTGATAGAAAAATTCAGCCAGAAGTTGCATAACCTTTCTTTCCAACTAATAATATTGTATGTGGGTCCACTTGTTACGAGATTTTATTTTCAAAAAGTTTTTATATAATTAATTTTTATGAAATGGCAAAATCTTGTTTCTGAGGGTAAAAATGAGTTTTATAAAATATATTTAATGCAAGTAAGTAATAAAATCTTTATTAATCTAAATCAGAAATTTTCAAGAAAAAGACACGAGTGATTACGCTTCAGAGTGGATAGACAAAATTGTGCTCACCACACACCCTATAATCCATAAATACGGAAATAGACCTGATATTGTTATGCATTTCTCCGATGTCTTCAGGCCAAACATGAAAATCTTGTAGGTGATATTTTTCGTGCGGTCGCCATAATTTCCCTCTGTTATATATAAGAACCAGAACAAAAATAATTTTTGCTCTAGAATTTTTTTTTATTTTCTAAATATTTAAAACACTAATAATTTTGATTCAATGATAATATCTTGATAAAATTTTCTAAAATTATATTCCTTTCATATCAGTTGAACATTTTCTATGTCAGTGCAGTAATTACATTGATTAATGTTTGAGCTAGAACAATGTTCTCTGGTACCGTTAATTTGTGTATTTTCAGACATAAAGTAAGGATATAATCAAATTCTGTTTATATTAAATGAACTTGTGTTCTTGTTTACTGATTTATGTTTTTATTTAACCCTCTGTTAGTAATTTTATAACGAATAAATTAAAAAACAAAATATAATGCTCACTTTTACTTTCTTGGCTGTTATGACAGAGGGGGAGTATGACATTGGGTCAAAACATGACACCACCGAGATTTTTACGTTTCTGGACTTAGTACACTTTGAAACGTTGAGAAATACAAGGAAAAAAACTCATGAGTAATTTCTGTATGTACGCATGTTAGTTTGTATGAAGGCACAATTTTGTTCATCCTTTCTCAAGCTTAACAATTCCTGTGCATTTTGTCGAAAATGTCTAAAATTTTGCAGGCAGGTTTGATCATTAGAGGGAATGATGCCAGTGAATTTTTGTAGAGACATGAAGATGGAGACATAAAAGATGGAGGAAACGGTGAAGATGGTTATTTGTACGATTAGTACAGTTGGACTTGATAACAATTATACTCGTTATTAGCATCTATTGATACAATTTTTTTATAAAACTCATCCCTACCTTCAAAATGAAACTATTGGCGATTTCATAATACTTACAAATAAAAATTATTTTACATAAAAAACTGATAACAGATGGCACCACCAAAATTTTAATTGTTGCTTGGAAAGTTGAGCAACTGATTACTGGTTTATTTCATTTTGTGTTGTCACATCAATAATTTAATTTTATTAAGTGTGATTACGGACCGACAGTTAAACATGGAATTTTCCTATCACTTGTTGTTGTGAAAATGAAATTCTGCTTTTGATTAACTGAAAACTTTTAACTGTAAATATTTTTAAATATAAATTCGAAATTATTCTTTCCTAAAATTTTAAAATTTCTTCTCGTGATTGGTTCAGAAAACGTTACTTGATTAATGCTGCATTTAAAAACAGTATAGATATATGGTTTTAATTAACATCTCTATTTTTCGAAGAAATTATATATTATTTTAACATAATTTAAATATACAAGGTGCAACAGAAGGTAATGAAAAGAAATTTTTTCGCAACAATTTTATTTTATTTTTATACATTAATGTTATTTTCAAAGTAGTTCCCTTGGGCAGCTATACATCGGCAGAGGCATTGTTGCCAGTTTTCGTAGTAGTAGTGCTGGAAGGCTTGAACTGGAATCGCCTGCAGCAACACAGTTACGCTTCTTTGGATGTTATTGACAGTACCAAGATAACGTCCTTTCAAATGGGTTTTGATCTTAGGAACAAAAACAAGTCACACGGACTAATATCAGGCAAATAGGGAACCTGGGAAACCAAAGAAATTTCTTTTTCTGTCAAAAACTAGTTGATGGAGATGGCCGTGTGACAATAGGAGTTGTCAAGGTGCAGCACCCAAGTGTCCGTAATATCCCATATAACTCGATGCATCTTTTTTGTGACCCTCTCAAGGAATCCCCACTCGTTCCACACTTTCCGCAGTTCTCAATGTTGAATGACTCCCTGAGTAAAGTTTGTCTTCTACTGCTTCCAGGTCCTACAAAAAGGGCTTTGTACCACCGAAAAACTTGTGCTCATGATAAGGGATGTTCCCCATAGGCTCGTTGCGACATTTTGTAGGCCAAATTCGCGGGTTCACCAAGCTTAACACAAAATTTGATGGCACAACGTTTGCTCCAAATTTCACTTTTCCATTTTCCATAACTAATTACAAAAACAATACTTTATTTATAACGCTCTCTATAATCACATAGCTACCTCAAGAAGTTGAAAGTGTTACTTTGTGTCTAGGAGGGACAGACGTACAGTACAAGCTACATAGAAAGGAAGTCCGCAGTATTGGCAGATCTCTCTCAGTTATGCCAATATCATTACTTTTCTGCCACTCCTTGTACATTTCGTGTTTTCCACAAATATTACGCGATATAACTTTCACTTATGAAATATTTTAGCTTACTTTAACAATCCATTCTCTTCCCTTGGTTTTGCAACTCTGTTATTAACCCAATTGCGTAATTTGCATATAAACTTCCAGAAGAATTTTGCATTTTGGAAATATTTTCATCTAGTTGAACACTTAATCATAATTACATTTTAAACCTAAATACCTGCATTTGCAGCCAGATACGTAAATTGTGCCTTCCAGTACTGCTTTTACAAGTGGTTTATACTCTAGCAGAATTCTGTAGATGCAGAAGGAGCCATATTTGAAAGTCGTGTAGCATAAGGTTTGAGTTAAAAGTATAAGACAATGCCATTCTTTTACGTCTCTGAATATTTGTCAGTTGTCACGTGGCAACTGACAAATATTCAGACATGTGAATAAAATAAAACCCAACAAACACTACAGCACAAGCCTGTTATTCAGAAACGAACCCATGCTCTACTATCAGTTTTTATGGTTTATTCGATCGTGTGGTATAAGAGTTTTAGTGTGCTGTGTGATAAAATCTGTGACGACTATAATAAATAAATATAGTGATAATTAATAAATTACTGGATATTTTTAAAGCTGTTATTTACTTTTTCTTCAAGAAGTTTTCAAGTATAAGTGTAAGTACAATAACTATTATCTTTGTGTATATTCCCGCGATACATTACGATTCTATATATTACTATATGTTTAAAATCTGCTTTAAATTACAACTAACTAAAAACTAAAATAATTTTTTTCAGATAGGTACTAAGCTATTTAATCGGAAATTGTTTTGTACTGTACATTATTGAAGTAATTAATAATAATTTTGAATACATTTTATAATCAGAAACAAAGTAATATTTTGAATTAGTAAGTTAACTTAGTTTTATTTATTAGAGTAAAAACTTTTATATCACATTATTATAAACGAATCTTTATTTCTGTTTCTATAAAATTAATGAATTACAACATATTTAATTAACATTAAATTCGTAATAAATGATTTCTGAAAAAGACCATTAGAAGATTACAGGATGATGAAAATGACAATAGTGTTTACCAAATAAAATAGCGTTTTGTTAAATATAGAATAAACCTGATACAAAACAATAAACTAAATTATGACTAAGAACTCACGGAATCGTAATTTGTCTATTTAAATATATAGATCGCTTATTATACGTGGATGACTAAGGCGCCTTAATCATCCACGTATAATAAGCGATTATTAAATTATTAAAATTTAAGAGAAGATAGAAAAAACATTGATCCGAAACTGAATTTATGAAATTATGTCATTCAAAAATATGTATGAAGTGCCCCAACATTCACAACAAGAAAAACTCGCAAAATATAAAAGTTTTTACAAGAAAAGTGACATAACTCAAAGATCTCACCTATAATATTTAACTGACAACAGCTCATATTCGACGAGAGCAGAGCTAGAGATCCATAATTACTATACTGTAGAATATAATAGAATTTACCGCCATAAATATTTACCTGAAATTTAAAAGCAGCTTATACTCTAAGTTTTATAGTATTCTTTAAGTAGATTTTTCTCAAATACTGCATATTTGAGTTATGTCACTTTTCTTGCCGGTGAGCGATATATAAATCTATGTAAAGTAACAGTGGCGTGCCGTGACATTTGATGACAGGGAAGCTGTGTTTCTGCAAGAAGCCGACTTTCAGGGGCAATCAATTAATTGCGCGTCAGGGCCCGTTCGTATTTGTTTGTTCGATAAGCCAGTAAAAACCGTATACTCCTTTAAATGTATTTTTAATAAATTATCCGACGTACTTAATAAATAAGAAAGTTCAATATAATTACCTCCGTTATTAGATTCAATAAATTCCCTACGCCCTCTAAATGCCAGGTCTTGATTTGAGAAAAAACATATAACATCTATTAATTTAGATATACCTATTAATCGTAATTATCTTGTTATAATTTTCAATATTTACTTTATATTGTCTACCAATGTTAAATTCTATTCCGCTTTGATTTCCAAATTGCTTCACTTTCACGAAACTATACAAAACACAAAACTACTTTGACGTCCTGTCAACTATACAGAACGTCATTCGTCATAAATTTTATCGTCAAAATGTCGAAATTTTTTTGTTGACGTATTTATATTTAATTTAGGCAACGGTCTTTCTATTTTAATAATGTTTTCTTTTCATTATATGGTCTTGAGCCAAAACTTTTTAAAATAAATTTTTGAATCACTAGCCACGATATAAGGGCTAAAATTAAAATTATCAGAAAAAACTTACTTGGTAAAACAAAATGTGTGACGAATATACATACCTAGTACAAAAAATTCTTCAATTGTATGAATATACTTTTAAAGAAACTTATAATTAAATATAACTTTGTGAAGAAACGAACATAAAAATAACAAAATATTCTTTACTTTTTAAATCTTAAAACAATCCACTTAGTGAAATAGCTCCCTACGAGTGGCTAATGAATGGAATCAGAGACGGTCCAGGTAGGTTTGTGCGTGCCAAATCCCGAGGTGCCGATACCGGTCAATGTCAAATGCTTCTTTTGTCGCATCACTAGTATATATCAAAGGACGCGACAGGGTTACTGTAGATTTTAAACGTTTCTCACCATAGCTGTAAAAATCTAAATATGTTAAACTTAACAGATTGTCCGTCGTTCGTTTTCTAACTAATTCGTTTTAGGACCAAGTGTTCACAGAAATTTCCAAAATTTACAATCTAATATTACGAAGAGAACAGACCCCACTGTAGTCGGCAAGAGATTGGTTCCGTTAAGCTTCTGTTCAAGTAAAATTTTCAGCTCTTTCATAAGGGTTTATTTATGTTTCTAATTCCCTAATCGCTTAATTATTTAACTACTACTTAAGTAGAAATAGGTCGAAACTAGTTACTTTGTACTTTAATATCTGTAGTCTTGGGAAAGAAGTGGAAAGAGATTTTTATGACAACCGATACATAAATCGTAAATTTAAGGAAAATAAATTCTAGAGCTTTTTCTATTTTTATATTAAACTATATAGTTTATATAGTTTAATATAGAATATAGTTTAAGTAGAAAAGAATAATCCAGAATGTATACGTTTTGAATTATTTGGTTAATATGGATTACAAGTATATTTGAATCTTTAAAAAAGTTCGGAAATACAGAAACTAAAGTGCTATTTGAATGCCTGCTGAGGAGGGACAAACAAGTCCGAAACACAAGCTTACAGGTGAACTAAATAAAAAATATTATTTCTGATCAGTAAGACTAAATATCTGCATCCATAATTTTCCAGTATAATAAGTCCTGTTAATTGATAAATGTACTAGTATACACAGATAAATTTAAGCTACGATAAAGGACACAAAAGCATAATAATTGAATTAACGTAATATTACCGGTTTAACATTGAAATCCGTAAGTAATATAAGATGGGAGAGCAGAATAAAAGCAGAATAAATATATCAAATATTTTAATGGATTTTTTAAAACTTTTGTCAACTATACAGAACTATCATAAAAACATGCCAGTAAAGTCCTATCGGTTGGGTTAAGTTATAAATCTAGTCTAGAGTGGGCAACCTTTTTTATAACATGGGTCAGAATAAATTTTACGTTTTTTCCGCGGACCGTAGTAGTTAATGACGCCTTCTTGTGACTCGTAATTTTTTTAGTCTGCAACTATGAAATAAATAAATAAAAAGTTAATTACTACATTTATTTCTCTTATAGTTTTTGAAAATTACAAAGAATGGAAAAATAACTATTAATTAGTTATTTTTGCAATTTAATAATCTATTAAAGATCTCGCGGGCCGGATAGAAACCTTTCGCGAGCCGTAGCTGGCCCGCGGGCCAGCTACGGCTCGGAAGGCGTAGGCTAGGTCAACGGCGGGAGGTTGCCCGCCGTTGACCTATTCTACTCGTGATTCACATAATCGGGCGAGGGTGGCCGAACATCTATCAGGCAGGCGGCTAACAGCCCACAACCAGTCCGGGATATAAAATTACATGCTTTATGCGTGTGTTGCTTTACCAGCTGAACCAGGTGAGGTTGGTGCACTGTAAACCGCATGTGCCAATGCCTATATAATTTGGCTGATTGGAAACTGACCCGGTTTCGACACTCTTTCTGCCACCGAATTATTCGAATATACAATAGCAATCTTATCGTTTTTTTTCACATGTAGTATAGAAATTTGTAAAAGATACATAATGCAGTTATAATAAAATATTAATTTTAATTAATGCAAAGTTACGTTAAAATATGAAAATTTATATTTTATAAAATACAAGGGAAGGTCATTGGAAGGTGGAATCGGCGCTTCCATCGCTTCCAATGACAGCACGCCACTGGTAAAGTTTGTATAAAAAAGAAACCGCGACAGACTGTTTTTGCAATATTAAATGGAAACATTATGAAATTAATATAAATCACTACAATAATGTTTATTTCAAACAATTTTTTAAAATAAATTCTACAGCAAAAATAATAGCAGCACAAATGTGCTAATATGTAATGTCAATACAAACTTATTACGTATTTAAATACAGTAATTGCCTTCATAGCTAATATTATTTTTATTATGGCCAAGATAATGGTGAAACATACGAAGTACTCGCCTCCTGCGAATAAGTAGGAAAAATGCCAAACTACTTATTAAAGTGTCAAATTACGTCTAAACTTAAAAATCGACAAGTTTATTCAAATATCGTCACGGTACTAAACTGCAATTTTTAATTATATTGTAATCTAGACTATTCATTGCATATCTCGTTTCTATTTTAGGCCTGTTTTGCCCTGTACTGTACTGTACATCGCATTCCAAATGAGTATAAGTTTACGCAATCAAATTCTTTATAAATTTGAGGAAACTATCTAAACGTTTAATGTATTGAGTTCAAAGATGCGATAATGAGGCGAATGTGTTATATTTATTTATTTATTTATTTAGTCATACGGGAAAAACCCATGATGGGGGAATACAAAAATCATTACAAATACATTACTAACTAAACTAATATACAAATACAATTCATAAGTTATTACAGAGAAAAATAAAATATTCATAAATAAAGCAAACGTATTATACAAAGCGATATCAAAAAAAAATTTCAACAAAATATCCATATATGAAAAAAAACAAAATTGTGCGGAGAACTATCCGAACAAAAAAAACAACATTATATAAAGAAATTAATTACACCCACCTATAAAACAAAGAGGATTAAGTTGTCACGTCAAAAAGTGGATAGTCTCTCGAAATTTCTTTGCTACAAACACACTTTTAAAGGAAGAAATCAAATGCCACCTTTGGGCAAAATCGAATATTCCAATATGCAAAACCAAACAAAATATATACCACACTCCGTACAAAGGATCTCTGAAACAATAAAACAACAAAAAATTACCTAAAAAATAATTTAATTTTCTGAACAAAATTAATTAAATCAAAATTGCGTGAATTACTAATAAGGTCGAAATAAATTCTCAAACGAAATAATAGGTATACAGAAAATACTTTCACTAATTTTTTCTAAGTTAGTACACCTAGCTATCACATGAAAAGAAAATGTGTTATAAGTATACGAGAGTGTGGAAGTTCTTAATCTTCAAAAAATGATCAAGTCAAATACATTTTAGTATTATTTATGGATGCAAGTTTTCATAGATCTGAAAAACATACAAATGTTAATCGTAAAAATTCAGTTTTTGAGAAATTCACTAATAAAACTTAGAATGGAAGTTGCATAACCAATGAAGAGAAAAATAACAAGACTCATCATGTCCTTTAATGATAAAGAATTATAAGATGATTCCTCAATGTGTTTAGTTAGTAGCATGTGATCACTTGCTAATTTCTTATAGATTCCACATTCTCTTCATTGTCCAATTCTGTGATTAAATACAGTGGAGCCTCGCTTAACGAGCATCTTGCATAACGAGCAAAACAAATTGTAAATAAATTGCCTCGCTTAACGAGCGATGTTTCGCATAACGACTGACGAAGAGAGGGGAAGTCCCGAATTGTGCGCATGCGGAATGCTCTATCAGTATGTTTAGCACTGGTTCCGCTAGCATTTTAGTGTCGCATGGGATCACATATTTTTCAAAACTTGTGTTCACACATATTATTTATAAACATCAACAACCATAGCCCGTTGTATAATAAACACTCCAAACGATATGCCAAATTCTTGGTTCATTAAATTTAATGACCGATTCCAAATTAAATTTTAGAAATGTCTGAATTAAAATTAACTATCTATAATTATTAAATTTAATACGAAATGGAAACATAACTGCCTACCTCTAGACAAATTAATTAATTTGTAACATTTAATTATAGCCTGTAAATTTGTCGTCCGATGAAAAATTATTTTTATAAAAGTTAAAACCAAAGTCTGCCGAAAAGGGAACACCCTTTACTTTTCTACACAGAAAGGTCAGTTGCCAAGAATGAGACTGCCTGGAACGCAAGAAAAGTAAAAGGTGGTCCGTTTTGGGCAGACTTTGGTTTTAACTTTTATTTAATTATAGCCTTTCCATAACCCAAGAATTTGGCATATCGTTTGGCGTGTTTATCAAACATATTAGCTGTGATTAGTTTTTTGTTTCTGCAAATCGAATTCTCATTCCAGTATGGGTCATTCTGCGCTAGAAGAAAAGATGGTGATTCACGCTCCATAACAGTGTATATTATACAATTTTTTGAATAAATGTTATACATAACACATTTGAGCATTTTTTCATCGTGGAACGCATTATCATATTTTACATTCATTTCTATAGAGAAAATTGTTTCGCTTAACGAATATTTCACATTACGAGTAAGAATCTGGAACGAATTAGGCTTGTTAAGCGAGGTTCCACAGTACAAATGTGATAAAAATTGCGTTTTAAAAAATAGTTTCATAATACATTTATAAACGTTATTATGTAATAATTTTTTTAAAGAAATCAGAAATTTATGAGCTTTCTTAAAAGTAAAAATCGAAATCGAATTGAATTATATCAGTAAAATGATTTCCATTACCCTCTTTTGATCTGACGAAAAACATCCATTTTCTCACGAATTACTGTTTTCTTTTACGGCATTTTTCAATTCTTCAATAGTCGTTGGTACTTTTTCATTAACCGGATTAGTTTCGAAAGAAAATAGTACTTCACAATAACCTGAAGTAATCACAAGTGCCCACAATAACCAAATTTCAATAGTCATTCTGATGGTAATGTCTTGAATATGGTTATTTCACCACCTGGAAATTTTATAAAAATAACAAGAAGAAATATTCGTTGAAAATATCTTATTATTAAATAGTTATTACATTTGACAGAAGTTTTCATAATATCACTTTTCCAAGAAAAGAAATATGCTATTGTTTACAAAAAGATTAACTCAATCACCATAATAGATTATTTCTGCATTCCTGAAATCATTACTCTCATTAATATCAGGAGCAATAAATTTACGTACACCCAGAATTCGCGTACAGTTACGAAGATCAAAATAAGTTAGTGCAGTTAGTATGTGTTTTAATACTGACATCGTTTACCATAATTAAATGTAATTATAAACTTTATAATTACTTACCTTGTGATATCAGTGTGAAAGAGATACCGAAAGCCTCTTTTATAGATCAAGCTTTCTGATCAGCTTGGTCAATCTTCTTTCTTTTCAGTGTTATCAGATGAAGTAATACACCAGTCCTCATTGTTATAACAGATATCAGTAAATGTAAGTATTTAAATATATTTGTTTTTCTATTAATGTGTAATGTATACATATTATTATGAATTTTATCGTCATTAATAACAAATTTTGTTTTTAATAATAATTTATTATCAGTATTAAGATAATTATTTCTAGCGTAGGGAACTGCCTTCATACATTACACTGTCTATACACAGTTTATAAAAACATAAATTTCTGTACACATATTTTAATGAGTTATAACTAATAAGAATAACATTGCTTCTATATCTAAAGTAGTGTATTTACTGTACCTCTTTTTCAAATGGTCTAATTAAAGTTGTTTAGGAGCAGAACAACGAAGATACACAGCTCTTGCGTCGTATATTGCTAAAGAGGGGTAACCATTGTCTTATGTTCTTGCACATCAACATGTTGCCACAGGCATATACTGTCGCCACTCACAAGTTTCAAGTGTGAAAATTACTACAGTATTTCTCAACCTCCCCACTTCTAATGGTAATTTTGCGATTTTCTGTTGACTGTGCCTTATACCTTATGATAAAAGATTGGAAGAGCATTTAAAATTTTACACGTACTTAAAGATCACGTTAATAAAATATATCAATAAATAATTTTAAAAATATTCGAATTGAATGTACTGTATTATTATATTTTAAATATTGTATATTAATCATTTTCATTCTACAAAATGCATAAAAAGTTTTACTTGCCACTCTTTACGTGTCCGAAAATGACAATAAGTCCAAGAAATCCATACAACTGTAAAATCTTCATAACTGCTTCTTATTAATTATTAATGGTAAAATTTTGTCTGAAATCCTTTGAAATTATTTAAATCCATAAAATTGTGAATAATTCTTATATAAGATAAAAACATACGTACGTTCTACGCATATTTTCAATACTAAATACTATTTCAAAATGATAAATTAATTTTAAACTTTAAAAATTGCATTTCATATTTCTTGTGCAACTCTAGTCATTGATTGCATTGATAGTTGAACAAATAATAACAGTAATATAGACTTTTCAATAAGATATATAATTATCTAAAATATTAAGCTCTATAGAAAATATTTAAATTGAAAGGAAAATTTTCTGAAAGTATCGAATTAATATTTTCTTGTAAATGAAAGTTATAAAAACAAAAATCTGTCAGAGTTATAAAAATATTTTCTCAATATTGTCATGACTACCGCTTTATTCGAGAAACAAATTTTGTGTTTTTCTTTGATGCTATTAATCAATACAACAGTTTGACGATCTGTCAAAGTGAAGTTTACTTTCTTTTCTACGAAAAAATAATTCCAATTTACGTGTTAAACAGACGAAGAAAACCCATAAAACTTCACGTATTCTGTTCGCTTGTTTTATTCACTTTACCCATTTGCTGCTCTCATATTTTTATTCTGCTTGTTATTATTTCAATATGAGAATTTTATGTAATTAGATAATTACAATGTTTAAACGTAATAGAATAGTAAAACTTTGAAATTAGAGTAAAAATTTTCTAAAATAAAAAATAAAGTTACGCAATTTGACAACTTTATGTGAATTGAGGGTATTGAATTTACATAAAGGTGTGAAATTTCGAATTCACAGAAACATTTAAATGAGGAGACAGTATTTGAATCCAATAAATAAACAACTTCTAATATCAAAAGGAAACAAATGATAATTGATTTCTCCGACTGTTTTTTTTTTATTTATATCTTGAGGAATTTATTATTTCGCCTGCAGTTTCTAGTTGTATTTTCTAGGACAGTGGTAAGAATAAAATACCGTGTTACGTTGCAAACAGAAATTCAATGGCAATTGATATATTATAGACTTGAGGGCTTTTAAAATTTGGTAGACCAAAAAAGAGCAACATAACGAGAGGTTACTATAATTACCTTTTCGTTCTGACAGTTGAACTTTAAATGTCTCGTATCAATCGTATTTTAGAGAAAAGTGTTGCATCACCAACTTCATATCTTTAACATATATATTTTTAAAATTTTCTCTTTTCTGGTTAAAATATTAAATATTTTTGCCAGGTTTCCATTTATATCCAAGGATGATACGTATTCTGTAACATCAAATTGAAATTGGAAATTCTCTATCCAGTTGTAAGCAGGTTTCAAATATTAATTTTCAATGTTTGAAAAAGCGAAAAAATGTCGACAACTTGGACAGATATTAATTCTACGGATGGTAAACATATTTTAATTTAATGTGCAAACATTCTTGTATAAACAACATTAGGGGTTTGTTTATGTAACATAATTAAAATAATCGTACTTTCAAAAACATTAAATTAAAAAATATAAAGAATCCTGAACTGAATTCCTTTCCATAGGATTGTATTTTATATAAATGAAAAATGTTTTTATTTGCATTAGTTTGTTTCATCAAGAAACAAATTTTCATTTCCACGGATGTAGAATACAATTCAATTCCAATGTTTTTGTTTTTGTTAACTGTCTCCTTAGTTTTATCTCTCCGTATGAGCACTTACACAACCTTTCATTAAAATCATCATGGATTTGGCGAGAAACCCACAATGGGATTGTGGTGAGGGAGAAATCCATTATCCTGAAAGATTGTCCACCCCTATAAAATACTGAGATCATTCATCATCAACATTGCTCATACATTTATTTCAAATGTTTAAATTAGTTTTCCAATGAGAACCTGGCTAAACCCAAGTTAAGCATGGATAACAGATGACTTATTGTTGTAAAGCATAAATCATGTTCTAATTATCTTAAAATTATTCAGTTTGGATTAACATGAGTTCATACTTTTTGGGAGTTTTGATGACTTTTAAAGCTAATATTTACTTATTAACAATAGTGTACATAAACTTTTATCGATTTCAATTAACTTTCACATGTTGGATAATACGTCAATCGTTGTATTATGTGTTTATCCTGTTTATTAAGTTTGTTGTATAAATATAATGCCGTTAACGTAAGTTGGAAGGAAAACAAAACTTTATTAAAACATTATTTTCTTGTATTAATTTCCTGCAACAAGAACAAAGTATACATATTTAAATATTACTCTAACTTCTTAACGAGTATCTATACGGAAGTAAAATTTTAAATAGAATAAAGCAGGTATTACAGCTGCAAGATTAATTAAGATACGCCATAAAGTGGAAATGAAATTTTTCATTTTAATCGTTTTCCTATTGGCACTAGTAGCTACTATGAAAGTGTATGGTAAGTATTTGTTATATATGTTATGAACTTAGTAACTAGAGTCCGTTCATTAAGTATACAAACACAACCGGCTATTGCATTCTTTATTTATTTCCATACTTGAAATTAGAATTTATCTTGAAAACTAATTACGATTTTTTACTTTTTAGATAATACAACGTATAAAAATTATTCCAAAGTATACATTACTGCAGTGCCGGTAAGACATATTTCTATATCGGATAGTAAATAAATATTAACAATGCATTCATTATTCATAAATTATTTAGATGTATCCACATGTATTAGTGGACAGTAAAAAGAATATTGTAGGAGGCATCTCATTTAATTTACTAAAATTGATAGCAGAAAAATTGAAGTATATAAAGTAAGTTGTTTTAAAATTATTTATATATAGGATATTGTATAATTATAAAGAAATCTATTTATAGATTCAAAATTGTTCATCCTATTGAATCTGAAACAGGAATAAAACTAAAAAATGGTTCTTGGAGTGGATTAATTGGAAGAATACAGAAAAGAGTAAATTAGTATTAAATTTAAATATGTAAATATAAATCCTAATGTTATTATATTTGTTTCAGGATGTGGATATTGGCTTGCCTTATCTGTTTGTTACTGTTGATAGACTTCAGTCAGTGGACTATCTACATGGAGTATTTTTTGATCCACTCACTTTTGTTGTTTCTTCTCCTAGCCGAGTTTCTGACTTTTATTCTCTAATAAAGCCATTTTCGTTTGAAGCAAGTATACACATTTAAATATTAAATTAAAAAATAATTGAACACCTTGGAGAAGAACACGTTAATGTAGATACTTTGTTTGCATTTGTACATACATAAGATAAATAATATCCTGATAGCCACAATTTTAATGACCAGCAGGATATTATTTATCTTATGTATGTACAAATTTCAAGTTCATACGACAAAACATCGTTTATTTTTATATTGCAAAAAGTTTTGGACAAAATCACGTGAGGGGTTCAGCCGTCCAGAAACTCATATTACAGTGGACGTTCGTTATAGCGCTGCTCACTATACCACGCACTCGGTTATAGCGCGGGCGATGTTCGCGACGCGATAAGCTCAAACACGTTTATACAGGTCCGTGCGGCGTTAGTGAGTAGCGCATTTTATTGTTACTGCGTATTGAGTAATTGTGTATGTATTGAGTTTCTGCATGTATTTTGAATAGTGTTTAATTATTGTATGCATGATGAGTAAAAGAAAAGCTTACAGTGTGAAAGTAAAGCTTGACATTATTGCTGAAGTAAAGAGGTGATCCGCGTTACACCGCGCCGCTCGGTGTAACTCGGTTCACCTTATAACGCGGGTGTTGTTTCCCGCCCGACATGCGCGTTATATCGGGGTCCACTGTATTACTTTTTTATGTTCTCCAATATCAGGTGGAAATAATTAAAATACAGACAATAATTAGTATAAATGTTGCCACTAAAGCTCGAAAGCCGTTAATGTGTATATTATCTAGCTAATCTCCGTATTAACTAGGGTGATCCGTTAAAGTTTCGAAAATTGTTCCATTTCTGAAATTACCTAGGTAATGTTCAGATTATCTAGTTAATCTGCACATTACCTACTAGGCATTCGGTAAAGTAATAGTAACATCTTTGCTGGAACAACAGCAACGTTTCTGTACACTTAAATTAACATAATGTTATGTAATTAATTTTCGATATCTAAAAGAATCAAGTTAATACAACCAAACAATCAACAAATTAGTTGATAAAATCAATCATCAATTAATTAAAAAACTGTAATACAAAAACTCAAACGGTTTAAAATATTATTACAATTAGGAAAATAAATTTGCAAAACATGATAAAATTGTGCTTACTTATTAGTGCAATCTAAAGAATAGTGACACTTTGAGTTACATAGCAATTGGTTTTTGCGACAAGCACACCTATTTGTGGTACTGTACATTTAGGTTTGCAGTCACATTTTCTGAAACCCTGCCCAGTACCAAGGTATTGTTTTATTGCTGTTTGACGTAAAGATGTTTCTACAGCAGGGACATCTTCTTTTGTTAAAAATCTCTCTTTGCAAACACTAAATTCAGATTTTTCATGCAATTCTTTTAAAATATCCGTTTTAGTACCAAATTTATAAAAGCCCTCCTCTGTTTTACTAAGAACAACAGCTAAAATTGAGCCTGCATCAGTTTTTGCGGTTTTCTTCGGGTACTTTAATTCTCACAGAGACACCTTCATCGACATTTGGGTGCTTTGCATTAGAAACTGCTAACATTTTCTTTGCTTGCTTTTCTAAACATTTCCGGGCTTCGACACGCTGTATTTTCTGATCCATATTCTTTTTATGGATGTTGCACAATACATTCTTATCACACCCTTTGTCTTTTGGATCTATTTCACCACAAACAACGTAAACAAACATATCACACGATTTACACTTGTGAGCACTTGATGCTGCTTTTGAGCAAACAATACAGACAGTGTCTTGTATAGCCCTCTTTACAGGGTCTGCAGGAAACTGTGATGGCGATTCTGTTGAAGTTGAGGGTAACTCGGTGATGACTTCTTTAACATGCAGAGGTGATTTCTTAGAGGTGAAGAGAAACTGAATATCTTTCATAACGGTATCCTCAATTAACGGTGTAGAAGGCAATTTAAGATTACTATCGATAAATTCTTCTGAAGAATCACCTGTATTTCTACAGGTGATTCTGTAGAAGCAGGAGCTAAAGGAATGTCCTCTTAAGTAAGATTTGACTGTGATCCCATAATCACAGTCTTTTGTGAATCTTCTAATTTTTCAAGGTTTTCTTCGGTATTTATCGAATGTAATACACCTTGTGGTATAAAAGAAAAAGACAATCTCAATTTTGCGGGACAACCGAACATGGCTTAGTATGGGCTTGTTCTAATTGAAGAATGATAGGCACGATTCTTCATGAATTGTACAAATCGTACGCCCTCATTACACTTCTTAGTTTGGTTATCAGTCATCCAAGTAGTTAGTAGTTTTTCAATGTCTTGATTCGCTCGTCCTACACCCTTGGCTTTGGCTGTGTCTAGGTTTGCCATTAACCATTTCGATTTCTGGCTACAACTGTGTTATATATTCTAAGATTTTATTACAAAATTCATTGTCCGTTATCAGAATTCAAAATACTTGGAGCGACAAAAAGGAGAAAAATATCGCGCAAGTTATAGCCTACTTCATCCGCCCGTTTTGATGTACTCACATCATGGCTTTAATACAAGTTTTGTTAAGTGGTCTTGGTATAGGAAAAGAAACTTAAACTTTCCATCTGGTTGGGATTGGTAATCAACGAGATCCACCTGGCCTCTGCTACTGAAATGCGATGAAATAATCGATTTTACAAAAAGCCCTTTTTTTGCACTTTTTTGTTTTGTTGCAAGGTTAGCATAAATTCAAAAACATTTGTACTTGAGCTTGAGTTATATTTTTATAAAATGTTTTTAATTGCTTGATTATTCTGTCTCTTCCACCGACGTCAATTGACAAATGAGTCGAATACAATATGTCAAACAATTCTTCGGCATGGACAAACTTTTTCACACTTTCTCGCGCATCTGACAACGACTTAATGAGTCTTTCACAGCCTAGTACAGTCAAAACATCATACCTTTGAATTATTCGATAATCTCGAGATGATTCTTTTTTCTTGGAAACTTTTATTCGCTTTATATATTCAATTATGGAATCATACTTTCGTTTTGTCATTAATACACTATTATATTTTGAATCTTGGCTAAAGAGGTTTGCGAAGGATCTTTTCTTCATTCTACTCACCAATTCGGTGCCTGCTTGCATAGTATGAGTTAAATTTATCTATATTAAAAAAATCACGACACAAATTCACGCGCTAACAAGCAGAAACGAATTTGAAAACAGAATTAGCTATGCTACACACTAGCAGCCGACGCAAATTATGAGAAATAAAAACAACCGGCGACGACAAGACTCTGTCGAAACCAAACTAAGAATGGAGGTAGAGAGGAAAGGAATGGGGAAAAGAAATGAGAGAAACAAACTTTTCATCTTTAACGATACGGAAGTCTTTTATATGCAGATTACGTAGGTAAAATGCGGAATATTCTTGATTCCGCACGTTAACCGATTACCCTAGATAATCTGGAGATTAGCTTGGCAATGTACACATTAACGGCTTTCGAGCTTTAGCGGTAACATAAACACAAATACTGTGGTTTAGATTACAAGATTATCTCAGTTTATTCTATTACCACTTAGTATTGAGACTTCAGTGAACAATTATTGCCTTTACACAGATGTTTTATTCAGTAACATACATTTTTTTTCAATATACTTTTCGGCCAAATTACTAGCTTGGCACTTTTCAGCTGTACTATAAACTAAATTACATAAAGTTACAACTTCAATTTAATTTAATTATTTCACAGAAATCACATTCGAAATGTATAATTCTTAACATTTTTGTTCATTTTTAGACATGGATTTGCGTAATTTCTTCGGTTGTAGCAATTGGAATGACACTTTATTTCCTTCAAAATAAGTCATTATCTTCTGTTAACCAAATTGTCTGGTTTTTGTTTCATAGTCTAACATCGCAAGGTAATTAGTACATGATGATTTTTTAAAGATAATCTTATTTTCTAATTTCTTTATCTTTGTATATAATATATAAAAAAATATATGATAACACAAGTACCGAAAACGTAAACCTATATTCATATCTTTGTACTACACTACTATAAAATGTTACTTTTTATGATAAATTGTAACATAGTGTAACTATATAATGATATATATTGGATACATTTAGGTGCAGATATAAGTTACGTAAAGAAAACGAGTACGAGAATTACAATTGCAGTGTGGCTCGTGGTAAAAACCGTCTTAGTGACAGCTTATGGAGGAGTGTTATTCTCATTTCTGACATATCCCTTGTATGATAAAGTACCAACAACAATTGAAGAATTAATTACTGCAGTGAAAAACGGTAAATATTTCTGCGGAACAGTAAAAAATTCAGCATTAGAAGAAATTTTTATGGTAAGTATATAAAATATAAATTGAAACCTAATTGAATAATTAAATCTCTTATTTGTTATGAACAATTTTTACAATTTATTTTCAAAATTATAAATTATCAATTGATTTTAAAGTGTTGGAAAACTAATTTCTGAAAATAAATTAAGTTATGATGAAACTCTTTAGACTCGAACTTATAACGTGAGAAACAGTTGTTGTGGCCTTATAAACCGTATTTATTTGGCCACTTATAGATATATCTGTAGTAAAAATCGTATTACTTAGAATGTATTGTGATGGAAAATAATGCCTAGAATGAACTGAAAGCAAAGACAAATTACATTATCGTTAAGTTCGGAAGACAAAGATGACTCAATGGTATCTAATGGTAAAAGATTGATGAAGGTGTTGAGAGGAGTGAGCGTGAAGAGAAAGTGTAAAAGATGGTAGAAAAAATAGTGAATGCGGAGACAGTTCATAGTTATTTATAAAAGAAAAATAGATATATACTGCTGTTTCCAGGAAGGAAAATCAAGAAAAGTGAAAATATTTGGCAATTACATGAAAGACCATCCAGATAAGAACGTCGATACTTTTTCCAATGGAATGAAAAGAGTTCTAGATGAGAAATATTGCCTCTTCGCACCATTCAGTGTATTGGATATGCTGCAAAAATTCATGGGAGAAGAGAATTTTCTTATCTCTAGAGATTATTTCTTGTATCAGGTAGCTGCAATTCCAATAAGAAAGAACTTTAAATACAAAAAAGCATTTAACAGAATGTAAGTATTTTTTTAATATTGGTATTATGCTTATTATTACTTCTATTCTGATATAGTATCATAACTGATATATCGCTATTGTATTTTATGTATGTGAATGCGTGTTAGAAATTTATCAACAATAATGTTATTTATATAATAATTTGCGAAGAAATAATTTGTTTTATTACTAACTGGGTTATAAATTTGATTATAATTCCAATTAAAGAAAATTTTATATTCAAAGAAACATTCAATTAGGTTTGATTGATTATAAAATATAATTTTTATATACTTCCAGAATAAAACGGTGTCTTGAGAGTGGAATTTTCAACAAAATTGTAAAGGACGCTTTACCTAATTCAAAACTTATGGAAACTAATGTCATTCTATCCATTGTCCATCACAGATTTCATGAGTTCTTTCACACTCTTATTTACTGGATATGGAATTTCTACTATTTCTTTAATATTGGAATTAATAATTAAATATATCATATGCAAATACTGTTAAAATTGAAATTTTTATAAACTTTCTAAAAAATGGTACATAATAAACAGAATATACGCGCTCACTTTGCAATTAATATACATAAAATGTTCTGGACCAACACTAAAATTTGACTTATTTCCTGTATCTTTCATGTTATATCTGTAATAAATTTGTATACTTTATACCTTTTCAGTGTAATAAAATTTTTCAGTATGCAAACTTTGAAGTTTGAATTTCTTTATAAACGTTTTATTCATAAATCTAATTAAGTTGTTTTGACATATAAATGAATTAAATCATTTTATTGTAAGTTTTCTTACCATTGGAACATTTTTTTTCTTAGTCCTATACCTCTAGAACATATTACTATAAATATTCAGTTTTGTTCGCATTGTATGCAGTTTTTTTGTAAGATATAATGTTGCCTACCAGGCAGAGGATAAAACCACCAATGCACTGGATGGATAATCGTTTTCCAGTTTCCTTCAATTGTCTAACACTTAAATAACGGTCAGTCTCCCATTCAAAGCTCTGCCTATAGTTACCAGTTAACTGAGAACGTAGCTATAATGGCAGTGAGGAAGACGTTATAGCTATGTTATTAATAGTTTACTCGAATTTTCCAGTAAGTACAGTAATTTACAATACTAAAGAAGAACTTATTTGTTTAGAATTCTGTATTGAAAAATAATGAAAAATATACATAATAATCAATGTAATGGAAAATTTCTCTACGTAACAGACGTATTTTTAAACGAGGCAATTTGAAAACGTTGTATGAATAATCACCTAACTTTTCTAATTCACAACATTTAATTAGGACAAATCTGAATTCTATGCCATCCATGAACAACAATTAAAATGTATGAAGCATTTATTAACTTTACATTGCTAATTAAAATGTATTTACTTGTTTACCGTATCAAAGAATCTGTTCATATTTATTAAAATTGTGATTATATTCGTACATTAAAACGAAATTTATTGTGACTTAAATAACTTTATAAACTATTTGAAAGCTTGTTAATTAAGAAAGTATTAATTGTCAATGTACAAAGATCAAAAGTGACGCTTGCTTTCAATTTCCTCTTGCATGAAATTACCTCATATGCCCGTATTTATAAAGAGATAAGTATAATTTTAATGAACTAAATCCACAATGAAGGAAATACAGATAAGATTTTGAGGTGATGGTCTGATGAGGAACGGAATGAAACGTAACATCCGGTGATGTATTATAGTGGCGTATATTCACAAGCAGACTGACAATATCGTGCGTCGAAACCGACGTAACCGTTATTCCAAACGCTGCTTCCTAATATATGCCTATACGCACACTTGTGAACTCCTGTGGTGCAGGAATTGCAGTGCCGACAGAAGCGATGTCGCGTGTTTGATCTTCGCAACCGGACTGGATTTTCATAATATTTCATATTCTTTCCATTTTACGAATCATCACTCGTATTCTAGAATATGCGATCGGCGTAATTTATCATGCACGATCACGACTGGCATGATAAATTAAATGTCTGTGAACATTATGCTATGTCAGCAGAAGAAGAATATATGGCCCAGATCGATCGTCCAAAAGAATCTCAAATAGCATTAGGAAGGCAGCTGTCGCCACAAGACGACTGGAACTCCACGTCTTTGTAGGACGAATTAATTTTTTGCTGAATTGAAATGAAGAATACTTTTGAAGCGATTACGGATGACGTGAAGTGAAAGGCATTCTGAATGGCACGCTGAAACAATGTTGATGTTCTTTACATGAAGAATTGTTCATTTTTCCAATGACAAAATTGTTACACTTCTATTGATTGCATTCCGCTTTATTTTTGTCCTCCTGTCTGATCTGACCACATTTTATCTGGTGCACCTGATAATGCCTAGAGGAAGGAAATAGACACTATAACTTACGAAACGAAAGTTCGTGTCTGCGAGTAAGCAGATAATCGTTATAATGGAATATGAGAAAAATGCTACAAATGGGCTAGAATATTTTAAGAAGAACGACATTTGAAAGATGATTTTGAAATACGGATTCAATTTGCTGCGTGTTAAACTTCCAGATTGGTTGCAATCAATTCATTTTACATAACTTTTAAATTAGATTTCAAGGAGATGTAAAATAAAATATTGTTTTACTCCTCACAAATTCATAGTTGTAAATTATGAAGTACTAAATGTATGTTTGAACGTAGAAAATTGTTGTAGATTAATTAAATGGTGTTGTTTAACTTTGTCATAGAAACTTTTATATGACCTCTGCTCATTATAGTAAAGCAGAAGAGTTCTTGAAAATGATACTGAGCTTACGATGTAAGTTAATTAATGAAATTGATAAAACTTTAATACTTTTCGAATAAAAACGAAGCAAGCGACTGTTCCATTACTCTGTATTACAGCTATAACTGTAAATTTATTGAAATTTCCTAAAACTAAGCAGATATGATCAAAATACAGAACTAAATTATTATTTAATTGTTTTCAGTAATAAAGCTTAAAAGCTCAGGACATTTTATTGCTGATTTTATAGCCAATTATAGATTAATTTATAAAGAAAATGATCAAATCAATAACTTTCTACTCTTATCTCCATTATTTTCACATAAATTTTTCAATTTAAATTTATCTAATTTTATTAATGGGAATATGGAAATTCCAGAGATAATGAGTTTTATGTAACTAAATATGCTCATTACATTTCGTATTAGGAAACGTAGGTACATCGAAAAGATGGGCTTGAATTTACAAGAAAAGATTTGTTTTGTTCTCTACATTTACAATGTTAGTTCTTATGTTTAATCTCGTCTTTTTCAACTTATCTGTTTATCTTTACGTAAAAAACAATGAGAAATTTGTTGGTGAAGCTGTCTTCCGTAGTATTCAGATTTGCATAAATTCATGTTTTATCATTGGAGGAATACGTTTTCATTTGTTATTTTTTCGTCTGCTGATGTTTATCGTTTACAAGGAATACGAGCAATTGTCTGTGGAACTCTTTGTAATAAAGAGATACAATTCAGATTTGTGAAGAAAGCAAAACAAATTAATGTCTTGTCATCAAGAACTTTGGAATTTTGTGCAGCAATTTAATACCCAATAAAATTCAGTATTTGGAATTGTTTATTTGGGATCCTTTGGGCAACAGTATTTTGCCATTGAGCATTTTTCTTTCTTGAAATTCATACTTCTATGAAATATTTAGTATTTTCATTCATGATAATATTCACGTTTTTGCATAATATTTGGCTATCTGCTTTGCTCACTTGCAGGTACGGTAATTACACTCTATGTTCTCTAAGGAGGTGTTCTTTTTGTAATGGTTTTGTTATTTTTCTCTCTTGCAGACGAAAAATGTTTCAAGACATTAAACAGTTTGCAAGATGCAACATTGGACTGAAACTAAACCAAAGGTAGGATAATTATTTTGATAATTTAATAAAAGTTTATGTAAGACTGCCATTAAAATCTTCAGATTTTAAATTTTATGAAAAGATTTGGAAATGTGTCTCTTTACTTTACAATAGGCGACTTTATGCTCGTAGATAAGAGAACTCTTCTAAAGATTCTATTATATTTTATAAAACACTTATACTTGTTATTCTGAACGCATTTAATGACAAATTAATTCTATTTTTCAGATGGAAAGTACAGTACATTACATCATTTTTTTTCTTGCGAAGACACAATGCAGTGATAGTAGATTTAAAACACTGGGCAAATTTTCATCCTTTATTCGGTTGGAACGCTTTTTACATCGCGCGTTTCGGGCCGATGCCCCTCTTCAGCCAACTTAAAATTGTCTGTACGTGTTACAAATACATGTGTACAAACAGCACAGCAGTTATTGGGGGTTGTTACCTCCTAAATGTTGGTGTTAAGAGTTTGTATACCATTAAAGACTGGACCGCACCTCGTTCGAAAGCATAGACAGAGTACAAGTACTCCAACAGCATGAATCTGAAATTCGTCTACCGGCATGTTATCTGGGAGTTCTTTTGCATAGTGACTAGAGTTGTTTCCGTATACAGATCTCACACGCCGCCGCTTCAACTTTTATCTTTTCTTGGTATCCGTTATCTTGATGTTGAACCATGTTCTTCTCTCAAATGATGATATTCGCCGTTTCTATATTAATAATTTAGTTTTATCTTGAGGAAACCGTGTTTTGTTTTCTTTCTTGCGAAGACACAATACAGTGACAGTAGATTTAAAACACTGGGCAAATTTTCATCCTTTATTACATTGTGCATTGTGTCTTCGCAAGAAAGAAAACATAAAACATAGTTTCCTCAAGATAAAACTAAATTATTAATATAGAAACGGCGAATATCATCATTTGAGAGAAGAACATGGTTTAACATGAAGATAACGGATACCAAGAAAAGATAAAAGTTGGCTGAAGAGGGGCATCGGCCCGAAACGCGCGATGTAAAAAGCGTTCCAACCGAATAAAGGATGAAAATTTGCCCAGTGTTTTAAATCTACTGTCAGTGCATTGTGTCTTCGCAAGAAAGAAAACATAAAACACGGTTTCCTCAAGATAAAACATTACATCATATTTTCTCTGGATTTTTAAAACTGAAATCCATTTCAAATGAGAAACAAAACTGTTCACAGATTTATAACCTCAATTATACTAATACATCTTAATTTTCCAAATCACCATTTGCTATATTAGTGTGTATTAACAGTTATTACACACAGCTGATGCTTATTAAATAAAATCAATAGGCATTTGCTTTAGCACTTATATATTTACACACTTATATATATAGCATGTAATATCAGATAAAGTCATTTTATACTTGAAGTAACACAGAGAATATTTGCAATTTGCTTAAAATTATTGAACACTGATAGCTTGTCGTGGGTTTACGCTAGTGAACTAGCGGATAACTTGTGTTTACTAAGTTTTCGTCACTTGTCTAACAGCTAATTGGAGATTGTTTTGCATACAAAGTGCCCACAGAAGATATTCCTTCTTGGCAGATCGCCATGTATTATGAAATCAAATCTATTTTATCGTCAACACATTATTTGTAAGCTGACAAATGTAAATTATCTATCATAAAGTATTTCTTGATTTAAAAAAAAGAAATTGATTGTCCATGGCAAATGAGCGCATATTTATTTCTGTGTACATGGAAACTCTTCAGAAACATGTACGGCAACTATTCAAAGAAAAGGTTTTTTGTTTAAACACAATAGAAAACTGTTACAAAACAGATAAATTTGAAAATGTTTTAAACAACAGAGTAGAAAATACAAAAACCATTTAACTCCATACTCATTATTCACTTAAAATGGCGTTGAAGACGTCTCTGGTCTGTTCACCTATAACTTCCAGCATGTCACAAATAACTTTCTTCTTGTCACCCTGTAGTTGTACAGCAGCACAATTGCTGTTTTGATTTGATGTCTTGAACGATTCTTCTTCTGCAAACACGAAATTTCTTCGACCGTATGAAGTCGCTGAATTTTTTTTTTAAAGTCTCCATCTGAAGGTGTTTTGGTCACTCGCAAACATGATGCTTTTTATTTATAAAAATCAGTTACATTTTACAATTGCAATTCATGTCAGATGTATAGATCAACTAGCAATAAACCTCAGAATATTCTGCAACTGCAGCTGTTGATGCTTATTAAGATGAAATCAATAGGCATTTGCACTTGTTTCATGTAGCACTGCACTGGTCTTAGCACATGTATACATTTAAGGTAAAGAAACTGTTTTGTATATTTGATACTTGGATCATTTTGCTTTACCACTGTACATTTATTTTATAGTACAGTACAGTACTGTTTTCATCAAGATAAAAGTATTTTATTTCTTTATCGTGTTGCTTTCACACTGTTTTTAAGCAAGTCTTCTTCAATATGAGATGATATAATACACTTAATCTAATTTAAATTCAAATCATGCTTTATGTATGTTATACGACCCAATACAATTGTAATGATTCCACGACTCAAATGTTTATAATATAAAATTTATTTTAAAAAAAACCTGGTTAAAATAGAGTCACTGCATATTGTATAACGAAATCAACTTATACTAATATCCATACAAACAGAAAAAAAACCCGGAATTTTTTTGCATTTCTCGACATTTCAGGGTCCCCTCAGTCCATAAATTTCAAACATTTGGGGAGTCATTTCGCGACTCATTATAATTTTATCGCGATCCAGAGTTTGAGAAATGCTGATCAAGACCATCATAGTTGCTACAGTAGTAACAACTTTTTTAAAAAATTCAATGAAGATTATTATTTCTTAGACTTCAATTTCTAAGTTTAGTATAGATCCGACATTAAAATGATTCGTTATTACAGAATACTCTTGTATTTTATATATATATATCATGCATAATTCAATACACTCTTTATCAGTGTGGGGTATTGTTTCTTCACTCCTTTCCTCTGTGAACTGAAGAGTAGCGTGCTAATCAGTAGCTGAGTTGTGCCAGCAGGCTGGCCACGTGGAGTTTTCCGGGTTTATTATGTAAAACCTAAATATGGGCCAGTTTCCGTTATTATGTTTCCCTGGAAAGCATCCCCTCTCGGTAGATCAGGTGTAGGTTGCCATGTACAAATAATTTAATCTAGAAAGTAGACAAGAAGAATGTTATGCATTTCTCTCTCTCTCTCTCTCTCTCTCTCTCTCTTCTCTCTCTTTCTTTATATATATATATATAGAGAGAGAGTAGAGACTATAAAGAAATAAGATAGAGAGTAGATAGTAAAAAATAGACAGTAAAAAAAAAGTAAAATGAAGTGAAAAAATTATGTAAAAATAAACCAGACTATGACAACACCAAACCAAACCACACAAAAATAAACCATATGGATTTTAAGAAGGATTGGATTTTTAGCTTCTTAAAATCCATATTATTATTTAAACAAGTGGTAGGTCAAAGATACTAACTTATGTAATAAATTGGGCGGTGAAGAGCTTCACATGGGTCCAGGAAGTAGATTGGACCCCTTTTGCATTTTTTATTAAACAACTGAAAAACGTAGAGACTGTTTATTAACAATTTGCAGTCTTAAAAATTTCACGTCTTGTTAGTAACAGCACCACTAAGGAAACTAACAAATAGAGCTCCCTTTCGCGAATGTTCTGATGATCAATCTTCTCAATGTCTGCCATATAAGAATATGTTTATTATATACTTTAAATTAGAGCAATATTTGAAATTAATTAAAACATTTGTTATTTATGAACAATTTTTTTCACTTCGTAAAATGATAAATTGATTATTCTGTGGCGAAAAGCGCTTGTTAGTAAACAAAATAAAATTTAAAAAAACTACGCACTATATGCTGAAAAACATCGTATTTGCGGGTTAATTGTAAAAGTTTAAATACAATATAAATGTTTTTATTTTTACATTAGAAATGATTAAAATTTGTAAATCAATTATATTTAATTTTATCAATAAACAGTGTAATATTTTAGATAATTCTGGCATGTTGGATCATTATAGTGAATGATGTCGATAAGTAGCAGGTGTATTTAATTCTCGTACCCATTAAGAAATGCACTTTAAGAGAATTAATTATGTTAATAATTCATTTTCTTAAACTGATGCTGTCATAAATTTCTATAAATTAGCACCCAAATAGGTGCCATTTTCCCATTAAATGTACTCCCGAAAAGTATTTTCCTATGACAGAGTGCACGTGCCTTATCCTAACACTCTTTTCCATCTTCCTCTTCCTTTGATCTGTGTGATAATCTTATAAGAATTCTTTCAATGTTGACTATACTCCCAAGTGGAAAGGTTCAATTAGCAAATAACAACCTGTGCCATGCTCGAGGTTATTTTTTCTTGGATTATTGTGGACTCGAAGATGAAAATGAAGATTCTGGGCTTGGAATACGGTCTTGAAGAATGTGGACTATTCATCATCTTCAAGATGATGAATACTCCATAAACTCGAAGAAATTCATGGTGGATGATGCCGCGGATTTAGTGATGGTTTTTCTCTTCCACATGAGGTAATCGATCTTTCCAACACGTAGATTTATCCAAAGTAATTACACAATGATGCTGTCGATTCAGCACTACAATCCTTTAGCTACTGAACGATCATAGAGAATGTGTATATTTTATATGAATACTTAGTGTTTACACTTGTTTATACTTTTTATCTCATCCATACCGTTTTTGGAATTAATTTGACCTTTGTACCTTTGGTTTTTGTAAATTGTTGAGAAGAATTTTTTTCACATCAACTTCGTATGAGGGTGCTCATATGTTACTTAATCTTTATCTCTTGAAGTCATTCTTGTTGTTTCCATAATGCTTTTATTTTTCTTCACCTCTTCTTCATCAACCACGAGTTACCAATTGTATTTCTTATACTAAAAATAATTTTAAAACTTACTTTCTTGTCTGAAGATTTAAAAATGTTTAAAACTTCATTAGAATAAATTATTGACAAGTTATACTTAATCTTTTCAATCTTACTCTATTTTAAATGACCTTAAAATTCATTTACGTAAGAGCTGTTTCTATCATTAGTAACAGAGAAAGTAATTAATTTTACTATCCAACGATCGAAAGTTGAAACTAACTTTAAAAAGTTTCCATTTAAATTGTTCCCAGAACAATGTTTAATGACAGAAAAAGTAATCTTTCTTCAATTTTTATGAATATCTTTAAAGATGTTTTAGTTCAAATATTTAAAAAAATGACCCCCAAAATTCTTACATTTGTGGTATCAGAGGACCTTAAAATTTAAAGGTTTTATGGATGTTAGTGTGTGTGGTAGAAACGACTTCGTTCATCCTCTTTAAAGTTTAATAACTCCTGTGTTTTTTGGTAGAAACGTCTGAAATTTTGCAAGGTTTCTGTACTGGGGTTGACGTTATTAAATTTGGAGGTTAAAGTTTGAGGGGTGGGAAATAGAGGGTTAACATGTGTCATATCTCGAGTAGGGTCGTACTTAATGAATATTTTACTCGTTATTGTCATTTAAATTTTTTTATGAAATTTATTTTTACTCTTAAAATTAAGCTTCTTGCTTTTTTATAATAATTAATCATATAAAAAGTTTTGTCATAAAATATCCTAACAGATTCTCCACACGTTATTTTAAATTGTTTTGCCCGGAAAGTTACGCAACTCATTGTTGGAAATATTTTAATTTATAATTCAGTGAAACCTTTGTAAACTGCTGATGTACAGTGCTAAGTATGTTTCTCTTTTAGGTAGGTTTTTGTTTTATTAATATAAAAAAATAATAATAAAAATATACATACAATTACATCCTTATAATAAATTTATGCATATAATTTTAAATAAATAATTAGAGAAGTATTGACATTTACACACCCAAACCTGTGAACAACGGACACTGACGAAATGTTATTTGAAAGATAATTTCTTTGGCATCTATATAGAGGTGTCCGTTGTTTGAAGGTTCGAGTGTATGAATGTGTTTAGTGAATTTTTTCGTTTTATATTTTCTCGAATGTTTGACATAAAAATTACATTAAATATTAATTAATTTCACAACAATCGATATTACTGTCTGTGCTCTTATTACTTTCTTTTATAATATGACATCATTTCTTAATACTCGTAATTTAAGTGTAATGTAAGAAATGTTCTTTGTTTCTACTTTATTATATTTAACAACTAATGACAGCCATAATATAGGAATGTTTCTTGTTGTCAGAACTGTCTACAGAAAGCTACAAATTAATACTTTACTCCGAAATATCTGGATAGCATCAAAACGAATGAATCTCCAGCATGAAACTGATGGGAGAGTAAAGAACCTGTACAACAAACACAATGAAGATAAAGTAGTCACCATCAGATATTATTCTATATTAATAATTTTACGTAAAAATAATAATAACACGGTAAAAACTGTAGCATTTAATGTTAATAAAGGTAAAGAGTTATTAGGTAGACCCTATTTAGAACGTGCAAACCAAGAGTCACCCCTGTACCACTGTGGATTAAGAGCAGAGTCGTAAATAATGTATATAAGTAATGTTGTAACATTCAAATTTCTTAGGAGGTTTAGGCCCTCTGGGTCTCTCTTTACTTACGCTGCTTAGGTGAAAAAGGAACTGAGGTGTGAATAGTAGGGAAAGTCTTGTTACACTGTTATTATTTGTTAATGTTTTCAGAAATTTAATCATTATAAAACTATTAAATTTAGTGATTATTTCAATTAATTTTTTTAAATTAACAAAAAGAAGTGAATATTTTACTTAGCAATTACGACTTTAAAGATTAAATCAGAGTGTAGGCGGGTTGAGTATGCGAGTGGGTAAACCTTTATATTTTTAATTTAGACTCTGTTAAATAAACAATGATAAAAATTAAATAAATTAATTTAAATTGTATTTATAATTCTTTTACATTTATTAATTAATCAATACTTTACTTCGAAATTATGTTGAAATAATATCTCTAGAGACTGCTAGAGAAGTGCAGCACATATAGATTTTAAACAATTAATTCTTCTACTCAAAATTATAATTTTAATAAAATACATGTTATTTTGAGTTAAATCGATATATTTTAAAGTGAATTTCGTATTTTATTATTTATTATTTTATTTTATTTTTTCTTTTTTTTACATTTATAATAGCAAGTTTACATAACCTATGGCGATGTTTGACGTATCCATAAATGATAAACAGAGAAAGTACCATAAACAAATTAAATTTTAATTCTTAAATAATCGTAGTTAAGGAAATTTTTCTTGCTGAAGTTATTAAAATTAGCCTTAATTTATGAAGAAAAATGATAAAGTAGTATAAATTTCCTCTGTTTACAGAAATGTACATTAGGTTTGTCTGAATAATGTAAGCCATTACATCAATTTTATGTCATTCTTGCAGTTTTATTAAAAGAAAGCGTGATAATGACGTTAATTTGACGTTAAAGTGTACACGCTTCGAACAAAACGAATTTACGTTTTATTATATTTAGTTTGAAATTTAACTTCCAGATGGCGCTACGAACACGACACAGCCGTGTATTGTTAGTGGTGATGATAACTGATGGGAGTTACACAAAACAAAATAAGTGATTTTACCCATTACGTTTTTGACAGATTATTATGTCTTTTGTATAGCAATTTACACAATATATTTCAATACTTTTTATGAGAATTTAACATACATAAAATGATAAAAAGTTAAGAATATATCAATATAAAAAAACCTAAAAAATGTAATATAATTTATTCAATTTTCTCCCTTTAGACCAGTGGTTCTTCACCTGGGGTGCGTGCATCCTCAGGGGTGCGAGCATTCAGGGTGCAAGATTCAAAAATTTTAAAGAAAAAAAAAAGAAAAAAAAAAGCTAATTGCCTATGGAAATGGAATTTGAAAAACTAGACTTAGAACAATTCTGTTGTAAACAGTTAGAAGCTTATCCCCAACTGGCAAAAACAGCACTAGACACTTACCATTTTCTACCACCTACCATTGTGAAATGGGATTTTCAGCACTTTTTCACATCAAAACAAAATCCAGAAATCGCTTAAACGCATCTAATGACTTACGCTTGGCTCTCTCAAAAAATAGCCTCGTTTCAATAAAATTATTATGAATAAACAACAACCTAGCCATTAAAATTTAAATATTGGTTTTTATGTGATATAATAATATATATTGTAAATAAACATGGCATTTGTTTATGCAATAATTTTTTTTCCTAAATAAAAAATATACACACATTTTTTAAGAGGGGTGCAAGAGCTTATTTTCAGATTCAAGGAAGTGCTGACCACTAAAAAGGTTAAGAACCATTGCTTTAGACCAGTGATTCTCAACCTGGGCGATATCGCCCCCTGGGGGCGATCGAAAACTTACAGTGGGCGATTATTTGACTATACGCTTTTGGGGGGCGATAGTCATTTTGCGTGGGCGAAATCATTTTGAATACCCGCTTGCAGTGATGGGCCGCTGCATTTTTATATTGCGTTGCGAAAGAAGCGAATAAAACATTTTGTAAAACAATATTGTTATCCTTTGGTATTTAATTGCTACAATGTATATTCAATGTTTTATATGTCTCCCTAACGGGCAAAATTAATTGGACTGTGAATACAAAGTTGCATCGTACAGTCCGGTATTGCAATCCCTAGTGCGCATGTCTTAGATTCGCTTTGCGTGTGCAACGATTTCAATCATTTGGTCGAGCAGTCAGTAATGAGTATTATTAAATTTGAATTTTAATGTGATCTGTTGTGCTCTCGCCATATATGATATTTGCATTATTTTTAAAATAAACGTATTTCATTTTGTTCCGTATATCATAGGTAAGTTAATTATTACTTATAGGAGAGAGTTGCCATATGCATACTGGTCACCTAATGCGTATTAGGTCATTTATTTCTAAACAAAGGCTTTATATTGTAAGTTCTAATTAAATCGATTAAAAGTAGAGAACAAAATATCACATTTGTAAATTAAATTAATTTATAACTAATAAATGTTATTCTACTATTGTTCCTTTCAAATTTCTTTGGATATATCTTACTAACGCCTAAAGTCATCTACCTTATATTAGGGATTATCGTACAATTTTTATCAGTTAAAATTTATAGGGGGGCGAATTAAGAAGCGGGTCTTACAAAGGGGGCGTTTGGTCCAAAAGGTTGAGAAACACTGCTTTAGACTATACTTATTTTTCGAATAATTCGATTTAATTTCTAAACGTATTTAGTTATGTTAGTATGGTGATTTTTCATGTTTTATTTAATTTGACGTGCTTAAAGTATTAATATTTACACTTTGGAACTTATATCTGGTACCCTAACTGTGCACTAAATTTCAACTTTCAACTCTTAACCATTTTAGCGAATATTAAGATTATTACCTTATAGTCAACCTTACCCGTTTTCACAGAATGCAAGAATTGGGTCCTCCCTGTTTCCAGACTAATTACAGAATTTTTAGATAGGTCTAAAAATATGTTCGATTTCCAGCAAAAACGAAAACACTGCAGCTGCGTCTTGCACGGCGCTTTCTCTTAACCCTTCCATTGTTACGTAACACTTCCATCAACGATGGAAGTGTTAAATCTTAATCCTGTCCTCTCCCCCGTGGGGAGGAATTTCGAAAAATCCCTTCTTAGCGTGCGTTCTCGTGACGTGCCCTAACTGTGTACCAAATTTAAAACTTTCAACTCCTAACCCCACGGGGTGAGGGACAGGATTAAGTTTTAACACTTCCATCAACAACGGAAATGTTAAGTTACAACGTAAGTGTTAAGTAACAATGGAAGTGTCAACAATGGAAGCGTTAGGAATGGAAGAGTCAACAATGGAAATGTTAAGAGCACAAACGGTTAGGAGTTGAAAGTTGAAATTTGGTACATAGTTAGGGCACGTCACGAGAACGCACGCTAAGAAGGGATTTTTCGAAAATTCCTCCCCACGGGGAGAGGACAGGATTAAGTCTTAACACTTCCATCGTTGATGGAAGTGTTACATAACAATGGAAGGGTTAAGAGAAAGCGACGTGCAAGACGCAGCTGCAGTGTTTTTCGTTTTTGCTGGAAATCGAACATATTTTTAGACCTATCTAAAAATTCTGTAATTAGTCTGGAAACAGGGAGGACCCAATTCTTGCATTCTGTGAAAACGGGTAAGGTTGACTATAACGTAATAATCTTAATATTCGCTAAAACGGTTAGGAGTTGAAAGTTGAAATTTGGTGCACAGTTAGGGTACTAGATATAAGTTCCAAAGTGTTAAGTAACAATGGAAGTGTTAAGTAAGAATGGAGAACAAGAGAAAGCGACGTGCAAGATTTAAGGGCGCTGGAAAAAAAAGAAAAAGAGTAATATGTTGGAACATATTCGATTTTCAAATTTAAACAGATTAGTTCGGTTTTTCTCGACCTTTCTTCTTTAGAACATTCAATGAAAATCGAAGGATATAATCAGAACACGTCGTGAAAATCGAACAATATTAGAACATTCGATTTTCAAATTCGACCTTTCTTTAGAAAAACTTAGTTCGTTGATGAAATTACTCTTTTTTTGTGACTATAAGGTAATAATCTTAATCTTCGCTATCGTTACTTTTGCCCGAGCAACGCTGGGCCTACTTGCTAGTAGATTACAATGATAAATAAATTAACGTCGAGTTTCTACCATTAAAATGACTTGACTTTATTCATCTTTACTCGTGACCATCCTTTATTTGTCAAAGAAATAAAGAAGGTCAACGTAATTCCTATTGTTATAAACTTATGGAACTTCATATAAAATTTCAAATTGACCTTCTTGTATTGTGTATCACAATATATCAACCTATTCCATATGGCTCTTAAAAGAAATAATTAATTTAAACTTACATTTTATCAAATTCTTGTTTTAGAGTAAAATACTTCCTGACAGGAAATGCAATCATGTAATTAATAATGGAGTCTTTTGACTGTACAAACAATTCCTCTCCCATCTCTTTTGTCAGCACGTTTATTATACTTCTTGATCCCAAAAATGCAAATTTTTTATTCAAAGAATATTCGACACCCTGCTTATAACTATTGACACAATTTTCAGGATGATCTTTTATGTAATCTCCTAATATCTTTAGAGATCCATTTTCTATCCCCTGTAAAATACAGATGGATTTTTAGTAGTACTTTCATGGGCGTTACTACATAATTTTCTATACAAAGAACTAAGAAATTTATGATTTTTTTCAAAAGTATAAATCTGATAGTAACAATTTTACCATTAATAACTTTTCATTTGGCGAAAAACATATATTTCCACAAGAATAAGTCTCCTCCATTACTGCATTTATCAATTCTTCAATAGTAGTTGGAACTTTTTCATAAACAGAATGAGTTAAATAACAAAATAGTACACCGCAATAACCTGAAATAAGCACAACTGTTGCCAATAGCCACGTTCCAATAATTATTCTTGTGGTACTGTCTCGAATATGGCTTATCTCACCGCCTGAAATTATATGAAAATTACAAATTGAAATGATAATTGTAATATTTTTTAATAGAGTAGTGTTTCATATTTAGAAGAATTTCAAATAATATGAATATTATTGTATTAAAATCTGTACACTTATGAAATTAATCTTAAACAAACAGTGAGAACAGTTATTGTGTGTCTTTTAATACTGGATTTATTTTACGCATATTTGTGAAAATCTTATTTTCTTTACTTATACAAATGCTTACCTTGCAATATCAAGGTTTGAAAAAGATACCAAAAAATTTCTTCTATGTACCATGTTTTCTGGCCATCTTGAACAATCTTCTTTCTTTTCTGTATTATTAGATAAAGTGACACACCAGTAACTATTGCTGTAACTAATATCAATAACCAGACCTGTAATTATATAAATATATTTGATTATTTATGAAGTGAGTTTCGGTATATTTTCTGCACAAAACTTGTAGTTTTCGCATGTTTATAGGGAAAATGTATTATTATGTTAAATGTAATTTTCTTGTTTTCTCGAATTTCTAGCCATTACGAAATAATTTAATGCTTAACTGTCACCATAATGGCCGGTAGCTGTACATGGATTCGAACCTCACTAATCGTCTGACCATGCGGAGTTTCCAGATATTGTTCACGTGTCTAACACCTAAATAGGGGCCAATTTCCTTATAGAACGTGGAATCTGTATTACATTACTGGATTTCTTTGGGCTTTGTCAAAGACAGCGTACTCAACAAGGGTTTGCGATATCGAAGAACTTAAAAAACGAATTGGCGAAGTCAGTGAAATAATAACTGATGTAACACATGGTGCGAAAGTGAATATTTTATGTGCTACACATGGCTACCCATGGAGCTCATATAGAATTTATTTAAGGTGTAAGCTATTTTATTTAATTGGTACTAAATAAAACAGCATACATATGAGTACTTTACTGTGTTTTCTTTTTTTATTCCTCCCCAAAATGTGCCCAATAACTTATATTCACCCTGTGTTTCAATACTGTATATGGTTAATCACCTGGAAGAAAGAAAATATTTACATGATAAATCGTTATCAATTACTTTTATAAGTCATTTATATATTAACACTTTATTACCACGTTGAAGCTGAATGTTTGGCTACCATTTCTTACCACAAGACCGTTATTTATACCCTACCTTATTATCGTTTAGTCATGATATGCAAGTAATATTATACTCGTGTCAAATAACATTATATCGAGGGATATTAATTTCTGTATACGTGTATTTGAGCAATGACAACAATACCGTTTCTTTAATTTAAAAGTACTTACTGTACCTCTTTTGCAAATGGTCTAATTAAAGTCGTTAATTTGGAAAGTTGTTCAGGAGCAGAAACAACAAAGATAACTTCATCCGAATCAAAGGTAACTGTGTAATCCACAACTTGAAAAGCGTCGTAATTTACGTAATAGGAATTCAAACCAAAATCAATTTCCTTAAATTAAAAATACATTTAACAAAATCCTACTTGATTTTATAGAAAAATATATTATAAGCATCGTTATTATTATACGCCTTACTTTTCTTTGTAGTCTTCCATTCAACCCACTCCAAGATCCATTCTCCAGTTTTTCTCCCATCGTCAATACAAATGGTAGAACAATTTCATATCTAATATATAGAAAAATGTTAACTATATAAAGGTACAAATGTTCAATAAGAAAAAGTTTCGACCTACTTGACAGTTTTTAATTTCTCAAGCACCAGTTTAAAAATTTTGTAATCGGCTCCACCGACAATATCGTTGTTTTCTTCATTTACTAAAACGTATATTGGAATCTACATAGAAGGGTAATATTAAATAAAATAATTTACAAATTGTTAAATGTGTTTTAAATATATAAAATGTTATCAGAATTACCGGTTGTGAAGATATTTTTATTATAGTTTCGTTCATATTTAAAGCATTACCTAGAAACAAATATAAAGTTATCTGTTATTATAACAGTGATTTATACCCCTTATACACAAGCTACCATGCCAAATCTGGTATCTTATTCTCTACCCGTCTTGAGATATTAAAGAAAATAGACACCAACATACCCACACACCCATAGTGTGAAATTTGACACTATTTGAATGCTTTCCTTTGTTATGTATACATAACAGCCAGGAAAGTAAAAACCTAATTAAATATATTATTATATTTTTCTTTCTTTTGTATAATTAAAATTACGTTATATACAATACATAAATAGTTGTACAGTACATACCGTTTTTCATGTATTTCAAAATGGTGAGTAACAGATACAAATGTGAAATCCTCATAATTCCTTCTAATGTTAAACTTTTCTATTTACTCCAGAGATGTTAAATTATTCGAATGAATGAAAATTGTGAATATTTCTTGTACGATATACTCGTACCTTCAATGTTAAATGTTATCTCAATATGAAAAATTCTAATTTGAACAAAATATATCGCGTGATGTACGCAAATTGAAAAGCTAAAAACATGCAAATTCATATTTGTTATATAAGATTAATTATCGATTACCTTTAAAGTAGTGAAACACATAATAATAACAAAGCATTTTAATCACAATTGTAATTAAGTTAGAGGTTGAAAGATTAAAATCAATACTATAACTACAGTAGAAGTTTAATCGATAATAAAACATTACGATGTCTTATCCCCTTTGAAGCTTAATAACTCCCATGCCTTTTGTCGAAAATTTCTGAAAATTAGGGCATTGATGTTATAAAATTTCGGAAGTTAAATGTCAAGCGGGTGAGGAGCTAAAGATGGACTTAAAAGAGGGATTTAAAATTTTACTCATTATTATCATTTGAAATTTATTTTCATTTATATAAAACCCATATTTATCCTCAATATTAAGTTTTTTGCATGGAAAGTTACGCAACTCGTTGCTTAATTTTTTTAAATGCACATGAAGTAAAACCACGTTCTTGATACAAGTATTTTTTTAAAATTTTAATCAAACAATAAATAAAAAAATGTTTAGCATTATGAAATAGTTACTACGTAATTACTCAATTAAATTATATTACAAAAACATTACGTTTTTCATTAAATATTTTTATAATTAACGAATGAATGAACTTTATAATTATGTATTTAGTCTCTATTAATTAATTAAAAGCTATCCAAACGACAAAGTATTGTTTAAAGCATAAGATCATTTAACCGTGAAATTTAAATTTATAAACTTGTCTGTCAAGTTTTTACAATTGTTTTTAATACTTTGTACTTTTTATTACGTTTGTTACTATTTAAAATTACGAACATTTTAATAATATTTACACACGATTTTAGACAAATGATTGATTAATTTATAAGATATTTTCATTTCCTGGTTTAAACAGCAATTTGCTATTTATACAGCAAAATTGCTGTGTAAATAGCAAATTACTGTTTAAACTTCAGATATTTAAACTTTACATGTTTTTGTTTTTTTCCCCTTAAAAGGAAACTGTGTTCTCACTTCCTGTCTTTTCCCAAATTACAATTTCATATTCAAAGAAATTGCAATTTAAGTTTTATGAGAAGTACTTAATTTCTATCCTGTATGCTCTTTCCACTTACCTTGCCCGAGTGGGTAAAACCACTTTACGCTGGTTAGTCGCGGGTTCACACCTCACTAATGGTCCGGCCACGTAAGTTTTTTGGTCATTTTTCACGTGTCTAACATCTAAACAGGGACAATTTCCCATAGAAAGTCCATCTGAGAGGCACCCCCTTAACAGAATGCCCTCGTATTGTCTTGTCTTATCCATCAAGCCAAACTGAACAGCAGTCGTGGGTTCGTGTCTCACCAACGGGTGGACCCATGGATATTTTCACGGTTTCTAACAATTATAAGTGCTACAGGAACTCTTTTGTTTTTATTTCTACAATCCAATCTAATCTTTCACCTTCCTAGTGAGATTAACTATTATATGAAGAAGTAAATGCACTAAATTATAATTATTTAATATAAATAAAATAATAACATATGTTAAACATAATTTTAACTCCATAAAATAAAATTTATTCACGTTTAAATGTCGGAAATTTTATTAAATTACTCAATTAAAATAGTCGTTTATAAGCATCGTCATGATTATTTAGTAATAAATATGTTTATTTTCTTTTTATTAAATATTTTCAAATAAATTAATTATAAATTAAATTATTATGATTTTTATTTTATCTTTTATACAATCGATTTATACACTTCCGTATCCTTCGATCTGTTCTTACTTGAACAGAGCGCAGCTGTTACAATAACACAAAAAGCACAAAGGAAAACAATAAATAAATAATTTCAATTATAACTGTTTTAAATTTAATTTTTTCTTTTCCGGCTGTTAATAACACTTAAGATTTTTACATTTTTAGAGTCTAAAACGTCCATAAATACAAAAAATTTAGGGGGTTTTTCTGAATGTTTTTCTGGGTGTAGAGGGGGCACGCTATTGTTCACCCAATTTGAAGCTTAATAACTGCTGTTCCTTTTGTCAAAAATCTCTAAAATTTTGCACAGAGGTTTGAGTTTTAAGGTTATTGATCCAGTGAAATTTTTGTGATTAAAGATCGAGGGGGTGGGGAGATACAGGAACTCCTATTTCATATCTCGAGTGGGGCCGGACTTAATGATTTTACTCGCTATTATCATCTACAATTTCTCCCGATAAAACTCAGCTCTACTCTTAAAATTAAGCTCCTTTTAAAATAATTAATAGTAGATAAAGATTATTATTTAAAAATCATAACAGATGGCACCACAAGCAGTTTTAAACCCTTTCTGGAAGGTTACACAACTCGTTGCTGTATTTTTTTTTTAAATATATAACATATATACACGTGTTTAGAGGAAAAAATACAGGAAAAATATTTTACTTTTTTTTACTGAAATTGTGTTAATAAAAATATAAAAAGTCAACAAATAAATTTTATTTGTTTAGTTATTTATAATTTACAATATTTTATTTATATAATTAATCGATTATATTAATTTAAATAAATTATTACTGCAATTAAAAGTTACATTGGGCACAATTTTGTTCGTCCAATTTGAAGCTTAATTTATGTGTCTATCGTTGAAAATTTATGAAATTTGCAGGTATTTTGTGTATTAGAGGACCATTATCATCAAAGTATAACAGTAATTTGTGATGGTAAGGGCCCTCGAGGGGTATAGAGAGATAGATGGGTGGTCATGTGTCTACTGAAGATTTCACTCGTTATAATCGTCATTATAATTATTCTTATCCTTCCTCTCCTCAAAATTAAGCTTTCTGACATTTTATAATAATTAATAGTATAAAAAATTTTACAATAAAGTACGATAACAGATGGCGCCATACACAATATTAACTTTTTTTGCTGGAAAAGTTATGTAACTCCTTGCTGGACATTATTATTTAATTTTTTATCGTTTCTAATTAGGAATAGTATTAAATTAATTTTATTTTCAATTATAAATATTCTTTTATACAATTTATCCCGAATTTTTAATTATTAACGACTCTCTGAATTACTTACAAAAATACACATTTTGAAATCTCTGTACTTACGTTTATACTTAAATAAACTGTTAATTTACTACACAATTAAGTGTTAATTATATAACACTTGACATATTTACTATTTACAATAATTATAATAATATTAATGACAATTAATTCCTCTACACAGCTTGTATATGCTTCATTTATAAGTGTTCAAATAAGTTTACAATGAACGATGCGACTATCTACAAAAATTGAAAATATATATGAAATGCTGAACACTTAATGAACTGTTCAACTCGATTTTATTATTTTATATTTGACTTAACAAATATAAAAATAATATATCCGTCTATTGGAAGATCCTGTGTATGAGATTATTTATAGTACAACCCTTAATGAACACGTTCAACAAGGTGATAAATTATGTGTTAATTGTCTACTATGGCTCCAAATCTCGTTTACTAAGTTCACCGTTTGACTTATAAGTTAAATCAGAACTGCTTGGCGTGTAAGAAAGGTTGGCAATTCCATTTGAAAATTCCATTTTTTCTTCGTCCATTCCCTTTTCAGAGATCTGAAACACGTTAAAGCTGTTCCCTTTCTCGACTTTTTCTTTGCTTGCATTCTTTAGGAATATAAATAAGTTATTAAATATGTGTTTAACATAAAATCTATATTTAAAACAATTGCTATTTAAATTCGTAATTCGTACCTTGTGTAGCACACCGAATCTTAAATGCCTCCTAAATTTTAATGGCAACCAGAAAAATATGGTTTCAAAAAATGGAGAAAATAATGCTGGATCCATGTCACAAGCTTGTTTTGGGCCTTGGTAAATTATTTTAAAAGATAAAATTATATATTTATTGATTTTTTAAGTATATTTTAATGCTTTTATATGTTTAACTGATGGAAAGAAAGATATTTTAAAGCTCAGTTTGAGTAATAAAAACTTCGGATATTTAATATCTTTCTTGAATTATTCATGAATATTTAATATATAGGTTGAATCTTACTAATCCGGCAATCTTGGGACCAGACGGGTGCGGAATAGAGAATTTCCGAACTAGTTTTAGAGTAACAAAATGGCAATTTGGTCATTTTTATACCTGTATTAATCAACTTCATCATCAACTATTGTAAGCTGTAACAGAAGTAAACGCTGTGGTGCCACAACTGCAGTGTTTTCTATTTGAGGATAATTGGCAACACTCACTAGACATGTGAGGATACCTTGAAGATACCCACTAGGCACGTAAGGATGCCTACAAGGAAACCTACTAGACACGTGAGCCCATGCGTAGGGGCCTCGTGTTTCTGGACCCGAAATTGGAAAATATAAAGCAATTTTCCGATGCTATTCAATGTCACAATTTATGAACAATTATATACTACAATTATACATTATTAGCTTATGTTGTAAATTTATATAGAGGGGGCCCGGAAGGTCTTAATACACCACTGATAGCTGCCATTATTGTTTTGTTTGTATACGACAATGTGAAAAGAGGGCGATCTGCCGAGTAGGAATGCCTCCCGGAAGAAATTTATATGGGAAACTGGCCCCTATTTAGGTGTTACAAACGTTGGCGAGGCGACAACCCACGACCGGTGTTCAGTGGTTTTATTCCCCCGGTCATTGGTAGGCTCAACAGTACCGAATAATCGAAGGTGCCGGATTAGTAAGTTTCAACTTGTATATAATACAATGACTGTATTAATTGACTACATCGAATTAAAGTACATATTTCTGTATGTATGCTGAAGGTGTTTTGTTACGTCATTTATTATCAAACCTTGATGAAAATATCATTTCTTTAAACCGAAATTTTTACAAAATTATTGTATAATTTACCTGTTAAAAAGCTGACAATTAAGCCAACTACTACAACAGTTGTACAACCGATGGCGCTGTACCATATGTACGATATTCTGTACAGGTCCTGTATACCACCCTCACTAAAAAATCGAATAAAAACTATTACTTAATTGTAATTTATTATTTATTTTAATAATTATAACTAATAATTTAATATTTTACTAGTGAACTGGCATTGATGTTGTAGTATACTCTGTACTCGTTGATACTGTTGTCATCAACGTCGTCGTTATATTGGATATAATACTAGTTCTGTTGCTGCAACCTGTTAATGATATCGGAAGCTTGGGAATGTAGGGCTTATGTATAAAATATCCAAATCCTATCCAGAATGGCAAAATTAATCCAGTTATAAAGCCACTAATAGCACCCTAATTAAAATAAATCAGGAGGTAAACTATATTTTACTTTCACTGGTGTGACGACACAGAATTGGAGGAAAGTAACTAGACATTGAAAAATCAACATAATTTTTAAACTTATACATAAAACAGAAACAAAGATTAGTTTTCTTGTACAGGTACAGTATTAAATGAAAATAAGCTCACATACTTAAAATTTAATGTAGACACTGGCATCATCGACCATTAATGCATTTTCTTCAGATTGTGATGTGGATGGACTGCCAGTATTCTGTGGATCCGCAACCGAGTCTGTGATTGTTTTAGCTTTGAATGACAATTCTTAGTTGTTCCCGGACGAATTATGGAATGACCACCCTTTGCTGCACGCCGCAGTCTTTGCACATCAACCTCTGATTCCTACACCTCATAGAATGCAGCCCAATCTGCACTCGCTCCTAAACAGATAGGCTGTTGGTCATCTTTATTTTCACTGTGTGCGTGCTGCCTCTCTCAATTACTGCTCGATCACTCGACACCATCAGTGCAGAAATTTTCATTATTTCATTGATTAGTGCATGTTTGTACATAAATTCTATTACGATTGCGTTATTAGTTTAAAAGTTATAACGATTTAGCAATGCCTAGTTACTTTGCAACCACTCTCTACTATTATTATACTTACAGTAGCATTAGGCCATGGAAAAAACATGCCAAGAGTAAAAAGGCCTAAGACTGGTCCACCAACCATTCCAAATATGCTCAGAGCAGCCTGTAATTAGGACAAAAAACTTGTTACTGCATTTCTTTTTATATAAAGATAATTATATTTCTCGCTTACAGGTAAAACATCTCCCAATTGTTCCGCAACAAGTACGAGAAGAATAGCTAAAATTCCATATGCCACAGCTGAAATTTAAAGAAAACGTTTTAAAATTACATATTAATATAACTAGACGGTAAAATATCTCATTCATTAAATAAAATTAAAGTATTTAATTGTGTTCTTTATGCAAATTCTAAGGTTTACGTGCTATAAAACACTAAAATTTAGCTACAAAGTGGTGAATCCTTATTAGTAAAAGGTCAGTAAACTGTGAAGATCGCATCAAATATGTTGAGTAACGCTGGACTTAGACTTATGGCCTTAAGCGATAACACATTACAGGCCTTTCCTCTCCACCGGATAATTATAAATGTAAAAAAAAGATGAAGTCCTAAGCTATAGACTCATAACGCAACAGATTACTCTTGTTTAACTAATGTGCAAGTCTAGTCTTCACTCTATGTGCATAACCCAACTGTAAATAAATAGCGTAACTAAGAAAGGATTCATGGGGTTCGGACCTTCTAACCTTTGTAATAAATAGGCCCTTTAACATCAGTGTTTGTTACACTACTGCTACAAATATGCACTTTTTAGTTTCTACATAACTATGGAAGGATTTCTTGTAAGTATCATGCTTTTACTCTACCCTAGAATTGAGATTATTAATGCAATAACAATAGATGAAAAAAGTAAAATAAAACTGTTTTACTTAAACACATTACTTCATACGAATAAACTCTTTGCTGGACTTTCCCAGCATTCTTTATTTGTTTTCATCCCCAATAATTGCTACCCATACCTGTAAGTCTTCATATCGGTTCGGGGATATTAAGAAAGGGGGCCATATCTTCCGAACCAATAGTCCGATTTTCCTGAAAATTTCTATAAACATCTCTCCCTTACACCTATGCTTCCATACAAAGTTTCAGAAATTTTTAGACAAAAAGAACAGAGTTATTTATCTTGAAATTCATGTAAAAATTGTGCCTCACCATACACTAACATCCATACGTACAGAAAAATTCTCCAATTTCTTTTGCTGTTATATAACAGCCGGAAAAATAAAAATAACTGATTAAAATTCGTTACTCATCATATATTTGTCGACAATTACGGGAAATTTAAACAAGTCTTCAAGGATTTCGTGTTACTAAACACGTAATCGAGGGAAATTTTATGATTTAAAATAGCCATAATTTAAATTGTTATATATTATATATGAGTCAAAAATAATTTTGTTTTTATATAAAATAAGGTACCAAAAATTTTGGTGCTTCTTGCAGCCCATACTTCAGAAATATTAGGTTTTATATAAGCTTTGACGACGTCTTCAAGAGTAACAGCTGATAAGGAATTGACTCCCGATGATACGGTACTAATAAATATAATTTTAAAAAAATTCATTTCTAAATCAATAATTTATAAGTTTAAATTTTAATTTATGTAGATTAAAAATTACCTAAGGGCACCACTAAATATTCCAGCAACAAATAATCCTGGTATTCCTGATATCTCTCCCAATACGTCCATGACAAACAGAGGAAGCAACTGTAAATTTATATGAAAAATTAATTATATTACTTTTTTCTCGTTACACTTCTATTGGAAATGTCGTTAAATTTTATAAGGCCCGTACTTAAATAAACATAAAAATATCACAATTATAACATACCTGATCTGAGGTAGTTACTTGTTTACTTTTTATGGGATCACAGTCTTTGTATTTTGCATAAATTGCTAATCCAACTACACAAGTTAATGACAGTAGTAAACTCAGACCAGGGAAATTGATTATGATGACACTAAAATATAATTATTTTTATGAGGGTAAGAGGGTAAAGCCTTCATTTAAACAATGTGTAAGAGAATTATTCCTTACCTCTGCGCCTTACTTAATGTAGGTATGGATAAGTATCTCTGAACCATAGACTGATTAACAGCGTATATGGCTAACCACGTGAAATAACCACCAATGGCCAGACCCCATACTGTATGTCTGGTTAAGGGACTCGTATCAAAACTAATATATACAGAAGAAAAATTATAATTTTATAGTATAAATTATACTTAAACTCGTATATTTTTGCACTTACTTCCAAAATTCTATTCTCCCTCCTTCATCGTTGATCTTCCAAACCTTTTCGATCCCACCTTCATCCGACACACCCTTAATTGCCACAGCAAACATGGCAGCGAACATCATTAAAACTTGGAATAAATCGGTCCAGATGACGGCTTTTATACCTCCCTAACGTTATAGAAATTAAGTTGTAGGCCTGCTTTTATAATTTGTACACATGTACAGTACATTTACTATTACTTACAATTGTCGTGTAGAAGGTGCAAACAACTCCGATTGATAGAACAGACGTCCAGACAGCTATTCCTGTTACTAAAAATTGAATTTTTGTTAGTAAAACTCTTCTAACTGGGTGTTAATAGGTGTAGTTACAGTATATTTACCTTGAGATAGCGCTAGGGAAGGCGCGTACAGCACAATAGACATGTAAATTAACTGCAATTATACAGTAAACAGGTTAGTACAGTGTTATATCTTGTTTAACATTAAGTTTGTTTGTTTGTTTAACATTAACATTAGTACACATGATAAATTCATACCATTTGTATGGAAAATGCGATCGATGCTAACGTTCTCACTGTTTTACTGAATCTTTTTTCTAAATACTGTAAAAAGTTAACTTGTATAATAAATACGAAAAACTATCTTATAATTATTGTAATTTACGTATAATAATATAAATAAGGGAATAGTCTACTTTAAAACTAATGAAACCTTCGTAAGGAGACCATATTTTTTCTGTATATAATCATGAAAAATGAACATTTTATAACGTTTACTCTACATTTTTACCCAATTTAAACGTATAATTCTTTATATAATGTATATACAGTCAAACCTCTAATAACGGCCAGCCGCTATCATCATTCACCTGTGAACTGAGGCCACTTTTTAATTAATTCTTTATGTTGTATATATGAACAAAACTAGCCTTCAAACAACTGTGTTCCGATCAGTGTCTGTTCTTTACAGGTTCGGCCGTATTAGCTACTATAAATCGCATTAGAAAGTACTGTACTTTCTATAAAATGTGATTTATTCCAACAAATAAATAATTATGTAGGCATGAAAAACTTTGCTGTGTCCTGAGCTTCCTTAAAATATTATTTAATATTCCACCTCACTTGTGGAATATTGAAAGTAGTGATGCACAGTCAGTATCATAATGCATAAAAATAACATTATATCATACTTTTTTGTGTCAGGAATTTATATTGTTGTTACAGAATAAAATGTTATATTATTTTTTGATCTGTATTCTATCAAACTTTATTCTGTGTAACTATCAATCCTCTCTTGAATAGGTTCTGATGATAATGTTACCTGAATACAATCGAATATATAAATTGCTGGAACCGATTCTACCTGTACCCATTGTCTAACAGGAGGATATGATGTAATTAATTACAGGTTCGAATATAATTATAATAAAAAAGACATTGTTTACTTCTATGGGTAATTTTCTATGGTAGACGATGTTTAACAGTAATTTATAAACCGTACATAATACAAAAATTGTATGATGTTCAACGAATTTTTAAATTGTTTACTGCTGTATTATTTTATAAATATCATATCTGATTATTATGCAATTATCATCTGTAGTGTATTGTTTAATTTGTCCTACTAACAGTGGGTTATTGGGTCACGACTTCTCAATACGATATATAATAAGGTTAGCATTTCTATAAATGTACGCACATTAATAAGTTAAATTATAGTGATAATATTAATGATATAATATAATAATAAAATTATATAATATCTATCGATTTTTATAGGTTTTCCCCCTTTTTTTCTCCCAAATATCTTTGTGTGATGTGCGAAAATTAATTTTTTCTGGTATAGATTTCCGATGAAGTTCGACCTTCGACGATCTTTACACCTCATCAAAATGGCGAAAAATAATATTAACATTATTAAATATTTAATAATTTATGCAAAAAATGCAAAAGTAATTTTTTAAATAATAAAATTATTTTTTTATTTGAATTTTTCCCATAAATCGTTGTATAACGCGCAGCATTTAATTGCGTTAATTCTAAATTATATTCGCAAATTTTTTGCGCATTTCTTTCGGAATTTACTTCTATTTTTTATACTTAATAAAGATTAAGTGACTTTTATATTAATTTATACGTTAAAAGTACTAATCATCATATAACAATGAACGTATACGTAGAGCAATAAATATTAGAGTATGCAGACGTAGAAAAATAATATAAAATATATACAAAATTTAGATTAAATTATATCTAATAACCTTACCTCGTAAACACTAGTCAATTCTAACTTATAAAAAATCGGTAAGTAAAAATACGATGCCGCTGGTATCAGTAGGGCATACGAAATTATAATCATGAAATACTGTGTTCCATAAGTATACATTTCTGCAGGTGTTCCAAGTAGTGTTATGGCAGACATGAAGCTGGCAAGAACTGACATAGAAACAGGGAAAACTGACATTGATTTCCCACCCATTAGTATATCTTTGGTAGTTTTTTGACCCTTGAAAGCGTAGTAAATTCCAATAATGGCCGAAACAGATAGAGTGGCGGCAAAAACTACGTAATCGTAAACGCCGAAACGTTTTGCTAGATTGTCAGCATTGTCTTCTACTGTTACAGTATCCATTGTACTTTATCCAAGTGGATGCGTGAATGGCAATGCAAGATGAAAACGGAAAATTCGCTTTATATGCTCTGATGCAACAGTGACAGGAAAACCGGTTCCGTTTATGAATGAAGTACAGTACCTACCCCCTTTTTTCACCTTTACATAACGTTAATACTCGTACTTAAATAATTATTTTACTTGTATACTCGTATCATTTTGTATTTTCCCCCTATCCAAGATCGTAATTAAGGTGAGTATATTCAAGTTTTTCTGGACGAGAACGTCTGTGTGTCTGTTTCTCAGAACTCGACTTTATTTATTTGTATACAGTCCCTTGCCCTGATGTGGATATGTAACCCACAACACGAGAACGTATTAAAAATATAATTTTAGGGCCTACTAAATTATATTATTATGTCAAGGGCCCTTAATCCGGTGTTAAATTAGATAAAAACGGCGATTTTGTAGGGCATAACGATTACAAAATCGATCTAATTTAAATGAGACCTTGATGAGCTTCGGTTTTCCTCATTAAACTGGAAAGAATTGAATGAATAAATAAATAAATGTAACACTGTCCTAATTTTTTGATAAATTGATGATCATTCCTACGTAAAATTTACGAATAAACAAACAATCCTATTAATTCTACGCATACAAAAATTCTGTTAATGACTTTCAAATTTACTCTTCCTCTATATTTATCTGTAAATATACTTAGTCATGCTATCTTGATAACAATTTACCACGTTTTTTCGTCTATAAATTCTATTTATTTACGCATTTTCTTTAAAATAATCATATAAAACTGTACAAAAATATACTTTACATACAAAAACAACCTTTTTTCATCGAAAATAAGGTTTAAAGGCTAACTTCGTACACGAGACCACCTTAAACAGCACTTTCTGATAATACAATCGCTTCCTTTAGGCAATTGATTGAATGTTTTTAACCTAAAGGGTGGCTCAAACGTCGGTACACACGCAAATACCGGTCATACATTAATAAAATCGGAATGAAAGTACGAATTGTGTATAGAATAGTGATACACTAGTTAACTAAGTTTTGGATCTCACCATTCTTTTTGTTATAGGTTATAGGTTATTCTTATTGTTACAGGTTAATTAAAAGCTATAGGTTAGACATAATCAAAGGTAGAGGAAAATAGTGTTTTCTGGGGGAGAGAAAATCGAAATTCGAGTGTTAATTAAATTAACGGTATTTAACTCCGTAAGTTAGAATCATTAAATTACAATTGTTTGTACTTCACTGCATAAATTTATCCAGTAATTCTCACTGCTTCTATTTCGAGTATCATGAACAGGATGCGATATTGAAATAAAAATAATAAAAAAACAACAGGTTATTCTAGATATTTCGCGAATACCAAGAAGTGTATCAGGAAAGAAATTACACACGTATTACCTGTTTTTATGTGGAAATTACTTTCGTTTCGATGTGACTCGAAACAAACGAATACCAAACACATCAATCATTTGACACTACATACCTGTTTAGTTATTGGGAAAAAATAAGTATGTATATTTCTAGATGCATACAAATGCAATTTAAAGTGCTGTGTCTGAGGATGTAAACACTTCAAACTGTAAGAAGTTACTAGAACTTGTGTAATGTGTTTAAAATTCTCTTACTTTTCCTCTGTTATGCATACCAGAGGAAAAGTATTGCATAACAGATAGAGTGTACAATTTGTCAAAAAATTACCCTTTCCCCTTAAGATTTTTGCATTTTTGCATTTTTGGACTCGAGGCAGCTCGAGAAATGCGGAAAAGTAGACGTTTTTCTGTATGTATGGATGTTTCTGCGAGCATATGTGTCTGTATGTGCGTATGGGTGTGTGTAACATTATTTTATTTACCAAATTTGAAGCTTGATTATAACTCCCGTGTCTTTATAGTCGAAAATTTTTGAAATTTTGTATGGAAGTTTGTGTATTAGGGAGGTATGAGGATTAAATTTTGGTAAATACAGGTCGAGCGGTCAGAGTTAATAAAGATTCTATAATTTTTTATAAATACTTCTATCTTGAAAATTAAGCTTCTTGCCATTTTATAATAATTAATATATATTATATAAAAGTTTCTAAATAAAAATCTCATAAGAGATGGCGCCACTCAAAATTTTAACTTTTTTGACGGATTATTTTTTAAATTTAAACGCTTATTATAAAGGAAGGATTATTTAAATTTAGTGTTTTACCATAAAAACGGCTTCATTTTACATTTTATTTAACGATAATTATTACTTTAAAGCAAATAAAAATGCGAAAATTTCCATTAGAATCACGTTTCTAAGCTTTATAAGTTTCTAAATCTCTATTTTATATAAGTAATTAGCAAAAACGAAACTAAAAGACATGCAATTTTATGCGTGTACCCACGCACGTATTGTGAAAGACAGGCGACTTAAAAGTGTTAAAAATTAATTAAAAATAAATAAATTAAATATTGTTTCATTCCATTATTATAAAATAAAAATGATAATGTGTATAAAAATTATATTTTTGTTAAAATTAAATTAATTTTCTGACAAAATAATCGTGATTTATTCCTGTATTTCATAAGGTTAACGTGCTCCAACTAAGACACTTAGTTGCCACCATTAGTATCGCTTACTGTACACAAAAAATACAGAAAAATAGGTAAGAAAATGCACATTAAGGTTGCCTAGATAATAAAAATAAATTCATTTGTATTATTAAAATAAGGTAAATATATGAATTATCCCTGTTGCGTTAAAGATCAAGTAAGGTCAATATACAGATTATCCCATGTTACGTTACTCAAAGTCAGTTTCAGAATTGCTTTATAACGGGAATTTGCTGGGATAATGAACTTTATTTTCAATACTAGGCGTTAACATGTTGCATAATACAGTGTAAAGGATAACCTGTTTTGAATGAAAGGAATGAACAGACATACTTTGTTATCTAGTGGAGAATCCTGTATTTTTACTCATCATAAATTAAATATAGAAAAAAAAAATACAGACAAGTTTTTATGATCGAATTAATAAATGCATAAAAATTGGTGTCGATATGAAAATTTGTTATTCTCTTTCATTGCGTAACAGAATTTTGATGGTAGATCGCGTACTACGTGTTGATAATTCACGTTTTAAATAATGTCCCGAAAATGCCGTAAGTGGTTTGCTTAATGCAGATTTTTATTATAAGTTGTGTATAGAAATTAAATCTAACTTTAAAATTTTGAAACAGAAGTAATAATTTAAAATTTCTTCGTAGAAAATGAATTTTAAATTATGTACACTAAATCAACCGGAAATGTGCCAGTTTGGATAATTATGTCGCATCCAAATTTGAAATTAAGTCACCTAAACTTCCGGAAATTTAAATTGCTAAGTTATAAAGCAATACAGCGTTTTATATAAGAAAGTGTAAGTAATGATCTTGATATAAGGGACGACCCTGATATCAGTAACGTAAGTAAAGCCGTTTCATAATTTGTTTGACCCCATTGAACTTAATAAATCTGGAAACAATTAAGGATTATTTTATTTTAATCCTATTAAAGTCAATAAAAGTAACTAAATGTATTAAAATTATCATTTGAATCGCTGTAAACATCATTAATCATCATAGGAAACATGACAATGTTGAATATATCAATTATAGATAAAGGAAAAAGGAAGTAAATAATAAATTTATCATAAAAAATGATTAGAAATTATCCTCACGTTTAGACAATTATGTATAATGAGAGACGTCATCATATATAACCACTTAATTTATTTTTATTTTTCGAATCATCTTTCCTTGAATTTACCTGTATACAAAAACATAGAGTGAAGGGTTGTCTGTCTTTAAATAATGGATATTTTGAAATGCGTGTTTCTGTGCTGGAAAGTGGAAACTGCAATTTTATTTTTAAATATAAATCAGGAATTTATTAATAAGACAAGTTAACGAATTAATTTTATTGAAGAAACTATCCTGTCAGTAATTTCTCTTGCTCTCTCTTTCTCATTTTCACCTTTTCTTGGTATCTTTCTCTTTCCCCACTTTCTAGGGGAAGAGAAAAAGGCCGAGAAGTAGCCTCTTCCTCTATCTCTTCCTCCTCTTAACCTCTTTCTCCTCTCCCTCTGTCTCTTTTTCTTGGACTTTTTCATTTTCCCCTCTTTCTATGAGGAAGAGAAATTGACCAATAAAAGGCTTTTTTTTTTTGGCCTCTTTCTCCTCACCCTCTTTCTCTTTCTTTTTTCTTATCTCAACTTTTTGTTGATCTTCTTTCTTCTCCCTCTTTACCTTTCTCCTTCCCTGTATCCCTTCGCCCTTCTCTCTCTTTCTCACTCTCCCTTTAGCCTAGACTCTCTTTTGTAGATCCTAACCTTCTAATATTAAGGATAAACTGTGTAGCCAGACAATACATAAAATGAATAAATAAAATGTTTTATGGGGTTCATTATCGATATTAAATTATTTTAAATCGAGAATTGCATTGTAAGACAATCATTGGACAACCCAAGGATTAACGAGGATGATTATTATTGGCACTAAACGAGGGTGACGCTATATAGAGATAGCGTTATATCGAGGTATGACTATAGTCTATGAAATATAGTATACATGATTAATTTTCGTATAGTAATAATGGCCATGCAATCTATGTGCATATTCCTCAACATTTCATTGATTTACTAGATGACTGCACAATAAAGTATTTTCTTATTTTATGAAGGTTCTATGAAATCTTATAGGATTTTTCCATGTGGTATTTCTGATGACGGTTTGGTTTCTCACTATCATCATTATTGGCCAATCACATTGCATATTAGGTTCCTAATAACAGTAAAAATGAGGCTTATCTTATGCAATATTGCAAGAAAATTCCATAAATCCCTCAAAATTTCACGTAACCTGAAGATTAAATTCAATGCTTTCATCATACTTAATCTTCATATCGCCATGATAAAAATTAGTTTGAAAATTATTATTGTAGGATTTATTTAAATTAATAAGTCGTTAAAATAAAGGACTATCAGTGGTTTCGTTCACTCGGCGAACCATTGACCATTAGTCGCGGGTTCACGTCATTTACGGACTAACAACATGGAGTTTTTCGAAATTTCTTCACGTGTGTAATGCCTAAAAAGAGGCAGAGTGTCCTCCAGAGACGCACTCATCTCTGGCAGATGTCCCATATCTTGTCTTGCCTTCTTCCATAATCCATGAAATATAATTATTTCTGGACAAAATATGAAAACATATGCTGATAAATGTGCTTTGGGTGTAGTCCGAAACCATGTCTTTCGAGTGTCCCACATGCTCAGCAACCGTGAAATCTGTTTATCAAATAACAGTGTACAATATTTTATATTCTGAATGACTATATATATTTATTGCATGCTGAATGCAACCATCTGTAAACATTTTACTTTGTTTCAATGTCAATAAATATTTTAAATTAAACACGCGCTTTTTACATCGGAAATTGTCATCTAATATTTAATTTATCTTCATAAGAATTCATAACTAATTTTCGAGTAGGGTTCCAGATTCGATTTCCACGCTTATTTTGTACTGCTTATTGTAATTTCAATAGATGCAATATGAGTATATGAAGACCAGGAAGAAGAATCTTTCGAAATAAGATCAGCTGAACAAATTCATTTTGATCAGCTATTTTATGTATCTGTTAGATTATATCCTTGACCTGAATAATAGCGCTTCGTGTTATTCTATGATATATATATATATATCCCATAATTATATAATATTATTCTATGTGAATACATATTTTCCTAAAATTCATTTAAAAAGGAAAGCCGCGGTCGAATGAATAATACTCCACAGAAAACTTGTTGTTGGTCGTGGGTTCGCACCTACTAGCGTGAACTTTTCACGTGTCTAACATGTAAATATGTGTCAGTTTTCAATAGAATGCCCTCCTATAAGGCAAATCTTTCGTGTGTTGTGCTGCCTTATCCTATCCACAAATCGAAAAGGAACTAAACCTTCTACTGAGTACACTACTATTTGACTTTAAAAAAATCTATTTAATCGTAAGACCTTTTAAAAATTCGAATTAAATTAAATTTCTATTCTTGGGCATTGTAACGAATTGATGAAATCATTTCCGTTTAGGAAAGTAATCGATCCTATTACTAAATCCCTGGAGACTTCAGCTTTCACAATGATGTCGCGTGTGCTAAGTCAAACGGAAATTACTTCAACACTGACGTCACAGTTACGTATACTGTACATGGCGATTTCCCGCGCTGTTAACCTTGAAGATTGCTTACTCTGATGACATTATATTAAAATTTTTTCTCGTAATACTTTAATAATCGCTCTTCGAATACGATTTTATATTCTAGTGTAACCTGCATAAACCGGAATATACTTTTTCCGTTTGGGCAAATTTCCGTTTTGAACAGGTTTTACTGTATATTTTAGTGATTAAGATGTAACCCGTTGTTTTTACTTTAATAGAATATAAAGCATGTCTTTTCAGCCTTTCTCAATCGAACACCCGGTGTGCTTTCTGTGTGAGTACCATTGGGGTACGCGTACCACCGGTTGATACATACGGTTCTATAGATTAACTTTTACGAAAATTTGTATTTGAAATGCATACAAAATAGCCTCCGAATAACGGCCATTTTTTTACGTTTTTGTTACTGGTCGTTGTTCAGAGGTTCAGCTTGTATATATTATTAAATTATGTATATTTAGACGAAGATAGGCTAGTGATATGCCGTGTTATTAACTTATAATTTCAGTTTAATTTACTAATAAAACGCCGTTTTATTCTACCCTATTTTTATGTTAGTTATATACAGTAAAATCTGTTTAGAACGGAAACAATTTTCGAAATGTAGCGATTTTCTACGTTAAAAAACCTGTGCGAAACGGGAACTTGCCAAACCGGAAATAGTATTCAGTACGATGCGAGTCCGGCTTATGCAGGTTTTATTGTATTACTCGTCGCTTCACGGATCAGCAATTAATAAAAGATCGCATGCAGTCTAATCGCTGTACATTTATTTAATAATTTTTATTAATTTTTCATTATTTAACTTTATTTTCAATCAACTCTTTGAAGTTAATTTATTGTCAATGATTCTGATTTCATATTTATTTATTATCATGCAGTGTTTATATATAAAATTCAGGAAATGGCATGATTAAGCCATTATTTTTGCAGCTATTATATTCTTACATTCAATTTATAGTTATTTATTTTTGTACTCATTATCGAAATGTTTTTTTTTTTTCATTTTTGTGCAGTTTATATTATTAGAATTATTTTTTATTCTTACATCTTATTGTGAAGTGTTTCAAGTTTTTCTGATTTCATTTTGTTTTGCAGCTTTTCCTCTCTCAATCTATCTATCTATCTGTCTCCTCTTTTTCTGTTCTCTTTCTCCCTTGCATTCTCCCTCTCTTTTTCCGTTTCTCCCTACCTCTTCCCTTCTCTGATTCTCATTCTTCTTCTCTCTTCTTATGCTATCTTTCTCCCTCCTACTCCTCATTTCTGTCTTTTTCCCTTTCACTCTCTTCGTCCCTCTCCATCACCCACATCTATGTTTTTCTCTATCTCACTCTCTTCCTATTCTCCTTTTCCTTATCTCTCTCTTTTTTCCTCTCACTATCCTCGTCGCTCTCCATCTTCCACATCTCTCTTTCTCCCTTTCCCGTTTCTCTCTTCTTTCCTTCTCTTTTCCTCCTTTTCTGCCTCTCTCTCTCTTTGCTTTTTCCCCTCTCCTTCTCTCTCTGTTTTCAGTTCTACACCTTCGTAAATTAATTGGGACTAAATATAAAACAGGAAAAAATTACATTTTACTTTTAAATAATAGTAGTTCTCTCCTTCACTTCCTTCTCTAACTAAAAATAAATTTCTATCTTTAATAATACACTTTAATGAAAAAATTATAACATATTATACACTATTTTTAATATTTTTATATTTTTTAAATACATTTACTTCAATATATTATTATAATAATTAATCTAAAACAAATTGCATAAAGTATTTTCTTTTTTTTTTTTTTTTTTTTTTTGTTTAGGTCGAAGCCTTTAGGCACTTGTCCCCATTTGTATAATCTATGAAATTAATTTCCTATAAAATATTTTTTAAAACCATTAACATTAAGCTCTATAAATATTACAGATTTACTTAATTACTTCCTTTAAATAAAACGTGCCCACCCACTGGATAACACGACTTAACGTTTATAGTTGGTCACGGGTTCGCGTCCGAATGACGAGATAGTCAAAGAATTTTCTTCACGTGTTTAACACCCGAATATGGATCAGTTCTCCGTAGAAAGTCCTATGAGTTGCATCCTGTTTTGGCAATTTACTATAGAAAGTTCTACGAGGTGCACCCTGTTCTCGCACTTTTCTATACAAAGTCTTCCCTGGAAGTACTCCTCTTGGTTGTAATCCATTAAAAGCCTTTTCTAAAATCGCGTATATTGTGTTGCTTTAATCCTACAGTCCTTTGAATAAAACATTTACTTTTATACATGTATAAATACTTTTGGACAGATGGATTCTCATGGCTATAACTGGAAATTCCCTTTTACAAGGATGTTAGTTAACAAGAATAATGATAAGTGAAATTAATTTACAACTAATACGCAATTAAATTTCTCGTTAACAACATCTGTCCATAAAAGTCAATATTTATGTGTGTTAACCCATCGTAGGAAATCTGGCTTTTGCTTAAAACAAATTAAAACAAAGAACAATTTGAAAACCCTCTTTCAAGTCATTCCTGTTAATTGCATTATAGTATAAATGAAAGTTAAAGATGTTATACTTAATTATGTTTATTTTCTTAAAATTTGTTAAAGCGCAATGTCTCTCCTATATGAAACTGCCCAGTATTCAGGTTTTAAAGATGTCAAACCTGGAAAACTACACGTTGGTGAGGCGCGAACCCGAGACTGACTAATAGTGTTAAGTTCTTTTTAACTTCGGCTTCTCCCTATGAGCGATAATACAGCCGTTCAATCGCCTTGTCAGTCCAGTGATTGTCAAGGCCTGTTATTGTAAAGTCTATTGGAATTCAGCTCATTCACACACATCGCCTCTACGACTTCCAAAAAGCAATGCAAATGTAAAAATAATACAAATTAAAATTGGTTTATGACCAATTAATTAATTAACACCCCTTAACAACAGGCTTTTTAAAATTATAACAGTCAACGCTATTCACTTTCTGCAAGAGACGATAGATAAAACCAATGAACTTTGTCGCGGGTTCTCACCTCAGCTCAACAACGGTGCATTCACGTGATTGACCCGGCCACGTGGTGTTTTCCGAGTCTATTCACGTGTTTTATACATGCCTCTGGAATGAACTTGGGATGCACCCGTACAAGACAATCAAACTTTACTGTGTGGTAAGTGATCCTATAAGCTATTTTAACGCATTTTTCTTTAAATTTTGAATATTTTAAAAGTATTTTCGACCATTGGCACCCTATTTTTACAACCAAAAACCACTCAATTTCTAATTTCTAAACACTATTACTACAAACAAAATTACACAATTAAAGTTTATATAGGATGTGACATTGTAAGAATTCATTAAATCGGATGTATTACTCAATTAATACATCCGTCATAAAGCATAATTATTTAATACACACGTACAAATGTTTATTTTTTAATTCCACGTAACGATTAATCAATATTTATTTACAATAACTTCAAAGTTTCACGTTGTGTTACGAAGTAATTTCACTTCAATGAATCAAAGTTCAGTTATGAAAGTAAAGTAATAAAACGTGATTAATTATAATGAATGATACAGTAAAAAAATACGTTACAAATATCAAAAAATTACAATTTTATACTGTGAATTACAGAATTATACACATATCAAACCTCGATGTAGCGCACCCGCCAATAGCGCCACCCCGATAAAGTGTCAGAGAATATATACTAATGGTTACTTTTCCTCAATTTAGCGCTATATTAAATTTAGGTGCCAATTTCAATAGTAAACGGTGGTGCTAAATCGACGTTCCATTGTAATCGTATCACTCATCATTAAATAAACAATTACTTTGTGTCTAACAGGAGGATTAATGACCACAGAATAATTAATAATTTGATGATAATTATATTTTATACTGTTGTGAAATTTAAATAAAATTATAATTATTTCATAACGTTCCCGTTAGTTACTCGTTAAATCCTGTTGTGAAATAAAGGAGGAAATTCTACATCCTAGTAATTACTTGTTAGTTTAAGCAGGGATCATTCATTAATCACAGTTTTCGAGACAATTTTTGAATTACCCCTCCTTACTTTCTGATATTGAAAAATTCCAGTAATAAGTTACATAACTTTCCCGACGAAAATATCAAAAATCGGTAGTAAGTCGCGGGTTCGAACCACACAAACACGCTTTTTCAAGTACTATTATCGAAATATAAAACGAATTTCCCATAGAAAGCCTTCTTTCTTGACAGATCACCTGAGTTCTCTTATACTTCTTTTCCTTCCCATCCAAAAAATATATTATTATTATTTTAAAATAAAAATGTATTTTTCTCTAATTATATAAGGTAAAATAACGAAACTGATATGAAATTTGTTACAAAATATAATAGATAAGTCAAACTGATAATTATAATAATGCATCATTCACTTGTCTAGTAACAAGATAAAGTCAGTGATAATCTTCATTCATATACAGTGTACACCTGAGTATATTTTATATCTATGTTTAAAATGCCAGGAATTCACGGATAAGGGAGAAATTTAAAACGCTATTTATATTATTTTTCTTATGTCTTTTAACAAATGTTTTGCCAGGTGCGTGAATGACACAATGACTTTATTTTTGTGTGTAGCTGTAACTGCAGTAAATGCATCGTAACAAGTGAAGCATCTGCTTTCGCTTATACAGCTACATATAACTATAAAAGATATTTAATTTCGAAGTTAAACATACTTTATTGGGCTGCAAGATGAAAAAATTGTAGACGTATAAATTCCCACTGTCTGTCTTTCCTTCCAGAACAATGTTAGATACATGAAAGTCAAGACCAGATACGAAAATCTTGGTCTAATGCAGTCGAACCTCTTATAACGGACACTTCTAAACATTAGCCACATTTTTTGAAACATCTCTTTTTCTAAATACACACGTAATAACCTCTAAATGACGGCCATCTCTGAGTAACCGGAATTTTTGTTTCAGTCGGTGGTCTCTGTTCACAGGTTTAACTGTATTTAAGAAAGTATCGGCCCTTGTTACAATAAAACAGGGCGGCCCAACCCCGGTTAACCGTTGTAAAAATCACATTTCTGTTTTATTACTTACGAACCTGTTTACGATGTGATCCTTCCTATTCAATATGGTTAACTGTCTCTGATTTTAATGAAATTTATTATTTTTAAAGCAATTAACCAATTAAAAACATCTAAAAAAACAATAAATTTTATTTTATACCAGGGAAAAAAATTACAAAAATTCATAAACAACACACAAATTATACAATATTTTAAGGTATTTTCACAATTTTATAAACACACAATAATGTTAATTGTAATCAACGATAATACATTACATTTAATGACAAAAAGTTATACATTATGACAATAATATTGTCTATGTGTAAATCATATTTTGCATAATTTTCTTTTGCTTTCAAGTGAATTTCTTACATATAAAAGTTGATTTTTTAAGATTTTAATTAAAAATACAGCTTAATTAAACATAAAAAGTACAATTTATTCATTATTCTTTACCATAAATTAAAGAATAATAATGGATAAAAGTTATAAAATAACACAATTATTTGTTTCCTTTTTCATTTTCTGCATCCGTTATATCAGGTGCACTGTCCATTCTTCCACAGATTGGAGGTGTAATTGCTGATTTTAATTATAATTAATTAGTAGTTAAACTTATTTAAGTACTAAATATTGAGCTAAATAGTTTAAATAATAATTAAATCGCCTTACTAAATATAGCAGCCATAATGATGCAAAATACTAACAAGGAGATGTCCATTATATCTAGCTGTAATTTGAATTTTAATTAAGTTAAGCGCAATTAAATTATTAAAATACTTGTCAATAATTTACCTGTAAAGTTTTCTTTTAAGCTTGATACTCGATACGACAGATATAGTTCAAGTTTAGTGTGTTACTGAATAATATCGTGTATGAAACACATGCTGCTGAAAATATTCTTTTATATTGCTAATTATGAGACAATGCAGATACATAAAGCATGTGCAGTTTCTATAACAAATATTTTATTAAATACAAAAAACAAAAGCTTTATTTTTATATTTATTTTTATCCAAAATTATCCTTTAAAATTTTCTTAAAATATATTATATTAAAGCTCGGTCGTTTCTTTAAAAAAATTGCAAATTATTTATTTTTTTATTGCTGTAAAAATTGGTTAATTCTACACTGGAAATATATATAAATTTAATTATAATTAATTTCAAATTTAAATTAATTTATTTCTGAATTTAATTGTAATCTATTTCATATTTAAATAAATCTCTTTCAAACTATTTTAATTGTAATCAATTTCAAATTTAAATTAATCGTTATTCAGAATTTTAATTGTTATCGATTTCAAAATTAAATTAGTCATTTTCTGGATTTTAATTTTAATTAATTTCATGTTTAGAATTAAATTGATACTGATTATAATTAAAGTTAATCGCGCCATATTTTAATTAATAAGAAAAGAGAAATTTACATTTTTTTTAAATTAAAATTTATTTTAAATTGAATATATTTAACGAAAACAATGAAAAATCGAGAAAAAAAATTTCTGTTAAATTAAATTTAAATTTTATTTTAATAAAATTGTTCTAAAATAATCGAATAAAAGAATGAAAAAGTAAATATGGTAAAGTGGCCCGAAAATTAGTTAACCGATATATACTTTTAAGAATGATTCAAGTAGCTTACAGTCAAATTTCTTAGCGAGGGCCGCTGACTATAACAGAAAAATGACCTTACACGGAGGTGTCCGTGATTTAAAGGTTTGAGCTAGCCTGTATAGAAGATAATATAAATTTATTTTAAATTATATAAATTATATATACAGTATTTTATTAGGATGTAGATCTCAGGTCTAGATTAAAGAAACGAAGAAGTTAAGGAGACGAGAAAGAGGAGAGAAGGTCTCACTAAGCATGAATGAGAAAGTATGAAAAATAAAATTTTATGTCCGTTGTTTTAAGGTTATTAATTTAAATATAAAATTGATTACAATTAACATTCTGAGAGTAATTTAAAGGCTATTTTGTACTAAACGTTAATAAACGTTCTGCTGTTTAGAGGTAGCTGTTATTAGAAGTTTGATGGTATATTTCAGTTTACTAACTTTTGGGCCATCCTATATAAAAGATAATATAAATTTAAGTTTTTTTAAATATATTAATAGGGAGTAGAGAGTTAAGGTTGAACAAACGGAGTGAGGGGATGAGAAGGGAAAGAGAAGCCCCAGTAGAGTACTAAGCAGAAAGAGTGAATGAGAAGGTATGAAGAATGAATTATTTTATATAAAACTTATATTAAATTTAATTTTTTCATTTAAAAATATATAAATGTTTAATATTTTATCATTTTCCCAGTGGTATTTTCATTCTGGTTTATAAGATTAAGTAGGTATGTTTTTACAGATAAAGCATTTTAAAATTTACGATAAGAAGAAAAATTCACGTGCATTATTTTATCACCAGATAACAATGTATATGTCACGTTTAAACTCCAAATTACAAAAAGTCGTCACTGTTGCCAGTTGTTCAATTAACAATCTACAACGACGAATAATCTTTTATTTTCTATTAATAACAAAGCAATTATCTATAATAGAGTATACAATTACTAATGTCTGGTTATTAATTTTAAACATATTAATGTTTTAAATGCGTTAAAATCATTTAAACTTAATTTTAAAGATGTTTAAAATATAAAACTACGATTTATTCTATTGTCGTTAATGATTTAATTATAATTAAGAGATTAATGATAATATTGATATAGAATTAAGATAGATACAGTCAAGCCTTTAAACAAAGACCATATTAAAACGTAAAAAATGGCCATTTATCGGAACTTTCCGTTGTTTCGAAGTTATTTTGTATAAATTTTTAATAAAAGTTCTTGAAAAATAGCCACTTTTTATTTAAAAACTTTATGGAAAATGGTCTGTTTGAAGGGTGTTTCGAATGCAGTTTTTATATAAATTTCCTAAAGAGTGGCCACTGTTTACAGGTTATTTTATACGCATTTTCGTTTAGAAAAAATATCTGGAAAATTGGCCGCAATTTGGAGGTCGTTTTCTATATATTTTTACTTTTAAAAAATGTTCCTAAAAATGTGACCGCTGTGTACAGGTGGCCGGTATTTAAAGTGGCCGTTGTTGGAGGTGTCCGGATGTATTTATATGTTTATTTAATAATGAAAAAAATTGTATAAAATTAAAAATATAAGCAGCTTAAATATAATTAAGTAGCGCGAAAAATATAGAATTAAATTCTATTACGCAATTAAAGTTAATTATAATTAAGTTTAAAATTAACTCTAGAAAAATTTTAAAAAAATTATTCATTTCATGTGTTAAAATGTTTAAAATTTATTAAATTACTAAAAAATTGTATTTAATAAAAAATACTTTATCATTACATTATGAAGTAGCTTCTGTTCTCATTTATAACTCGTTTACAATGAAACCTGTGAACAACGGACACTGAAGAAGACAAAAAACGACCGTTGTTCGGAAGTTTCCCGCTGTTTAGAGGTTTTATTTATTCATTTTTCTCGTAAAATATGGATGGTGTTTAGAGTTGGCCGTTGTTAGGAGGTTTCCGTTATTGGAGGTTAGGCTGTATATATTTATTTTAGAGTTTCTTACTTAAAAATTCTATTTTTGACACTAAACTTAAGCACATTTTCAATTATAGATTGTTCCTATCAATTTATATATAGAAAGAGTTGGCCCAAAGTCAGTTAACAATTGTAAAAAAATGAATAATTGTTTTCTTCAGATGTTTATTTACATTTTTTATGCTTTTACATTTTTGTATAAGTGAAAACAAAACACATTGCTGTAAACTTAATTTCAGTTATAAATTTGCATTTACAAGAACACAGAAAACAAAAGGCAATGCGATAAATTAAATAAATCGGGTGGCCCAAATAATTTTTGGGCCACCCGATTTATTTAATTTATATGCTATATATTTAGTTTCTTATGCGGAATTGTATACGAATTTAACGAATTTGTTTGGTTTTTTAAATATTATACTTATTCTAAAATATAACTGTCAGTTAAGTTAATTTAGTGGTGTAACAATGGAGGGCTCCTTACCTCTGTAAATAATAAATAAAGAATTCAATTAAGTACAGGAAAAAGATTTAAATGCGACAAACCAACAAACACGTGTATAATCGTCGAGAGAGGGTGGGGGGCTTCGGGCGTGGAGACAAATTTAGTGCCTTTAGTGGTTCCTACCCCTATAAATTAATGTTACTTCGCTAACAAAAATGAAATTCTTTAAGCCTGTTTCTTAATTAAGAAAGAAATATTTTACGAATTTCATTTGTTCGAAAACACAATGACAAAGGGGGCCCTTCATACCTCCAGCCCCATACAAGCTATTGTCTGCCCTATACATCTAAGCGTCACAGCAGAACGGCTACTCCATAGTGTTACAGAGGTGAACATAAATTTGCACGTATTAATTAGGACCCCATAATATAGATAATGTATAAATATCATATATATACCAACGAGACAATAATCTGTATTTATTACATTTTAATTAAATATTTAAACATGTTTATATTTTAATTATCGCTCGCAAATGTTTATTTTGTTATTTATTGAATTCTGTTATATATTTAAATATAACAGCAATAAATTATACACAACAATATTATGAACACTATAATTTTAATGGCATTTAATACAAGCTGGAAGTTAATTAACCCATTTACAGCATATCGATGCGATATATACATATATAAATGAGTTAATTAATAACAGTATTTAGCGTAGAACATAATTAAAGTTTCGAAAGAAAAATTCATTTTAATTAACACATAAGGTAGTTAATAATATAATATAATAAATATATAAAAATTAATGACGTTAACAATAATCACGCATCCTTCTTTTCTTTCTCTTTTTTCTTATCCGGAGAGCTGTCCATTCTTCCGCATAACGGAGGTGCAAGTGCTGTTAATTAATATAAGAATTAATTAATTAACTTAATTAAAAGTTAAGTTAGTATACGATTTAATTAGTAATTAAGTTAGTAGTTAAATATTCTTACTGAAAAGGAGCGTGATGAAGATGCAAAATAATATTAATGAGGCATCCATTATGCTTAAAGTCTACGCTCTGTACTCTCGGTTTTGCGCTGTTTAGTTGGAATTTTTACGTAATTTCGAAGGAAATATAGATGTAGAGGGTATAAATGACTCGCCTACTTCGATTTTTTTCTCAAATTTCGGACGGGCGGGTATTTATATAGGCGAGTTATCAGCAGGATTACTTATGTCAACTTTGTCGCAGTTACATAGTTGATACAAATGATACAAAGGCTGATAATTTTCTAAACTTTGATAAAAATATTGGTCACGTGTTTACTTCTTTATACTGTCGTTTATTATCTCGATGTTTTCTTTATTTATTATCTTCGCCTAAAATAACTTTTTCTTCTTAATGTGTTTTAAGATCCATCGTAAATATAAACGATTTAAAAAGTAAATAAATGATATGATAAGAGAAAAATGAGTAGAAATTTAATTTATTTGTTTATAGAAAATATTTTTCTACAATTCTTTACAATCTTACATCCAATGTTTTAAATTTAACACCTAAAATCACATTTTTCAGACATTAAAATAGAACAATCCTTCAACATTTTGTTGAAGGATTGTTCTATTTTAATGTCTGGTTTTTTTCCTGGTGTTAACATATTAATAAGTAAAAGTATGGAAATTTATGTAATTTTAGTGTGGTTTTATGAACGTTTAACAAATTATAGTCTAGATTTAAAATTTATTACGATATTAGCAATTACTTTAACGTTTTAATTGTAGTTAACAATTGGTTTTAAACGTTTTAATCGGAATCAACATATGCTTTTAAATGTTTTGATTGAAATTATCGATTGAGTTTAAACGGTTTAATTGTAATTTACAATTATTTTCAAAACATTTTAATGGTAATTAAATATCTTCTTAGTCTTTTACATATGATGCGTTGAATCTTGAAAAGCTTCCATCTGAATTGATTATATCAAATTAGTTATGTAAAAATTATATAAATTGTAAATAATTACAAATTAATTAGCACAATACTTCTAATTCTTTTTCAAGCTTCGATTGATTGTAACCATATAACCATCTCGCTGCTGGAGTTAATAATTCTTTTTCAACAGTTTTGTTTGGTCCTGTTGAGAAATAAATTCAATTTAGTATTAAATCTAATACTTTTATAGCGTAATATAACTATTTAAAGGTAAATTACCGGTAATTAAGCTGACAAAGTAGCCTATAATTACAGTTAAAAGCGTAGAGAAAACTGAAAACCACCAGAACGATATTTTGTATAATGAAAATATATCTCTGAAAAATTCGAAAATATTTAATATTTTATTGATTTAGTTAATTAAAAATAAATATTTTTAACTAAAAATCGTAAGTAGTTTAAAGATAATTTGAAAGTTTCAGCGATAAACAATGATAAGTTTATCAGCTGTGCTTAAAAACAGCAAAACAATCTAGTGTCCCGATTGATACTATAAACAGAAAAGCACGTGTAATCTTAATTCCACCTCCCAGAAAATGCTGAATTAAAATCTAAAAAACATACAGAATAATTACATATAAGGGAACATTTTACTTATTTCATTTGTTCGTAAACAAATCTGCATAAGGGGCCCTCTTTACCTCAGGCCTTATACGAGGTCCTCTACAACATCTGAGCGTTTATTCTTCATCACAGGACAGGGCTAGGGGTGAATGTCTGTTTGCACGTTTTAATTTATTACGTTTTTTAAAAGTTTAACAATGAAACTTTCATCAAAATTCACGTCTGTTAAGAAGTAAATTTGCACCTCACCTCTCGTCCACGTGTGTAAAATTACGACTTATTGTCATATTGATAGCTTGAGTTAGGTTATCACATTCCATAATTGTCTGTGGCAGTTTTGTAGTTTTATATTGCGCTAAGTTATTCCCTATTCCTATCCATAAAAACAGTACGCTCGATATAACGATACCAGTAACGGCACCCTGTAACGTAAAATAGAAGTTAAATGGTTGAAATTTAGCTTATAAATTACTGAATTTAGAGTTATACCTTCTCGTTTGGTCTAACGAAGAGCATTCCTAACGTAAACACTCCAAAGATTGGTCCTCCAAGTACACTAAGAACTGTAATTGAAACTTGCATCAGAACGTCGAGTTGCTCTACCAAGTATGAGAGCAATATGCAAGAAAGTCCATATACTATCACTAAAAATAGCAAAATAGTTAAGCAAGGTAATATTTTTCTCAATATGTTAGAGATTTTCATAATGAAAATGTAATTTACCTAAGACTTTCATTATGTAAGAGGCCTTAGATTCGGTTAAACGCCCGCTGCAACAGTATGGTTTAATAAAATCTTCTAGAGTTACAGCAGATAACGAGTTAACACCGGATGATATTGTGCTAATTGATGCACTAAATATGCCAGAAACACATAATCCCGGCAAACCTGGAAATTTACCTAAAGATTGCATAACATAATATGGAAGTAACTGAAAAAAAATAATTTATATATATTATAATAATATATCAGATAAGTTTTTTATATATACTTTATATATAGGTTGGGTGGAAAGTAACTAGGCTTACAGGAATTTACTATAAATTTTTTAAAATAAAGCAATCATGATGACATTTATGAGCATGTGTACTGTACATCAATGAATGGAACTTTACAATTTGTGCATCGATGACGGAGACAATGGCCGAAAGAGTACAGTAGCGTAAAAGATGGCCGATTGCTTCTCTATTCAGAAGAGAGCTCAGATTGATGCACACTATGACGTGTGAAATCAGTGGTTGCTATGCAGAAATGGTGAAGTAATGTCATGCTGCAGTCCTTCCGGAATCAATTAAGAATTGTCATTCGAAACTAAAATGGTCACAGGTTTGAATACAGAAACGCAGACAATTGGACGTCCATTCACATCACGATTTCTGGTCGTTTGAGGAAATTGGTGGATGGCACCAGTTCCTAAATTAAATTTTTAGGTACGGAGCTAATGTTAAACAAAAAGTTTACATTGCATTTGCTTTAAAGTAATAGAAATTATAGCGATTTCTTAATGCCTAGTTACTTTTCACCCATCTTACTTTCATATATTTCGTACTTTACCTGATCTGAAGCTGTAATGCCAGTTTCTTTAGGCCTCAAAATTGGATCACATTGCCCCATGTTGGCGTAAATTACTAATCCACATAGAGAAAGTCCGATTATAAATAACACCAAAACTGGCTGCATTGCGTAAATAGATCTGTATAAATAAAAAAATAACGATCAAAAATTATAATATCGTAGGAAATTCATTTTCTTAATGGAAAATTAAATATTCCATTATACAACTCTGAACATATGATTATTTTGCAGATTAACGTATATAAAAATTTACTATATCGATACAGTCAAACCTTTAAACAACGGACAATGACGGGAATGTCAAAAATGGCGGTTGTTTGGAGGTCATTTTGTATGCAATGCAACGCGTGGAGTGAAAGAGAGGAAAAGCACGAAGAAAAGAGGATTAACAAAAGAAGATATGGAAAACAGAAATTCAAATACAGGATTCAATCGGTGTACAGTGTTAGCTTCACTGCAATACAATAAGGTTGTGCTGAAAAGACAGTTTTAAGGCACGTCATTTTGATAAATAAATATACTTACAGCCTGGATTTTTTGAGATTTCCAAGTGTCATCATCCTCTGTACTTGTGTTTGATTTATAGAATTAACGGCTAAATGGAAGAAAAATCCTCCAAACATTAATGACCAGAATCCATATCTATTCGTTACATCAAAGTCGAAACTGTTAAAAAAAACTCGAGTTAATAATGTAATATAGATATTTTTATGGTAGACAATGGTATAATAATGACTTTGGCACTGTTATTCTTCCTCCTTTTTCTGAAATTCTCCACATTTCACCGAATCCTCCAACATCCATACATCCTTTCACAAGTATAGCCATGACAGTGGTATACATTAAAATCACTTGAAAGACGTCTGTCCATACTACAGCTTTGATACCACCCTGAAATGATAAAATTACAATGAATTGAAATTTAATATAAGTAACGATGCTTAATAAAACGAAGAGCTTACCAGAGTGCAGTAAAATGTGCAGACAATTCCAACAGATAATACGGATGCCCATAGTGAAATGCCTGTTACTATGCTTAAAGTTAGTGCCGGAGCATAGAGAACAACGGCACAGTAGAGTAACTAAAATTTAAAAAAAGTTTTAATTATATATGTGTTTTACTATTTGTTTACTTGTAATAAGGCATTAAATAAACTTATTGTCCAAGACCAATCTATTAAACATAGGTAGATTTTGGGGCATTTTGTATATGAAAGCAAATGGTGTTTTGCATTCACATACACGTGTTTGCATACAGAAAATGTAGCAGCGTGAGTAATCTTTGTCTTCTAGAAGAAGGATAACACAAAGTGATGTGCATTAAAATTGCACTATCTTTCTTCTTGAAGCCAAATGTACCGAACATTGCTAGTTGATCGTGGGTTCACGCCTCATCAACAGGCTAGGTTTAACGAATTTTCCGTGATTTCTAGCACCTGAATAGGGATAAGTTTCTAAAGTATAAGTTATTAAAATTTAAACTATATTTTCTCTATTTAAACTCATAATAAATACAAGAAAAACTCTCACCGTTTGCAACATGAAAATAATTGTAGTCGTCCATCTAGCAAATTTTCCGAATCTTCTATTAATATACTATAAATTTTAATTCTGTAATTAATAATTATTATTTACTACTTAAAAATTTCAAAATATTTTAACTTACTTCATTAACTGTAATGAGTTTTAATTCGTAAAAAACGATATGATAGATATAAATTACAATGGGTGTTGCAATGAAGCAAACAATGCAATTAATCGTTAGATGAAATCCATATAAATAAGTCTCTGACGATATACCAAGCATACCAGTGGCTGAAAAATAACTAGTCATCATAGAAAAAGCTACTGGGATGACTCCCATGTCTCTACTTCCAAGAAAGAATTCGTTAGTTGTCCTCTGTTTGCCTCCTGTAAATCGAAAATATACCCCAATCATTGCTGATAGGAAGAGCATTAAACTGAAGACAATGTAATCCACAACACCAAATATCACTCTCTCCATTTTCGCTTCAACAATGAATTTTTCTTAAATAATCCTTTGCAAAGTTGCCTTCTTCCTAATAACAGTAATTAATTTAAAAAATGAAATTTCACGGTTTAATATTTTCACCATAAAACATAATTTCTTTGTTAAACTTTTAAAAGAGTGAGATTAATTTTAGAAATAATTTAAACATTGTTTTATACTGAAAAGTAAGTACCAAAGTATACAAAACTGCAGTAGCGTAACCAGAGAGGTGCCTAGAGAGCTCAGGCCCTCTTACATACGTAAGTAAATAAATTAAGCAAAATGAAATAGGTACAGGGAAAAGATTTGAATATAAAAAATACACTTATACAGGTGTAAGAGTTTACTCTTCATTCACAGAGCTAGTGGCTACATTCACACTGTTACAGGGGTAAATATAAGTTTGCACCCTCGTAATTTGATTTTAGTTACTCTACTACAATTATGATGTTTTCTGTACAAAACATTGATTCTAATTAATCTTTTTTACTACTTTCGTCAATCATGATTTCTTTTCTAACTCGTCTTTTCACGTGATGTACCCTCTTTTCAAAATGTTCTAACTGGCGTTGCTAAACGTTGCTTGTAGCCATTTCGTAATTCATACCCTACAGCTAAACGTTGCTTGTAGCTCAGTGACTCAAAGAGACAGACTTAGTTTGTTAAATCATTGAACAAGTATAACTTAAAAACATAGTACGCTAATTATTTTATACAGAGATGAAAGCATATGAATATAATAAATTCACTCACTCACACACACACACACACACACACACACACACACACACACACACAGATACATACATACATACATACATACATACATACATACACTCCCCCACTCTCTCTCTTAAATGGTTCAATTCAATACCTAATTACAAATATTTGTTGTTCAAGCCTCTTGAATAAAATGTAAATGTAAAGTAAATCACCTAGATAGGGCATTTTCCATAGAAAATTTGACAAGGGGGGGTCCCTCTTAGGGGGATTGTCCATGTGTTGCTTTGTCTTATTCCAGGAAACTACTTATTAATAACATAAAAATGCAAACATCTTTCTAAAATGATCTCCACCGATTTTCCATGAATTAAATATTGAACACATAATTAATACTAAGTATGAAAGAATAAAATTTACTTATTTTACTCGTAAATTTACATTTCGTAATTCATACCCTACAATTAAGTTTATACAGCATTATTGATTTAACATTGTTCTGTACGGATTTTCATTAAGTATGCAATGATAAGTCTAGGAACGAAGATATTTGCTGTTATAGAATAATATAAATCTCCCGCTGAGAATAATAATAATAATAATAATAATAAACTTTTCCTGTTATTTACAGTAAAAGATAAAAGTGAAATAAATTCTAGAATTACCGTAACACGTTTGCTAAGGTCATCAGTTTATCAGATTGTTTCTTACACTAACGATGAATGAAATTCAGCATTAACTCAATCCAATAATAATGTGATATACAGCATTTAACCTTTCTTTAAATCTTTATTATAAATTTAAAACTTTATTTAAAAAAGAAATATAATTTTTTACATCCTTATTATAAGCCATTATATTAATTTATCTATTGGTCATTACTAATAGTTACAAAAACTGTTACTGTTTCAACTTTGTATAATAATGTAATGTGAAATTCGTTCCATAAGACGTCTAATCCTGTATAATTCGAACAGATTACTGTACAAAGTCTAGGATCATGTAGTATTGTACTGAACAATGGTTCAATATCGATAAACATGTGCTTTCATGAGGGTTTCTAAAAGTGGGAGACCTAGAAGAAAGCTTAAATTTCCTGTCTGAAATTGCTACTGTATAGGACGATCTATGAGACATATGCCCCTATTGAGTCATTTTCTATGAAAAACTGAACTTATTTAGATGTTCTGCAAGTAAACAAAATCTCGAGAAACTCTAAACGTAAGTTCAGTTTAGTCATTTCTAGACATTTCTATAAAAATTATAAAAACTCGACTCGAAATAATTTACAGAAAAACTTTCAGAGCAATAAGTCTTTTGGGGTCATCCATTAATTACATCTGCTACAGTTCATAGACCCCTAACATTGAAGAAATGACTAAAAAACTTTCTGCGAGTATATAGTTTATTCACATGACTAGTAAGTAGGCTTATAATAGCAAACTTGCGTGCCACTAATGCTAATAAAAAAGTCCATGTAGACAATGGATCTACCCCCTCCTCATCGAGTACAATGGTGTACTTTTTGCCCTCTTACTTTTAAACTGTAAACGTAATTAATTGACGGCTCCTACAAGTTAGGCGTGTAATTATTTGTCATATCATGAATAATATGCGGCTGTTTCAAAGAAGGAAACCCGAAAATCAGTTAACCGAGTTATTTCATTGCAAGCGACTGAAATAATTAGCTGAGTTTTGGGTAATCCTCCACTTAATAATCATCGATTAATATATTAAACCTCTAAAACACAGTATTCCTTCACAGAGTATAAATTAATACATTCAAATTATTTATGTTACAATTCGAATTTATATACTGTACTTTAAATATATAAACATATAATAATAGTAAATTTAATGAAAGTTTTAACATTTTAAACACTAGGAATAAACTTTTCCTCACCTGTCCTTGAAGCAAATTTTCAATTTCTGTTGGAAAATAATTCAATTTTACAATTTAAAAATGTTTAAATTAAATGAAGCAGTACTTTAATATTCAGTTTATAAATTAAAAGAAGTATAAGAATCTAGACTAACTCTTTAACCCTTTCAATCACTACTTGTTGAAGATAACGTATGGATATCGTGACTACAAATTTCATGTACATTATGACGTATTACTTTCCTTCTTGGTTTTCTAGAAACTCGTCTCTTTTAAACATTTATTTATTATATATTAATACTGTATAATATTGACAATTCTTTCATTTACTTCACTTTTATATTTATGTTTTATTTCTACTACAATTGTTTCACAGCACAATATTTCAATAAAAACAATGAAAACGAAAAGTCACATTTGTATATATATATATTCATATTCGATTTATAATTTAAAATGTTTTTAATTAGTTTCATGTATACTATAATGCACAGGACTCAGGACGATGTACAAGACATTAATTTACATCTCTACGAAGTGTTAGAACATTGTCGAACTTTTCTCTTAATTTCTAAGCTCAGGTGAATAAAAATAAATTGAATTTGAATTCGAAATTTTGAACTTTTAAACACAAATATTTATTTCCAATTAATAAAGTGATGATGTCCATGAATCTTTCTGTATAAATGATGGTAATCAAAGGTCAGTTTATATCTACTGCAAGGTTATCTTCAGGCTGTGTACGTTAAAAGTCTATGGTCATATTATTTATAATACGTTTAAGTACATTTTAACAACTTAATTTAATAATTTTGTGATGAAATTTCTACCTCTAATATTAATTTAATATCCCAAAATAAATAAATAATTCAATTTGATAAGTTCAATATATCATTTTTACTTTCCTGCCTGTTATATACAACAGAGGAAAAGTAGGGTGATAGGTCAAACACAAATGACCTTTCCCCAAAGAATTTTTGGACGTGGGCACTTCAAACATCGAGAAATGACAAAAAATTCGGGGAAGTTTTCTGTGTGTGGATGTTGGTATGCGTGTGTTTATTTCTGTTTGTGGGGGACACGTTTTTGTTTCCCCAATTTAAAAAATAACTCCTGGTCGAAAATTTCCGAAATTTTGTAGGGAAGTTAATGTATAAGAGAGATTGATGATATTGATATTTGGTGGTTAAACGTTAAGGGGGTCGGGAGATAGAGTGAATTTTATATGTCATATCTTGAATGGGTCGGATTTCAATATTTTAACCGTTATTAGCATTTACAAATTTTTTTATTATAAAACTCATCCTTACTCCAGCAATTAAGCTTCTATACAATAATATAAAAAGTTTTAAAATAAAATAACATAATAGTTGGTGCCACACGCAGTTTTAAGATCCATTATATACTGCCTTTGATCGATATCACACTTTGAAGAACATAAAATACAAGAATTTAAGCACTTAAAGTATGTGCATGTCGAACTCCTCCATTGTCTTTAGATTGGTTTGGCACATCCAATCTTCCAGAAATCTCCATAATAATCCTCACAGATTCGGATCTAGAAAAGTTTCAAATTACTAAACGAGGTTGAAATTGAAAGTAAACACAATGTATGACTCCACATTTTCAGCAGTGTTGTAAACTTGGTAAAGATCAGTCAAAGAATTTAGGAGTTTAGCAAACAGACAGACGTATTGACGAATTCTACTTTGTATATATTTATAGATATTTTTACGGGCATTTCGAATTTGTTCTTGAAATATTCTATAACATATTACTGTTGTAGGGATACGAAAGAATCTAACACAATGTTTTAACGTTTAAATTTATTTTAAAATATACACAAAATAAATGTTTCCATATAACACACACACATGATTAAAATAACAATCATATACATTATAACGTCTCATTTTGCGCACTTCATGTAAATTTTTATAATTTGACATACAGAATTTTCCATCATTGATATAATATAATAAATATTTTACTTAATTAATTAACATTATATATATATATATATATACATTATAATGTTAATAAATATGTTTATCCGACGAGCTTATGTATTTAGATTTAGATTTAGATGAGTTTATATATTTTAAAATACATCACATATAGCCCATAGTACACATGATAATTAATGTAGCACCTTAATATTCCACATGATTTTGATAATAATATATATTTTTATTATATTATTAACAAGGAAATGGTTTAATTTCTTATTGAAATCACAGAAAAAATTTTAAATACATGTTTCGTGTGTTATATTTATGATGAATCTTCGATTTTCATGAAATATGTCTCTAGAAAATATATAAAAATCAACTTTATTAGAAAGAAATGTTAATAAATACTTTATTATTATTAAACACATCTCACAATAAATATTAGTAATATAGGTAAGACAAAAAACTTACATACATAAGTCGAAAACCTATGATACAAGAATATGATAGTAGATACTAAGGCTTATACAGATTATATTTTCCTCATTCCTTTGAATTTACTTATGGAGTACACAAAAGCCATGGTATGCCATGACTTTTTTGTGCACCACAGAAAATACTTAGCTCCAAAATATGGACCTTCTGAAGTTTTTTATTGGTATATACATGTAAATTCAGAAATAGAATTGTTATCTATTAGTAGATGAATTGAAGAAAGAAAGCAATCCAATACTTGGGCATTCTGTCAGAAGGGCTGCCTCTCGAGAAGACTTCATATGAGAGACTGCCCCTATGTTCTAACACCTAACTTGAGGTTTTTTCTTGTGGTTAGACACATGAAGAAACCTGGAAAACTCCAAGTGGAAAACCAGCTGGTGAGGTGAGAACCCATTCAGTGGATTTATCCACTTTGGCAACTAGCTGGAACACTAAGTTTATCCACTTTGGTATATGGTGGATCATGAATAGATGGAATACATCTGTGAATTTTGTTAAATGGCGATGAATGAAATCACTATTCATCACCATTTAACGAAATATATAAACAGGTGTATTCCATCTATTTATAATCCACCATAATAAAATGTACCATAGAGATTGGTGTATTTCTCTACCATCTCTTGTAAGGTGCATTTTGCACCTTACGAGAGATTACACAATGAAGCCAATGAAACAGGTTTTGGGCAGGTTTTAACTGTATTTATATAAACTGGATCTTTCATTACTAGTATTTATAGTATTCTTGCTCTTAATTTATTAATTATACAGATAATTATGCCAGTGTTTTTACATTGTAAGCAATTGTATTGATATATATGTTCGTGTAAGTACTCATAATTTATACTTACATCAACAGTGTTTCAACACGACGTCCTTTTTATTGAATCCTGACGATTCTTCAGATATTGAATTTCTCCAACAGTTGATACATGAGTCGACATGGACATTCTTTTCATTGTAAAATTATTCCAACTTCTCCCTTGTGAATCTTGACGAAGTTTGTACCTCTGATACGATCTTTTCAGAAGATATAGGACCTGATAGCGTATAAAATATAGTAGATAATGAAATTTTTCTATGTTTCGGTAAATTATAATGTATAAATTATAATTTCTAACGTGTGTATGTATATATTATTACAAGATTAAGCTTACTTCTCCATTGACGTAACAGAATATCACAGCAACTATCATCCCCTGTTTAAAGATAATTGATTAATGCTCATATTTTAAATATATATAATTAATTCTGTGTTAAACGGGTTATGTTATACAGTAGAATTTTATGTTAATACCTGTAAACCATCCATTGCATGGCTAAAATAAGTGTATGCTTCTAAAATCTCGCATCTTCCAGACTGTGGACGATATATCACAAGAGTAAAATGGACACCAAATAATGGAACTAAAATCAATGTCGCCCTAACTGCTTTCCTGTATAAAATACAATAATTTTATTATGTTCCTTACACATAATTTATAAAATATAATTACTTACTTACCTATATTGACTGGGTTCATTAGCGTGGGTTGCTCGAAGCTTTGTAACTAAAACTCTAATTATATTGCAGAGGAATGCTAGATTTAACTAAAGTAATATATACATAATTTAAAAATTAATTTATAGATCAATTAATTATTAAGATAAAAATGTACTAAACATACGAGAAGACTCAATAAGTTAGGAGTGTTCATTATCCATTCGTAAGTTTCTTCTGGAATTGCCCAGCACCTGAAAAAATGATAAACTTCGCATGTTATTTTAGTAAAAAAGTAAATTTTACAGTGTATTTGTGTGTATAGGATGGTCTAAAACCCCTCGGGTAACCAACTTTTCTTGCAAGAAAGACAACAATTTATTGACAAGTCTGTTAAAGCGTCGTTAAGTTTAGCATGTGGTTAACAGACTAATCTGTCTAATTATATCAATGTTAAGCTGTAATTTGTGCAGTAAACTCACCTTACATCCGAGTAGATTTTTCTCAACAGGACATATATACAAATTGGTATTACAGGAAAAGCTGAATATAGGAGTAAATAATTAAATGTTTTACCTCATTCTACAAATGACCTAGAGCCACATAAAGCAAAATTCTACATACCCCACCCGATTAAATAAAACATAATGATGTCTTTCTGTTCGGCAAATGCTGCAGAAATTAATTTATGCAAATAGAATCCTTCACAGAACATCCACATGTAATTTGTCATGCGAAAATATTTTGTAAGTACGAACAATATCTTGCATCCTATCTGAAAATTATGCATATAATTATTACAAAATTCATAAAAATTGGTGAAATAACGAATGCGCTCACCCCATTAGCTTCCAAAATTGTATTTTCTTGGCTATTACTTTCGATTTCATTCAAAATGACAATGGATTTAAATAATATAACGAAAATACCATTCAGAAGTAGTGAAGCGAACAGGTGTTTATGCATTGTTATTCGATGCACTTGCAACTGTCTATGCAATTAAATGTATATTTATTATTAAATTAAGCAAATTAATTAATAAAAACACATATTTATATATATATTATCTTACTTATAGACTATGAATATTAACAATGCAGGAATCAGGAAGACAATTGAAATACCATAAGTTGCAATATGGAAGTACAGCAATCTCCTTACTTCCTGAAGAGAAAATAATTAATTTTATAAAATAGAAGCCTGTAAGTGATAGAATTTATGTACTTTCACCTACATCAACACGTCCACAGTTTCCATAATTAGTCCACTCGTTATTGTATTCATCATTAACATACCAAGTGCCATTTGGCCAACATTCCTTTATTGCATAACCTATACAACATTACGTAACATTGTCAATTTTATACATTAGGGATGCAAAATTTGAAATTTTTAACTGAATTTTACGTAAACAAGCCGGTTGTTCGCTTTTAAAATATACGTGTCCAGCACACGGGGCAATAGCAAATGTTCCAGATTGGGTATCAGGCCAACACTGCCAACCGTCCCACGTCCTTGGGCAATATAATCCTGTAATGATTAGGGGTGATGTAACAGATGAAATACTCGATTTTACTTTAAAACTTACCTTCGGAGGGTTGAGGATTGTTTGCCATTTCTTCGCAACAATCCAAAGCTGCTTGACAACACACTGCCCATTTTTCGAAGAATTCCTCAGAAATTAATGTCGATACAATTGGAGAACTTGTGTTACTTGGATCAGGTATGTAGGGTGTATTATCTTCAGGATCGTATAGGTATCCATCGCCTTTATACCTGAAATACAGAGTATTCATTCGAGAAACACTGGTTGTTTTTTACACTATATACTAGAAACACATAAATTAGACTTCTTACACGAATTTCAAGCTCAAATTAGGGAAGATCCAATCTGGTAAATAATCGTAGCATCTTGCACATGTATCGTGGCGATAGAATTCCCGATTCAGAGAAACTCCTCGCTCGGTACGACAGAATACATTACCGTGAACACTCGTATTTGCGTTCAGATTATCTAAATCCATTTCAATTGAATGTGATAAAACCTATAAAATATAACTTCCAATTGTTCATTTATTTCATAAAAATCATTGGTAGATAGGTAAATAGTTAAATTTTATTTGGAAAACACGAGTAAGGTGATAGATATGTTGAAACGAAGTATAAATTTTGGTCATAAGAAATAATGGAAAGTTTTCAACCCTGTTTATGAAATGTTCTTAGGAATGAGGTAAACTAATAAAACATTTCCTAAAGTCAAAAAATTGGCTAATTGTTGTACAAAATGATAACGAACGAAGGATCTACGTGAGAATTTAACACAAGTTAGTTGTATAAGTTTAATAGGTCAATGATAGAAGGTGTCACCAATGTCAGACTTGTTATTAGTGTAAACTTACATAATGTGCACTTTATATGTTAACACTTATAAGGAAAAGGTGTGCATTCACCGCAGCAGAGACATTAGAGATGCACATTTTTTCAGAACTGCACAATCGAGTAATGACTTCTTGCACTTGATGGACTCCTTCATTAGTAATTAACAATAAACTGAGGTGTTATGTATAATCAACACTGTACACAATGGAAATAAGTACACGGAAAGGTGAAAAAAATAGAAAAGAAAATTTATTTTAAAGTGGGTTACCTTCTGAAAAAAGAAGGCCATTAAAGCCTTTGTCAAGCATGTCTCACAGGTGGGTAGAGGTCAGTTATATAAGTTGTTGCTAGTAATGATGTGCTTGAAGTCGTTGCAAAATTTAAAACTGTCGAAATTTACTTCGACAGTCGAATTTATCACATATAATTCTTAGGCATTTCCTAATGCGTTTATTATTTAGTAAAATGCTAAGTAATTGTTGTTTAATAAATACTCGACGTGATTAGTCAAATTTAATAATGAGAAATTGAGTATAATTAATTGTCGATAAGCTCTTAAAAAGACAATTTTGTATTAAATAATTATGACTATAGGATTATAGAGTTGTTACATCACTGAATATAAAGATGTTACATTAGTTACTATAGGAATGTTACAGTAGCGTCTATATAGAATTATTACAATAGTGACTATAGAGATGTTACATTAGTGACTATAAGGATGTTTTTACATTAATGACTAGAAATATTATAATAGTGACTACAGCGATGTTACATTATTTACTTTAGAAATGTTACATCAGTGACTACAGGAAGTAAGTGTTCTGTCGTGTGGTGCAGGTACACTTGAATATAAGTCATAAATTGAATTTAGGACAATGTTTTTTATTTAAAAAATTAATGAAAACAATAAAATATTTGACATTTTCTCACCAAAAATAACCTGTAAAAATATTAGGACTAGAATAAAACTTTTGCATAACACACTTTAACGTATAGCCCAAAGTTTATGGGTGAAGCTGTTCCTTTATACGTATTAGTTTGTAACTGCAATTTGAAATATAACCCACATTCGCTTATAAATCTTCGTTTAAACCTAGCTCGCCCGTGGAAAATCCATACGAAAATAACATAAAATAAGGAACGCAGTCGAAGACAGCAATTTACTTTTGACATTCACTGCTTGTATAATACTTCATTACGTGTGTTCAAGGCTCGTCCTACGTTACGTTACGTTACGTCTGGTTAATCAAAGAAGACATTATGTGTAACGCCTTAAATAACGCCTTCTTTGACTGGTTAGAAGTAACTTAAAGTAAGAAAAGTGTCTGAACTCAGATGCATAAGCAAACCAATGATATCGCTCGTTACAAATGAAATGTTGGCTGTTAATTATATTATATTATATTATATTTACGAAGAAGTAATTGTATTAGCAATAAAAACAACAATAAATTACCTCATTTCTTTTACCTGAATGACAATAGCAAAACAAACAATTGATATATAACGATGTCCCATGTGTAAACCAACAAAAGATATTTATTTTTCACAATACATCAAATCCTATTCTTCACTAATCTCTCCTCTCTCCAACTGAAGATGCTTGGAAGAATTAGGATAAATTGGTGATTCCTGAAAAATAATACACACAAAATAAGCATATATACTCTAAAATTAGGCTTATAATTAATTAAATAATTGGATTTATTAACGAACCGACCTACAGGACGTATTGTAAAAAAGAATAAACATATGTAAATCAATGAACTTTTATCGTTGAAAGTATGATTAATTTCATGACAATTATCATCGTGTTTAATTAAATTTCATTTACAAAATGCTTAGTTACACAAAGATGATAATTCATCATCATCATCATCACGTAATAAATGAATAGGTGTTTATGAATAGGAAATGAATTGTTAATTGTTAAATATGTTTACTACATAAATATTAGAAGAAAATTAAAAGAAGAGTGTCTTGCTAAATAAAAATGCTAAATCCATGAAAGTAATTAACTTAATTAATTATTATTAACTACAGCTGTTAAGTTAATTGTTTATTAGTTTTGAGTTACTTGATAATAAGCGTTTTTATTTCTTAATATTTTGCTTAATTAGTCGATTAATCTTTATTATTTACTAATCTTAACTCCTATTTATCCTTTTTAATTTGGTGATAAAACAAGTATTGTTTTAAAAATATCCCGACAGATGGCGGTACGTGGAAATTAATTTAAGTGAAAGTATTGTATTTGTTTTTTGTGACGTAATTTAAAATTCTAACTCACGTCACAACGAAAAGTTTCCTGATTAATTAATGTATATTCAGTAAATATAATCAAGTGTGTGAATGGGGACACTCCATTATATTGATGATGCATTTTTACAACGTAAGAAAGACTAAACTGAACTTATTACTTTAAAGATTTTATCAGGAAGAGTTTCCCTTTTGTCGCACGTAATTCATCAAAGAAATAATTCCCGGTATGTACGAATGTTCGAATTTTAGTCATGATGATAATAAATCTATTGTTAAAGATGATGGGAAGGAAGATGAAAAGCGCGCTTAGTAATTGTTTTTGGATAGGAAGAGGACAGAGGAAGTGGGTTAAAGTTCGAGTGAAGAGGGTGAATCTCATGTCCGTATCATAAGACAAATCGTGGAAAAGGGAAAGGCCAGTATGCTTATTGGAAAGTCGGACTAGGAATAGAAACAAAAGTAGTGTTAAGAGAAGAGAGTAGGGAGGAGAAATAAGTAATTACATTATTTATAAGAAGAATAGAAAGCGAGAACGAGAGAGGAGTAGTCACATCTTTATGAAAAGAGTAGAGAGAGAAAATGAGGTCGCATCATCGTAAGAAAGACAGAAGGAGAGAGAAAAGAGAAAGTAGTCACAGCTTCATTAAAAGAGTTTAGAAAGGTCACATCTTCACGAGAAGAGTATAAACTGAAGATAAAAAGATGTGAAAAGAGTAGAGAGAGAGAAAACAAACTAGTCACATCTTTATTAAACAATAAAGTAAAGAAACACAGAGAGAAAAGTCACATCCTCATCAGAAGAGTTGAGAGTGAGTTATTATTGAATTTTACTAAATAAATTTTCGTATATTTCTATTAGACTTAAAGAAATTTGGAGAGAAAAAAGAAGAGGAAGCGAGAAGATGCTTCGAATGTTGAGCAAGAAATTGAAAGGACAAAATGAATAATAGTAATGAAAGTGGAAACAAATTTACAAGGCTGATGATGATGATGTTATATTATTACACAAAAACGTAAGAAACAAATAAATTATAAAACCTCAACAATTCTATAAATGATTTTAATATTAATAAATAAAATACATTTAAAAAATACATCAGTAGAAGGATAGTGCTTGTTATTTTATAAATTGCATTATTAAAATATCTTATATAATAAAATTTTCCTGTTTTAAACAAAAAGACAACCTTTATAATGATAACTTATGAATTATTTCCACATTAGGAACTCGTTTTTCCACATATTTCTGGATAAAAATGTAAGAATTATTAAGTAATTTAACTTATTTACATGTATATGGAGAAGAAAAGTAGATTCTTCTTCCTTGTGAGAAGATAAAATTTATAAAGAATTTTTATCTTCAAAGTATTGATCAACATCTACGAAGCTATACTACAAAATTAATTAATTTATATGCCGTAACGATAAATTGAAATTGCTCCACATCATCAGCAGAAACAACATAATTAATCTGTAAGCTGCTACATAAACATCATTTAGTTTATTTTAAAAGAAATTTTTATTTATGTCCATTTATTTTCGTGTAAATGTATGACATTTAAGTATGTAAACATTCATTTTAACTCTCTATAAATTGAGTAGGAAGGTAAATGCGTGGGTTTCTATTTAAACTTTATTCATTTGTAATAGGAACTAGTAAAAATAAATATAAATTTTATCATTTTTTCCCTGCATTTTCTATATTTAAAAAAAATTCCACGTTTCGTAACTTAAAATTCTTAAATTTAAAATAGCTGACTCTAGAAAAACGATAGATACTTTTCTGTAGGCTCAACCCAGAGTCCCATGTTGCATCTAGTTATATATTATGGGGCTATGCTTATACATACCTATTTAGCTTTATTCCCTTTGCGTCTTTCTTGAGGAACATGTAGTAAGGAAATTAAAATGGAGGGCATTCCAGAAACTATTGTCATTCAGGTTTCTAGGAAATTTACTTTACCACCAGACTTACCATTAGAGTTTGTCTCAAGGTCCATTTTGCCATTAAGGTGGTAAGGTAAAATTATTAACCTATTAAGGGTGGTAAGGTTCATTTATTAACCATTAAGGATCGTATTAAGTCAGCTAATACGTCACATAATCATCTAACTTATACTGTTCTACACCGAATGGACTACATCGAGAGCTTAGTTTCAAGAGTGCTCTTTCATAACTGCTTGTCTATTTGGGCTGCAATTTAAAAAGAATTGTATACTTATAAATTCCCACTGTCTCGTCCCTTCAACCGTCTTTTCTTAATCGCAAAAACAACGTTAAAGAGCTAAAAGAGGCGACCAGATATGGAAATCTTGTTGACAGGAGGCCCCGATTAACTATATACGAACTTCTGATACAAATCGGAAATTACGTTATCTCAATTCAAAACGTTTCTCCTGAAAGGTGTTAGATAGATGACCGGAACGACTCTATTGTTAAAGAAAGAGTATGGTGTACAAGGGCAAGCCACTAATTTGAAGTGAAAAGCATATATTTTAAATTAAACAAATAAAAAAATACGATTAAAAATTGCAGACCTGTATTGTGACGAGGTCACAATAAATAATTTCAAGTTACATTCTTTAGATAACCTCTGATTCTCCCATAATTTACAAGCAAGATTTACACTATACCTCTACCATTTGTAAGATATTTCACGTGTAGATTAGTTAGACTTCTTTGTCATCAAATAAAATTTCTTGTATCTACACCCCCATCATCATGAAAGCACTTTTCTAATGACAGGGATTCATACGCGAAGAATAATAAAAAGTATGCTGTATACAGCCTACCTCTCAACAAAGGAGATCACAATTCAAAGTTTCTATTTTGGAGCTGACTATAGAAGTATCAACAAATATAAGAGATGTTAACACAACATTAGCGAACTTTACAGTTAATGAAGAGTTTTACACCTAATTAGAACAGTGTCAAAATAATATGCACACTTTCTAAGCTAATCGGTTTAATCTTAGCAGGAACTGTTAAGATTCTAATTAGATACAAAAGAGCTTCCATTAGAGGTGGCCGTTGTTCGGAGGTCAGACTGGACTATACTAATTAAATAATTTATTTCAAATTGTTTTAATGGAGACATCACAAAACAGCATATATGAGTGTGTTGGAAAAGTATAAGGAAGTTTTTTCACTTCTTTTTGTAAGAGGGGATTTCCAATTATTTCAACTATTCAACACTTTTGTGTAAGAGGGGTTCCCATCTATTCAAAACTAAATTTCCTTCGCTGATATGTTTATGTACCGATACAAAATAGAATTATAAATAAAATGCAACTTGTCTAAGTGGCCTTTAAAAATTTATTTAGCAACCAGAATAGGATCTGTTGAGGGACGCTCAACAACGATAAATTGAGGCAAACTTATTAATTACTGATTTAAATGAAAGCAAACTTAATTTTTTTATAAAACAATCATTAAAAATTCAAATAAAATTAGCCTATACAGGAATGTGTGAGAAAATACCAAAACTATTATGCAGGAAAGCCAACTTTACTTGGTGAGAAAGAACAAATTACTCGATAATGAAGATTATGTATTATAAATATTAACTCTGAAATTTATATTTAATATAATTATATATTGTTATATATGAAAATTTAAATTTACTATTAATTTTTGATTTGTAGTAAAGGCAGCATCAACAATTCATAAATCCAAAAATGAGAATCGATACCTATCTCTTCGTTAAATTAATATTGTAATTATAATTATAACAAATTAATAATCTTATTATCTAGAGTAATAATAACTATATACATTTTATAAATATTTTATATTTAATGTATATGTATGCACTGTAATTTATGTGGCAACAGTGGTGGAGTGGAAATGTAATAAGAAAATTAAAATGTAGGGTATTCCTACAGGTATCTAGATAATTTACCCTACACCAGACTTACCATTAAGGTTCGTTTCATGGACAATATTGCCATTAAGGGTGGTAAGGTTTAATTATTAACGTACTAAGAGCGGTAAGATCCATTTGTTAGCCATTAAGGGAGGTAAGATCTAATTATAAACCACAAAACAGTTGTGGTAGGTTTGAGCCTGAACAATAGTCTGTAAACACTGGTGATAGTGAATTTGAGCCTGGACAGGCTGGCCACGTTTAGTTTTTTTGAGTTTCCTTCACGTGTCTACACCTAACAATACCTATTTTCCATAGAAAGTCATCTGAGAGTCATCCCCCGTCGGCGATCTGCCAAGGAGATATTTTCGGGTAAAGAATCAACGATTTAAAGCTTTTATAAAGTCATCTTCACTGTATTAAATTTTTAAATGACCAAATTTTAAATAAAAGTTTAATATTTAAAATTTAATGTAGGTTTGTTATATAATGATAATTGCGATTAACTTATTTAATATCTTAAGTAACTTATATATATATATATATATATATATATATATATATATATATATATATAAAACAAAGTTAAATATGAATTTATTTCTAAAGAATATTGGAAAAAATGTTTTCCCCCTTTGTTTTTTAATTCAAACTTAGTCAATAAGTTTTAGAAGAGATTCACGTCCTTGATGGATGACCTCCTGCTGTTCTTACTTCTGGTATATTGGTGTCAATGTTGTGACGAAATTCCGCTTCCTGTCAAAGGAAACTAAAGGATATGAAATAAGTATTTTTTCTGTATGTTTATGTTACTACAATATCAACCGACGAACAAAACAACTGCATTTTTATCCCTTTAACGAGCTATTTTAAGTTTATTTTTTATTTCCTATTTTTTCTCTGAGCTTATTGATTTATTGGGAAAATCTGAAACAAGATTACTTTACACTCGATTTATCGCGTGCCAGAAATTTAAAACAATTTTAGGTCAGTTTAAACGGTACAAAACCGCAACATCACTTAATTCTATTTACATTTATATTAAGTGAAACATCTCCCTTCCAACTTTGATCTAATTATAATACTAAGAACTTATTATAAATTAATTAAGATTAACTGTAAGCGACAGTTCGAGGTCGCTGCGGGCATGGGCAGATATAGATTTTCCAGGACCCTTTTTTATTAATTTTATATAACAAATTCCTCGTATCATACTATATTTGATGTTATGTAAGGTCCTAGTAACTATTCGATTTCAAAAATTGGACAAAACTCGAGTTTTAGTGTATACCTGGCCAGAAAAAGCGTGAGGTCCTACAAGATAAAATTTTCTATAGGGTGCTGCAAAACCTTACTGTCTGTCAGTGTAGTATCCCTACTGCACTGACTGGGTTTTGCAGTAGGGAAACAGTAGGGACATTGCAGTAGGGATAGTGGGATCATACTTTTTTCGAAAACTACACGATTGAGTCTGATTACTTGCACATGATGGAAGACAACCTGCGACTACAAATCCGGTGTGACAGGTTGCTTCCATATTTTTGGAGCCCCTGTGTATGTATAAATAACACGAGTACTACACTACGCTCATATCTTTACTTGTTTATTAATTAATTAGCATCACACGTTTAGGTTTAAACAATGGTTTCACTCATAAAAATTCGTTCTTCGAAGGTTTTTTTTAGATCTAAACTTGTTTAAAATTACTACTAGAGACTTTTAAAGTGAAAATTTTATCTTCTCTTTAGCGAATTTTTCATAATTTGGAGTAAATAATACATTTTCTGACGCAGAAAAAAGTAGCAGAAAATATTCCTTACCTTAGTTTCTATGAGACTAAACCACTCATCTCGCTTGATGCTACTGATACCTTTCTCCAAACGTCTATACAATATCTTTACTGTCTTCACTCAATAGGAATGTGGCTCCATCTAGAAGTGGTATTTAAAAATCTTTAAATAAATTACTTGTAGAAAGTTAACTCCCCTCATGCACACGAAACTGTACTTTATTAGAATTTAATAATACGGTTGCAAATTTATGCTTTATGTTAAAAATATTTGCAATCAATACCTCGAGGGTGTCATTCTCATATGGTGTCAATTATGATAATAGACATTTCCATGAAATGTCACTCACCCTGTTTCTTGTGACTCCACATACAAAATTAGGCGGCGATTCACACGCATTGCAAGATGTCAGCGGTCACTATGATTACACATGGAAAAAACCAGGTTTTTTTATAAGTAAAAATGAGTCAAAGCTATATCTGATAATACAGCGTTGACTCAGCGTACTTAAATGCTGTATTATCAAATAAACTCCTTTCAAATTGAAACAAATGGCTCGAAATATATTTATCTTAAGAGAAAACAGATTTTCTTTCGTTACAAATTACTATTTATTACACTCAAACCTCGATATAGCGTCAGCAGGCAATAAATCACGTGCTACACCTACACATAAGCAGAGAGTTACATGAAATATAAGACCGACAAAATGACGTATGTAAGGTGTAATATCAACTGATATATTTAATATTAATACTGTATTTAAAAATAATTTTTTGTAAAAATTATAATTGTTAATAAAACTATCCTTTGTAAGAAACGATATTGAACTTTAAATTATTTCACTTTAAATAGAGAAGATGTTTAAGAGATGAAGGTGTTGCTATTGTTATAAATGTAGTGGATCTTCAACTTGTATCCTGTATGGCTATTCAAAGAGAAAACAAATACCTCTAGTGGATCACAGAGGCTACGCTTATCTTTAATGGATCTTCTTGACAAAAAAGTGAAAACGTTGTAATTAATGAAACAATTTCAGCACGTCGAGGTATAGCAGATGATGTGAGAGTAATGACAGATATCGAAGCAATAATTATTATTGCCTTATTGTCCTTATTTTAATTTATTATATATTTGTCAACATGGACATTAATTATTAACAGGACAATTATACTGATGTTAAGCATTTACACAAGAATGAGGAAATCTTTTCAGAGAAAACAGACTTTCTTTATCCAGATAGCTTAATAAAGAGAGAGTGTTTTCTCTGAAAAAATTTCCTCATTCTTGTGTAAATGCTTAACATCAGTATAATTGTCCTGTTAATAATTAATGTCCATGTTAACAAATATATAATAGATATTGAAGCATGTTTGTAACTTCTAGTGAAAGATTGAAGAAGTTGACAATAGAAATGGTCTGAAAATAAACATGAATAAGACAATATCTGCTAATGAGCAACAAGAATACAAATCAAACGTAACAGACAGATAACCTATATGATACTTGTAATGAAGTAGTATTCAATATTTTATAAATCATGAAATTGACATCCTTTCCCATTATATCACAAAATGGTGATTGTCATCACCAGATAGAAGCGAGACGGTATTTTCTACAGTCTCCCACTTGTAAAAATAACTTTTCTATTTTAAATCTAAATAGAAAACCCTACTTCAAACCGGCTATTTTCGAAGTAAGCAAAACATTCTGCACCTGATATTACGTATTATTTTACTGTAAAGTACTTTTACAGCTTCACAGATGTTTAGAATTTCCAGAATATTTCTATTATTGTAGCGACAATCGATATAGAAGAAAGCACAATAATACAAGAGAATATCTAGTGAATGGTATATTGACAATCCCAGATGGCACATATGGAATTTCAGGTATAATTTATCCAAAAAATTGCTTTTCAACCTTTCTTTCGCTTCAAATAACCGATCTTTAATGTCTTACATTTATCTAAATTTGGAGATTGAGCCCTTAATTTGGACAGTTTGCGGCAGTTTTTTAAAGTTTATTTTAATTGCCTTCGTTAAAAACTACTGATGAAGACTACCAAAATTGCTGTAAATAATTACTAAATTCTAAAAACGAAGGGAATTTATTACTAAAAACGTAAAATTACAAATGAAAGTTTTATAATACAATAAAACCTGTCTAAAACGGAAACCTGCCAAAATTAGCAAAATTATCGTTGATCCCTGTTTACGCAGATTTTACTGTAATCAACTGTAAATAGCATTTATTTAAGATGTGTTCAATAATGTCTGAGTGGATGAGGTCATTAAACACTGGTCGGGACCGAACTCGTGACTACTGTTCAAGTGATACTCGAAGAGACAGACAGAAAGACAGGCGTAAAATTCAATTAAATACAGTATATATAATTGAATCAATTAAGTATTAATAATATATTTATATTATAAAATAACGAAATAAGACAAGGCAACACATGAATAATCTGTCAAGAGGGTGCACTTTCTATTAGAAATTGGCACGTATTTAGGTGTTAGACATGTGAGGAAAACCCGTACAACTGCACGTGGCTAGCACGTTAGTGAGGCACGAACCCTCGTCCATCTAGTGTTCAGTGGTTTTATCTATTAGGCTAATTATGGTCTGTGTAGATAACACAGTCGTGTTAAATGAGATAGAGTGAATTTTGTTAATATGTAAATACAAAATTGTTCAGTTTAATGAATAAAACATGTATATAGCGAATTCTTTGTTAGAGTTTAACATCAGTAACAGAAGATAAAGTTGATTTATCTTCTTTTGGAAGAGGAAATGCACTCAACGTCACTTCCACTTCGTCTTCCTCTGCATATCTTCCCACATACAAATCCTATAATAATCTGTCACGTAATTATTCACATTTAGTTTTATTTTAGTAAATAATTTGAATATTTTAAAATTGTTTTCCTTGCAAATTACGATCATTATTACGATTAATTTTTATAAATGTTCGAATTTTTAAGTGTTATTTTCATAGTTTACATATTTTTCTCGTGTTATATTACATTCTAATATATATTAACTTTAAATTATAACAGAGCCACTAAACATTAACAGTTGGTCGAGGGGTCCTTTCCTTACACAGATAAGAACCCGACCCACTAGTGTTTAGTGGCTGTATTCAATTGGCCATTGAGTGTTTCTATAAGATTGTTGTCTATAAGAAACTTGTTGTGTGTTTTCCAGTGTTTTCTATAAGAAACTTGCTTCTAGTCACGTGTTGGACAGGTAGAAATGTCTAAAAATTCCACGTGATAAACACGCTAATGAACCCGCGACTAACTATCAGTGTTTAGTGGCTGTATTCAATTAACCATTAGTAGTTATTTCTACAGGAAACGGGCTCTTAATAACGTGATTTTTAAAGAAAATTTGCCTGTTATTTAGCTGTTAAACTGGTAAAAATACACGAGTTAGTGAGATGTGAACCCGCTACCGTCTCGGTCGTGGGTTCACATCTCACTAACTCCGCTACTGTTGCAAAATTTGCATCAGATAATTCTGTATTTGTATTATGCATTTATTTGCCTATATTTACGTGTTAGACAGGTTAAAAACATCCGAAATACGCCACTTATTCAGCGAATAAGGTGAGGTGCGAACCCACGACCAACTCGGCTACCTCTGTATAACTTAAATTAGATAATTCAGTTGAGTGTTTAAGTTACAATATACAATTGTTAATTGAAGAAAAATTACATTTTAAAAATACAAATTAATTCTGTTTAACTGAATAACAAATTAAAAATTAAAACAAGAAAAAGAGATTTTTTTAAATGAAATTTTAGTCAAATTAGTGTTAGATAATGCAAGTAATTTATGGTTCTGATGAACAAGATCTTAAAAAATGTCGAGGTTTCTTTTCACTCGAAAACAATTAAGAATATAGAAATAGCCATTAAGTGAATTGATGAGAAAAGTGAAAGAGGTTAAGAAATGGAAACAATAGGATTACCAACAATTAAGTTAAAATATTGTTAAAATTTTCAAGATTATCCTTTCAAACTCCAAACTTCATTAGCTCAAATAAAAAAGGGTTGCAGTTAAAGTAATTATTTTTAGAATTTTTTATTGAATACTAGCTGACCCGGCCACGCGTTGTTGTGACTCAAAATGTATCTATTATAAATGTATAACATTTCCCCTATGGGGTGAATTTCAAAAAATCTTTTCTTAGTGTACAGTACATTACTTATGAGTGGAGAGGTGACGGGTTGTAGGGCAGCAGTGTTAAGTTGTGCTAAGGTGAGCTCCTGCCTTTGGGATTATTTTCGGCGGTTTTCTGGTGCCAAGTTGGATTATTATACATCAAATTGGTCAGCAAGACATCCCGGATAATTTGGTATGATTGTTGCCAAATACTTCTAATTTAGGGGGTAGTAACGGGGGTTTCAAGTTTCAATCATTTGGCGGTGCCCAGCAGAATCATCCCCGAGGAGTGTAATTTTGGGGGGACGAAGGGTTACTGTCTCTGTAAGCTTTGTATAAAATTTGTGTGGGTAGGACTAGTCCTTAAGGAGTTACAGGTGTTATAGTTTTTCTATTAGTAGCTATGGGGAATATTTGACTTTTTTACCGTTATTTCCGTTATAACGGTTCTCCTAACGGTCGCGACATTATCATTGTTGTAACTGACTGTTTAGCTTCTTTGTATTTATTTTGAATTTCTTAGTCTTAATAGTAACTTATTTTAATTTAGATTTAGTTTTAAGTGCAATAGTAAGTTATTGTATTTAGTGTAGCTTAGTCTATTGTTTTAAGGTATTTCTGGGGTCTAGTATAGGTCTGTCTAGTGTTGGCTCTTATAATTATTTTAGGATTCCTTTTAATAGCTTTAGGTTTTACGCATTGCACTTGTTTTACCATGCCTTCGGAGAGCAGTATTGAAGATGATCTAATTATATTATCAGACCTACCAGATGACAATATTTATTCTGAATTTAGACAAAGGGCCTATGAGGCATTGGGAGATTTAAAGAGCTACCTCCGGGTAAATGCCAACTCACATATGGGCGCAAGGGAACACTTTGAATACATAGTGGGGCAAGGACAAAAGATTATTGACATATTCGACAGTGGCCTGGCTAGGCAGCAGCTTACCGAACTGCAGCACCAGATATCTAAGTTGGCAACTCAGGAGACCATTTGTGAGTTGGTTGAGGCCTCACACAAGCTAAAAGTTGAAATTACTGAAATTAAGGATTCGCTCAAAACAATCCCTGTAAATAATTGTTGTTACGACGAATGTGCAAGTCAAAGAATGGCCTCCTTGGAGGTCTACTTGCCTAATACTGTCACACAGGACGACGTTGATAAAACACTGAATGCTACTAAAAGACTCGAAGAGGAGATGGGTGCCATCAAACAGACATGTAAGGAAATTAGTAATATTGTTTGTGGGACAGAACAGAAGACACTGTATAGTGATATTGTCAAAGGGGGGGTAAACATTCCTAAACCAAAATCAAATAATCTGCGTAGCACACTACTAGTTTATCCAAAGGACAGTAACACTGGGTCGGAGGACATAAAAAGTATAATAAAAGAAAAAATCGATCCTAACAGTTAAGGGTGGGAATCAGTTGCTTCAGAAGAATTGATAGAGGTGGGATAGCCATTGATGTTAGTAAAGGGAGTGAATTACAGGTTCTTGAAAACGCGCTTAAGGAAAAGGCCCCCACCCTCAAAACAATCATACCAAACAAAAAGAGTCCGAAAGTGGTGATTAGACAGGTGCCGAAACACTTGGACAAAGCTGAAATAGCAAAGTGTGTCTTTGATCAGAATGAAATGATTCAGTCAAATATCAATAGAGAACGATTTATCGAGGAGCTTGGGCTGCGCTTCGCGTTTGGTGGTGGTAAGAATGGCACAGTCAACTGGGTAGCTGATGTCTCACCTGAAATACTAAAAATATTTACCACACTAAAGAAGATTAATATAGAATGGGCAAGATGCCCAACAGAAGAACACTATTCAATCATACAGTGTTATAGATGCTGCCGGTTCGGCCATACCAGCAAAACCTGCAAGGAGTTAGAAGAAACCTGCAGCCATTGCGCGGGCAAACACAGATATAGAGATTGCTCTGAAAGAAACCATAGCCCGAAATGTCATAACTGCATTATACAAAAGGAGAGAAACAACGCACATAATGCATTAGATAGGTGTTGTCCATCATATCGACGCATCAGGAACCTAATAATGTCTAGAACTGACTATGGGGAGTAGTTACAATGGATTTACATTTCTGCAGCTTAATTTACAAAGATCTATAAGTGCTATTTCTTCACTCAGCGTCGATATTACCAACTACGATATTGTTCTTCTACAGGAACCTTATTGTATTAATAACAAGGTTGCCTGCATTCCACACAGACATCTTGTCCTTCAGGACTTGTGAATTCCCCGTGGGCTGCTATCGTTATTCCAAATAACAGTGTCGCCGTGTTTCATCATCGGCAGTTCACCACTGAAAATGTAGTATGTATAGAAACACAATTGGATGATCACAGTCTGATCGTCGTTAGCGTGTACGCACTAAAAAAGAAAGATATCAACAATGAATTGAAAATTTTACAGAATATTAAAGAATACTTTAAAGACAGCTACCTAGTTATCGCTGGGGACTTTAATGCCCACTCACCCACATGGGGAGGCGAGAACTTGGATCAAAGGGGTGAGGCTGTGGAGGATTTCTTGGCCGGTAACAACCTCATTAGTGTCAATGATCCGGAATCTATACCTACTTTTGAAGGACCAAATGGGAAGTCATGGATCGATATCACCTGTTCTTTGCCCGATATTCTGAACAGAATCCATGATTGGCAAGTCATAGCAGATACTCTCTCTGATCATAATTCCATTACATTCCAAATCTACAGTACAACTGGGAACATACCTTTTAATAGCAACAAGGTTTACAATACTAAGAATGCAGACTGGGACCATTTCTTTAGATATTTGGATGACGGTATTGACCTTTTGTCCGAGATAATGGACAGGGACTCGGCAGTGAAATATATTGACACTCAAATTAATTTAATCGCTGGAGCCTGCGATGAGTGCTTCACACTTAGGAGACCTTCTAAAAATGGTGTCCCCTGGTGGAACGAAGAACTGGCTGAAATGAGGAAAATTAACAGACAACATAGAAAAAATTACCAAAACTGTAGGAGTGAGGAAAGAGACAGCTTAAAATCACATTATTTGGAATACCAAGCCATCTACAAACAGGATATCAAGAAAGCTAAAATTCTATCATGGAGAGAATTTTGCTCGTCGGCGTCTACAGATCCATGGGGATTCATTTACAAGAGTTGTGCTTTCAAACTGAAGACTGCTACTTGTCTCACAGGACTTTGTGGAATAGATGGCAAAGAGGCAAACATGGAAGATACCATTGATCTTTTACTACATACCCTGTGCCCTGAGGACATTGTTTCAGAGGACAGCACAACACAGCAAATCATAACGAATCAAACTGCAACCTTTCTTCAGGGCCCTTGTCCACCACCCTTTACGGCACTGGAAGTTAACGAGGCAATTAAAAGACTAGCACCACGTAAGGCCCCAGGCCTCGATGGAATTTCGGCAGATATTGTAGAGCAAATATGGGAACACCGACCAAAAATTTTTCTAGTTATCTATAATTATTGCCTTCAGTACAATATCTTTCCAATGGCCTGGAAGAGGGCAAGACTTGTACTCATTCCTAAAGTCAGAGACACGCCTGTTGCTTCACCACATGATTACAGGAACATTTCTCTGTTGCCCATTATGGGAAAAGTCTTGGAGAGGTTGATTTTGAACAGGATGGTTTGGTTTATTGATAAAAATAAATATCTTCATGAGCAACAATACGGATTCCGCAATGGTTATGATACTACAGACGCTATTCTATCAGTAACTACTAAAGTTAAAGAACTGCTAACTACCCACCCCTATGTGTTAGGACTAAGTTTGGATATTGCGGGAGCTTTTAACTCTGCCTGGTGGCCTATGGTACTCCTCAGACTTGAACAAAGTAAGTGCCCAGCTTATATATATAATATATTACGGAGTTACCTGCAGGACCGCACATCTACTCTCTGCGTTGGCTCAAGGACATACACAAGACACATTTCTCGAGGCTGCCCACAGGGCTCAGTATTGGGCCCATTTTTGTGGAACCTGCTATTCAACGGATTCTTAAATGAAAAATTTGGAAATGACTGGACAGTGGCGTACGCAGATGACGTAATGGTACTGGTGGCTGCTTTCTCTCGGGCAGAAATGGAAGTAAAGGCTAATTCCATACTGGCAAAAATAAAGGACTGGGGCGAAACGAACAAACTAGAATTTAACCCAAACAAGACAAAGGGAATTATTTTTACAAAGCCAAGAGCCCCACATTTATATCGAAGAGTACCTACTATACATATGGGGCATAGTAGTGTAAAAGTTGTAAAATCACTAAAGTACTTGGGCATTGTCATTAGCCACAAGCTTTGCTGGATCCCCCATATCAAATATATATGTAATAGGACAAACAAGATATTCAATGCACTGTCAAAGGTAGCAAAGTCAAAGTGGGGATTGTGTCCTGAAATAATGAGTATTATTTATGACTCAGTGTTCCTGCCCATTATTGGCTATGCTGCACCTGCTTGGGCAGATGGGTTAGGGAAAGTCCATATTGACAGAAAATTACAGAGTGCCCAGAGGAGGGCCCTGCTGCGTATTTGCAGAGCCTATTCGACGGCTCCAACTGCTGCCCTGCAAGTTATTGCTAGCAAACTCCCAGTGACATTACATTTGGAAATTGCGGTACAAAGATGGAGAATGAGGAAGGGCCAAAACATCCTTTTAAACGGTGTAATATTTGACAATATCGAGAGTACAAATAGTTGTACCCCTTCTGTCCCTCCCTATGATTGGCCATACATTGGAGGTCAACCCTGGCCAGATCAGTCCTTCAGTGTCTTTACTGATGGATCGAAGAACAATGATGGGGTTGGAAGTGCGTTTGTAGTGTATCATGGCAACCTGGAAGTGTATAATTTCTCTGATAGACTGGGCAATACTTGCTCTGCGTTTCAGGCGGAACTTTGGGCAATCCTGAAAGCAGTCAAATGGAGTAACGAGGAGCTAAGTAATACCAACATCAATCTGTTCACAGATTCCAGTTCATCACTTCAGGCTATCCACAACTTTAACTGGGGCCATCCCATAGTCAACGAAATTCTCCGGGAAATGACCAAAAACATCAATAGGTTTTCGGTGGTGTGGGTCAGAGGGCACGCTGGTGTCCTTGGAAATGAGAGAGCGGACGAGCTTGCCCGCGCCGCATCTGTCTCCAGCGGCACACCTACCTATACAGCAACTCCCCAAAACTACATAATTTCCAGCCTAAAGGAGAATGCGACTGAGTTATGGCAGGGTACATGGAACCTGCGGACCAACAGCATTACAAGGGATTTTTTCCCCACAGTCTCAGCTAGTAATCATCATTATATTGAACATAGAACAACACAGTTTTATACCGGGCATGGTAAATTTAATAGTTATCTCTTCAGGTTCAACAAAACAACTGAACAGAATTGTGAACTATGCAATATACCAGATGGTGCCAGGCACTATCTGCTGCAGTGCCCGATGTTGGACGACAAACGAAGCGCCATTCTCTCCCTGCTGCCGTTTAGTGGGAACTGGCCTCAGGACCTACATGTGTTTTTACAAGACAACAACCTTTTTCAGGCTTTCAGGGACCTTGTCACCTCTTACTTCAGAAGGACTACAGTTAATGAAGTAGGGTGCTGCGAAGACAGCTTCCACTGCCAAGTGACAGTGGTGTTGTGTCTTGAAGATATTCTTAATCTAGATTAATAATTGTATGCATTGAATTGTTGTCATTACCCCTGTGTGTTACTGTGCTGTGAGTAATCATCCCTGTTAAGGCATCACCATCAGCTTTGATTATGTTGACAATGTTAATGTAGTTTCATTGTGCTGTATATTTGTACATTTATATTCTGGTTATATTCTGTGATATGACAGCACTGTAGGACATGTTGGTGCTGTGATTGTTGCTGTAAATGTTATTTGCTGTATAAACTATACAATATAATACTTTGCTCATCGGTAAGACATCAATGTATAAGTTGTTTATGCAGTGCACTCAACTGTGGCTTCCCCACTGATGTATATCTGTACATAATTACTTCTTTATCATCGTTGATAAGACATCAATGTAACTAGTGTAATACTTTCTGTTTTCCACCCCAGTGATGCCTAGCGGTACTGGGGCTTTTTAAATAGAGAGTTTTACAAAGTGAAAGTTTTACAAAGTGTACAGTACATTCTCTTGACATACCCTATTAAAACACGATCAAAAACGCGTCTAAAATAGTATAATAAAAGCCGAGTTCTTCACAGTAAGCCTTAATCCTGCCCCTTTCCCCCGCAAGGAGATATCGAAAAATCCCTTTTTAGTATATATTCTGTTGACGTAACCTATTAAAACGCAATTAAAAACGCAAAAAACCGCATCTAAAATAGTATAATAGAAGCCAAGTTCTTCACGGTAAGCCAGTGGTTTCCAACCTGTGGGGCGCGCTCCCCTAGGGGGCCGCGAGACTGTTGCAAGGGGGGCATGCAGCTGTTTCCAAAATATCATTTTCGAATACAAACCAAAATAGTCGAATAGGTGTCAAAAAATGAATCAGCAAAATAGGTATACGTAATCCACAATCCTCGCCGCGAATTTTTCGGATACAAATGCTAAAACATCCATCCATACTCTTGCTGGAACAAAAACATCTCGCTTTCGCGTTTGGAGCCGAGCACCGGCGGGGCGAGGAAACAAAAGACAAGCACTCGGAACATCCCGGGTATTCTCGTGCTTACTCGCGCCAAACTTCAGTAAACAGAAGTGTGACCGGGGGGGTCGGCACCTCTTTGATGTCACGTCAGGTCTGACACCACCGTGTCTCGGCTGACACGGAAGCCGCGGCGATTCTACGATCGGTCGAGCGAGCGGTCGCGTTTTTCGGGCGATTGGATTCGGGATGGAGGACAAGAGATAACAGAGGCCATTTTAACAAAACGTAACGTATATTTAATTGGAACAGGGTTCATGTACATTATCAAGGGTCTCGTGACGCGACTTCGAGAGAGAGAGCTTACAAACGAGTTCGCGTGGTGATAAATACCTTGTGAAAGATGTTCGGAGATTCGGGTACTAACGGAGGTCGACGTTTTCGTCTCGACAAAAGTCTTAGTCCTATACCTCCGATGATTTCGGTAACGGCACTAACGGGTTCGGCGTTCCTATCCTTAGTCCGCGGGACTCGGCACAAAATCCAGGAGGTAGCACACTTAAAAGTACGTCTGCACACACGGCTATCCGAGCGACAACTCTCCGAATTCTCGAAGTATTGTTTTCTTGTTTTAGTGCACTTTAGGGCGAAGGTGATGAGAACTGCCTTTGGGAACTAAATAGAGAATACGTTCTCACGTAGAAAGTTGACAGTTAGTCGTTAGTAAGTGACAACAAGACGACAACTATGACGTCATGGAAAATATACTGTAGGTCCAAAATTCAGACACTTACAGAAGCATCTGTTTTTTTTTCTGTTGTCTATGAACGGAATTAGTTCGTTAGTAGTGCTTGCGATAACCACGTTGATATATAGAATGAAACACTTCGCTTTGGTAACTTCTAAATTAATATTGAGGTAAATTTCATAACTGTTATAATAGTACATTATTTTTAGTACATTTAAAATTATTATTTCTTATAATAAATAATTATTTTTTAATGTATATTTTTACATAATATTGTATATTATTTTGTAGCCCATTAAATAAATTATAATATCAGTTGAGTATTTATGAAATTAGATTGTTAAAAAAATTAAGGGGGCGCAACAATTTTTTTAAAGGGGGGCGCAGGTACAAAAAGGTTGGAAACCACTGCGGTAAGCCATAATCCTGTCCATCTTCCCCCAGTGGAAGAATTTTGACATGTATATTATATAAAAACACGTGCGTATTCGAATGCAACGTTGTGTCAAAATTTCAAAGGAATTGGTAGGAACAAACGAACGTTATATTTTATTTATATAGATAGATGGAAAATGATCTGCTTTAGTCCATTCTCACAGAAAAGCATAATGCCTCACAGAAAAGCAAACTTAGGTCGTCAGAAGTTAGCGCCATCTGTTGGACCTAAAAGCCTTAATCCATATATAAATATATTTTTGAAAGGGGGGAAATGGTGGTCTTCACATATGCCAGAAACCTTCGCGGGGGTATATTAAACAACTTCTCGAAGTTTCATGGCAATCGGATAAATGGTGTGGTAATGCATGAAGGACAAACACACACACAGACATACATTCATTTTTATATATATAGATGAAGTGTTATTATTCTAAAAGTTTATAAAGATAATTTAATAACGAGATTTATCATTTAAGTACACGTTTTTAATTTGAGAGATAAGTAACTAGTGTATCTATTTAGGTGTGTCTGGAAGTTAGTTTTATCAATGTGAAGAAAGAAAATATTTAATTACATTCTATGGAAAAAATTAGTTGAATTTTTAATACGAGTATGAAGTAATTTAATGTATTATTAACCAGCCACCTTTCTTTATATTAGATACACAGCTTTTTCTACTTTCCCTCTATTTTGAACTTTTTTCACCTATGCGATAATTAAAACTTTTTACATCTCTCTTACATTACAAACCTTTACACTTTTACACCTTTTCATTACGAACTTTTTACACCTTTACATTACAAATCTTTTACGCCTTTACATTACGAATCTTTACATCTTTACTTTTTACATCTCCACTACATTTCGAACCTTTTACACCTCCTCCATATTTAAAGCTTTGATGCTAGAGCTTTATATATAAACAAGGGTTCCTAACGTGAACTTAAGTTGTGCTTGAAGGTTTTAGGGTGGATTTAAAATCATATTTGGAACCATCTGTTATTGTAAACTATGTATCTATAGTTACACTTCCGTTTATAAGTCAGCTGTCTACTCTATTCATGCGATAATATTACATTAAACTCTCATATTGTGAGCACTGAGAGGACTTTATTCACGCCTATTTTAAATTTGATAAGGCTTTTAGTGAGGAAAAGAGCCCAAACTATACTACAATAGCAAAATAATGCGTTGACCGCTTTGGTCTTCCATTCAAAATTTTTATTTCAAGAAACTATGTAGACAACTATCACCATGACCTTTCACCTGTCAAAAATTATCATTTTTGAAATGTTTATTAATTATTTTATTATTTAAGTAAAATAAGACCTTATTAAAAGCCACTAAGATTGGAGTTATCAATGGTCTCAACTTAGTGAGCCATGATGGGGTCACATACGATATCTGTCGTTTTAAAGAAAATTATATAATTATACAATTTATATTTATATAAACAGTTTCGGGAAAACCTTGCTTAAGAAGAATATTTTGCTTCTCATATAGGACAACATTGCTAACGAAGTACGTAACTATTCTCACATTGCAGCATACTAAGAGATGTTAGACCTCGTGCCTTACCACTTAACAGTCCCCCATTGTAGGCTTGAATCACAAGGTTAGACAGTTTCTTATTGAAAGTCTTCACATGTCTAACATCTATTTAGGGTGTTAGGAACGTGAATAAAATCCGGAAAACTCCACGTGGCTAGCCGGTTTATGAGATGCGAACCCGCGACGAACTACCAATTTTTAGTGATGTTGCCATTCGGTCACTCATAAAGAGAAACTACTTTAGCTGTTACTTTAAATATATTTTACTTTTCTCTTTTATTTATAATTTAATGTAGCAGCTTCCAGTTCAGATTTCTTATATTTTACTCTCCTTCAGGACATTTTATACACTTCCATTTTCTCAGAAAATTGCTTAATGTGCGTTTCTTTCCCTTTAAAATTATATTATTCAGGCAAAGTGAAAGAATATTACTTTCACTTTTTTACACTTCTTTTTTTAAATATTAGGAGTTTCTTACGTACAGTTAAACTTATATAATCCGGAATTTCACGCGTGTTTCAGTTTTAAACAAGTTTTTGTAGCTACGGTCCCAATAATTATTTCCATCCCGACAGGTTTTACTGTACATAAAATTTCCTTATTAAAGTAAATTTGCAATATGAGTCAGCTTGTTAGAAGGTTGATACGAGAAATAAATAGAGAAATTCTACAAATAACTAAATCAAGAAGGAATTTAGAAAGGTAAAAATTAACTAAAACGGATGTAAATAAATTGAAAGTAAATTATAAAAGTGAGAAAGTGGAAGAAATCGATAACTTGAACAATACGAAAGGGGAGAGAAGTGAAGTCTTGATGCTTTCAGTCCAATAAATTTGAAAAAATACACGCTGAAATCTGATTTTAATTTTTTTAATTTCGTATTTTAAAATAATAAAATCAGTAAAGTACTTAAAATTATCGACTACAACACTTTATAAAGTCCAAATATAAGGAAACAAACGTAACATTGTTTTTTACTTTTGTATTGGGATAAAATAAATCGAATATCCGAAGCAGAAACTGCAAACAGAAATTCAGCATTCAAAATACAATAGAATCTGAAATGGTGGCATTTTGAGACACGCGGGAGACATTTCTGTTAATAAAAATATTAGTAATAAAAGTCACTACTGTGGCACTTGTGGCGCTGGCAAACACTATATTTGCACGAGACATTAATACACAGAGGTGTAAGTCGATGTAGAGGTTTAAAATATGAAGGATGAACAGTGTCGCAATGCACGTAAGAAGCATTCTTACGTGCAGATCGACACCATCTTTCAAGACTGCCAAATTTGCATAAGCCAGGCTTTTTCAGCGTCCCCACTACTAAAAATCAACGGTTAATACCAAGATCGTTTTTGTTGCTTGCAGCGCTAAAAGTGCTATTGTGGCGAGATCTGTTACTAAATTTTATAGAAATGTCTTCTGCGTGACCTGAAATGTCACAACACCAGAATTTGTTGGGCTTGATTTATATAATTGTAATAAATATGACAAAATTTCTGTTTGAAGTGTCCACAGATGTAATATTAACATAGAAAGATAAATTGAAGTATAAAATCTTTGATCACTGATAGTGGGTTCGCGCCTGATCAATGTGCTGATAACGTGGAGTTTTCGGGTTTTGTTTACGTGTCTAATACTTAAATAAGAAGCAGATTATTTTTATAATTTTATAACGAAACTATCAGCAGCAGTTGCACAGCGATTGAGTATCACTGCTCTGAAGTACTTCATATTGCAACTCATCAAAGAATCTTTATATTATGAAATATATTTTACTGAAATGCAAAATATATTGTTATGAAAGATTTTAATTTGTTTTAAATTAAAAATTACGAATGAAAATTCTATAAATTGTGTCAGAAAACGAAATGCAGTGTTACGGGAGCTGCAAGAGATGCCAGAGATAAAAGAGAAAGATGGATGTCAAAGATAAAAAACGAAGAAATCGGAATGAAAAATGGATTGAAATTGCTAGATATAATCGAAAATAGATAAAAATGCAGAGAGTTTATTTTGTTTCAAGCATCTAAAGATATAAATAAAAGTAGAAATTGAAAAAGAAATAAGGAATGCAAAAAATTGAGAAACAAATTGCTTAACTTTCCCGGCGTCATATGTTATGACATTCTATGTAACCAAGTGCTAATATATGGAAAATATGTATCTATGTGATAATGTTTTATGTAATTCAGTGAAGCCACATCTTTTTATTTTAAATTTATATTAGTTATGAAGAAATTTCACAAGTGAAAACTATAATTTTTTAAAAATATGTTCAAACTTCAAACACTATACACAAATAATTATATAGAATATTTGTGTACATATTTATATACTGTTGAAGCTCGATTTTACGAGTTTCCTCTAACAGGTTTCAGAAACAATAGATTTTTCGGTTTCTAATTACTCATTAATCCGGAGTGATTAGTCTCGAGTTATTTCCTTTGTAACACGCAGGTGTTGATGCTATCGCGTGGTATACAAATGACTGGAGACTAATCATCTAAAACGGAAATAGTGTTTCAATATATTAGACTGCTATTGCACCGAATATTTATTCTGTATTGTGCGCTGTTATCGTGGACATCCCAGATGTTTGTTCCCTTTGCATTTTTCACAATACGTGCTATTTGTACTCTTTGCTTCTTCCTATTACAATACAGAATGATGTTACTTTTCGTTTTCCTCGTATTTTTCACAATACAATTTCTTGTGTAAAAATACAACAATATACAATAATTCATTTACATTTTTATCAGCTTTATTAAAATTAGTTATCTTTTCTATTAATGCCAATATACAAACGGCAATAGGCTTAGTAAAACGTTACCGTATCATTCCGATTTACACAGGTTTACTGTAATAATTCTTCTAGAATAAAAATAAAACTCACATCTATTATTTCTGGATGATTTTACGAACAGATCCTCCATCTACGTGTTAAAAGCGTATACAAAAAGTTGAGAACTCCACGTTTCCAGCCCGTTGGTGAGGTGCGAACCCACGACACCATCAGTGTTTAATGGTTTTATCCACTCCGCTACTGGTGGGCTTTTATTCTAACATGTTCTTGATTATCATCGCATTTTTCTGACACATTTATAATTATGAAGACTTCAAACGTATACAGTCGAACCTGCAGTAACGACCACCTGTAAACGGAGGCCACGTCTTTCAGAACCTTTGTTTCATTTTTATAAAAATGCATTCGAATTAACCTCCAAACAACGGCCAACTTCGAACGATGAGTATATTTTGTTTCCCCTGCAGCCGTTGTTTCCAGGTGTGACGGTATTGTGGTAATCTGCATGTTATAACATAACCTTCATATCAATAATACACATTTTTATTATTTTGTATCAAATTATTGGATTATACAATACAGACCTGGGAACAACGGCCGCGGAAGGAACAGAACGTAGTCGTTGTTCGGGGTGACCGCCGTTGTTTGGTGATTATTTAGTATGTATTTTTGTATATGTGTATATAAGCACACAAACTCAGACAATTAAACCTCATTATAGTGCCACTCTCATACAGCGGTTATAAACCGGTGCTTAGATGTTGGAAATCCTTCGATTTACCCCCATACTCGATTTAGTGCCAACATCAGCCAACAAACGATGGCACTATATCGAAGTTTCTACTGCAGTAAGAACCTGTGTAAATCGGAATCACTGTGTAAATCAAATCTTTTTCCCAGTTTGATAGGTTTCCGTTTTGAGCAGGTTCCGTTTGAGACAGGTTTTACTGTAATCCATTTTTATAGTTAATGCTCTACAAATACATCTGCTACTGTATCTCGCAGGAAATTATATTCATTCTCTTCTGCAATAAAAATTACGAATCATTGATTTCTGTTTGTAATTTCCTGCGGGAATTTGCAAAGAAAAACTAAATAATGGAACTTTTAGTGTTCCTATACATTTTATATACAAAGTCAACAGCGTAAGAAGAACGAGAGAAATCGATAAAATCTACAAGATATAAGAAAAACCACGCATTTATCCCGTTTAATAATATCCCGAAGTAACGAAAACACAAATGAAACAATAATAGAATTCTGATAAATTATATTAACCTGTGTAAATAAACCATCGTTTGTTTACTTCCATTATCTTAATTTAATTTAAATAGTATTAATTAATTAAAACCTGTGAACAACGGCTACTAACAAAAACATAAAGAATGGTCGTTGTTTGGAAGTAATTTTCTACACATTCCTAAAAGAATCGTTCCGTTGTTTATATGTGGCCTTTGTTACATGTTCGGCCGTAATTTGAAAACAAACATATCTGCCCTTTGTTTTTTCAGCTGGTCTATAATGGAAACTGGATAAATCCCCTGAACTCTAATCGTGGGTTCGAACCCGACTAATGTGCTGGTAGTATGGGTTTTCTCGGATTTTTTTCCCATGTCAAAAACGTAAAAACGGGCCAGTTTCCCTTACCTCTCCAGAATTTGTCCCTGTTTAGGTTTAGGAAACATGAATATAATTCGAGAAACTTCCCGCGACCAGCACGTTTGTCAGGTGCGAACCCACGACTAATATTAGAAGGATTTATTCACTAGGCCACCGTTGCGCGCAGAAGAAAGATATGTTTGCAAATGTATGAAAGTACTTCTATGAAACATTCTCTTGGAACAACACACATGTGTTGCGTTGTTGCGTCAAGCCACATAAACAGTATATTTAAGAATTCAGGCACTGTTAATTAAGAGTAAGAAACCTAACTTAGAGCACTCAAGGCATTGTTAAGTGAAAGAAGCTTGAGATGAAGCACCCCAAGGATTATTGATTAACGGAAAGTAAGCCAACATTGAAGAAACGTTTAATCACTAACATGAGATAATATTTTTACTTATACGGCTGTTATGTATAATACAGAGAAAGTATGGCGATCGATTCAAAAGTTACCTCCAAGATTTATTTTTAAATCCCGGGGACTTTCAAACGACCAGAAATGCAAAAGATTTGGGGTTTTTCTTGTATGTAAGTTAGTGTGTGTGTGTGTGTGTGTGTGTGTTTGGAGTGGGCACGCACCCAATTTCAAGCTTAATAACTCTTTTGTCTTTTTATATTAAAATATCTAAACAGATGGCAGCACAAGCAATTTTAAATTTATTTGCCGGAAAAGATACTCAACTCTGCTTTACTTTATAAAAAATAAAATATTTTCGAATAATAATAATAATATAATAACAGAGATAAACTATACACTGAGCAGAGACTTTAAAAATTAAAATAATCAATTACTGTATATAAATGAATTGTTTATTTTAGAAGAACCTCGTTCACAAAAATCGATATAGGAGATTGTTTTATTAAATTTTACATATTGAATCAACGTTATAATGAATTTTTAATAACGTGGAAATATATTAAAAGTAAATAAATTTCTTCTAAGTTGCTAAAATAGTTTTTAGATCCCTTCTCGTGCAAATATTTAAAATTCGATTCTGTTGATTTTAAACTTTCTAATTAAATTCTACTTTCTAGATGTTAGTCTAGAAAGTAGATAAGTATGCAGTCATACGTCTTAGTACCAGTCATACCTCTAGAAAGTAGATAAGTATGCAGTCTTAGATAAGTATGCAGTCATACCTCCATATAACGCCATCCCCTTTACATCCCAACGGTTATTCGTATCCTTATTATCAAATTTTATAAATTTCCATTTCCAAACCTGTGTTTAGTTCCATTACTTTCGATGATTTAAATCGTCTTTATGCCTTCGGTTTATCGCCACACTCAATTCTGTGCTAATAGTACAGGCCAAGAAATTGTGGCGTTATATCGAGGTATGACTGCATACTTAAATAAATTAGATTATAAGTGACAAAATCTTGAACAATCCTTACTCGTGATGTTTCCTAACTGATTAAGTACTGTGTGACGTTATTTCGAGGTATGTTCTCGTACTTATGTTCATTTTAAATAATTTAGGTTGTAAATTAGCTCGATGCTCGAGACACGAGCATCAAGTCTCTTCTTTTAACATTCAAAGAGGACATTGTCAGATTGGATCATGTGAAGATAACTGCTGAAAGTACTTACGTGTTTAGTGCATCTCCCTTTGATAAGATGACAAAGTGTTTGTCCTCCAGTCAGTAGTGACGTTGATCAATAAAATATTCACCGGAAGTGACACAACACTGTTGACACACCAATCTTATTCAGCCTCTTTCATGCTCAACGTCAAAGTGGTGATGGATATGATCATAAAGTATCGACAAACAGACAGACAGAATTAATACAGTGAGTCGTAACTTGCCTGTATCCCTTGTTAGATTAAATCTATGGGAAAGAACTAAAAAGTTTTTGACTGTTTTACCTCTGAACAACGGACACCGACGGAACACAAAATAGAAGCATTATTTGGAGGTTATTTTGCTTGCACTTTGGGAGGAGACGTTCCTACTATAATGGCCGACGGTTTCTTCACCTGTCGAGTGGGTCAATATCTCATAGAAACTCCCTAAAACCAAACCAAACCGCCCATTCTAAAACTTCCTGCATAAAATCTTACAGAATTACAAATACAGAATGTTTTCAGCACTTGCGTATTGAAATTCTATACAGAAATTTCTTAAAATATTAAATAAAAAGAATTTTATTATCAACCTAATAAGCAAATTTAATCGAAGAATATAACGTGTTATCCAATTGTCCTTTGTCGAAGACAGATTGGAGTAAGAAAATCGAATAATGTTATTCGATTTTCTTACTGCAATTGAAAAATTGTTGTTATACTAAATTTTGTATTGTTTTCACGTGAATTGAAGCATGTAAACACAAGACAGGTGATAAAATGCAGAAGAAATAGATTGTAAACAACGTGAAAACACTAGTATTCACGTTTATAAAATATGCTGTGGCCACGTGGGCAAAAAGTATTAACTAGGTGCTTTATTCAGGACGACGCTATATCGAAGTTTGATATACAGGGCCTTTTGATCGTATCTATCGTAAATCCCGACATAGAGAGACAGGGCCCGAAATATCCGAGACAGACTACTAATCGAAAAATTCCTGGTGTTGTTTGGTCTGATGAGTTCGATCCCGGTCTCCCAGACCGGTAGATGCATTAACTACCGAATTAAGTACAGTCAAATCTCGGTTTAGCGCCATAAATGACGTAAGGCTATGTCTATATTATATCTGAGCCCACTCGAGATATGAGGCATGACTCCTCCTCTTGACCTTTATCTTTCTCTGGACTCTTCTCTTTCAATGGGATCCAGTTTCTCATAGAAAGTCCTCCCGAATAGCATCCTTTCAGTGAATAAAATCACTACTCTCAGAAATCGTGGATTCGCACCTTCACCAAAATGTGCTGCCATGTGGAGTTTTCTGGGTTATATTCACGTATCTCACACTGATTGAGCCAGTTTACCATAGAACACCCTCCCTGGGACATCTTCTTGGCAAATAGCCATAAATAGTCAGTCCCGATTATGTGGGATCCTATCCCTTATTACCTTACCACCCCACTGCAGACCTCGCCAAACCTATGATAAGTATGGAAAAAAGGTTCTCTGAAGTCTCATAAGATGGAAACTTGAGAACATTTAAGGAGTCACTTCTTAATCATTTGCCAATTTATCCATTTAAAATATGAATGTAAGTTATAATACTGATTTTTCTTGTGTGCCACGAATGGCTTTTTTATGATTTTAATCTAAGCAATCGAATTAATGCTCATTAAATGACATATTTCCTACAAACGTAAGTGAATTTATGCATGTAAATATTACCTATCATGCAGTGTTTAGTGAGAAAACGTTGGCGTGTGACAGGTTTCTCTGGTGATTGATAACACAAGCTGAATAATGTAAAATTCATACTTTAAAACAAGATTTTTCTCTAAAATAGCAAAAGTTACCAAAATACATTGGCTTCAGTAGCATATATTTTAGAGTTCTTTAATTTATATACTCGTATATTAAAAAGCAAATTTTGGAGATTCTCTATGCTGGATTTCAAGTAATGACTTAATGAGGGTACGTATACTTGTGTACATCAATTGAGGTTATCTCAATATTAATTTAATGCTAATTTTCATAAAAATTGCATAGAATTTTATATTGTTTTCATGAATATAAAATTTATAGACGTTATAAATTACGTAAAGATCTCAAAAATTATCTCATTAATATAAAGAAAATTGATAGATTTATCAATTCTCCAACGAAACTTTCAATGATATATAGATTAAATTTAAGTAATTCGTTAATTTATTTAATGAAAATAATTAAATGCAATTAATTATATTGCAAGTTTCTATTTCATATATATATAATTTATTTTATTTTATTTATTAATTTACCATAGAATAGAAGCAAGAGCTCTTTATAAGAAACATCATAGTATTAGTGAGTTCATTAGTGAATCCATTAAGTCTACACGTCAGTCACTCGAGAAAGCAATCTTCCTTGTTTTTAAAAGAAAATATAGCATTTTCTAATAATAAAAAATAAATATGTAATTCCAAATAACATTTTCTTTGCAGTTTACTTCTTTATAAATCGAAGTAAATCCGGGAGGAACTATGCTGAAGGAAATCGATACACGTGATACATAAGGTAATGCTTTGCTATGAATAAAAGAAGAAGAAAAGAATTTATATATATATAAAAAAATTAATGTTAATATTAAAAAAATATAATATTTACTCGAAAAATTTATTCTTTCTTTCATATACAGTCTGCTTTTGTTACAACTGTTGCACTTTTTCAATTTGAGAAAACATCAGTTGCTTGAAAAGTAATTTACTTCTGTATGAAACATTACTTTCTTTGACATATTTTTCTTCGAACGGCAAGAAATTATTTTTTTGTAGGAAAAAATAGATTTATAACCAGAATACTTTTAATTTCAAGTAATATAAACATGGAAAAAAATTTGAATTTGTGTAAAACGGGCTTACTTTCTGTGCAGTCATAATTTACACAGTTAAACTTATATATAGGAGCATTTGTGACGTGATTTTATTCAAAAATAGTTTTTTTATATTTTATTACTTCTTATAAAAATGCATAAGGCTTACCTCTCTGGTATGGGTGAGTTTTTGAAGTTATTTTAAATGTCAGTAAAGAGTAAAGCTTTTGTTAAGTCTGAACTCACGAGAGATATGGCTCTTTACATTCTTGACCTTTAGCTAACAAAATTGAATGACATCAATGACCTGCATGTCGAAATAATATTGTCAGCTTTCAAAGATTTTGTTTCAATTAGTTCTGAGTTATAGTGCAAAATAGACCTCGATACATGGAAAGAAAAGAAAGAGAGGAAAAGAGAGAGAGAGGGCACAATAAAAAAAGAAAAAAGAAAGAGAGGAAGAAAGAGAGAGTAAAAAAAAACAGAGAGAGAGAAAGAGAAAGAAAGATAGTAAGAAACAGAATAAGAGATAATGAAAATTAAAAAAAAAATAGAAAAACGAATAGGTAGAGAGAAAGAAGGAAAGAGAGAAAGAAACAGGGAAGAGAAAGTGAAAGAAAAAAGAGAAAAAAAGAGAAAATAAGAGAGAAAAGTAGAGATAAAGAGAGGAAAATTAAGAAACAGAGAGAGAGGAAATAAGAATAAAAGAGAGAGATTCAGAGAGAAATATAGAGAAAGAGAGACAAATAGAAAGAATGAGAGAGAGAGAGAGAGAGAGAGAGAGAGAGAGATCGAGAAAAGGAGAAAAAGAGAAAAAATAGAGAGAAAGAGAGAAAAATAGATAAAAAGAGAAGCAGGGAAAGAAAATTTTGCCAGAGTTTCTTTTGCAATTTTTGGCTCCTTGTCGTCAGAAATGGAAGAAATGTGATTTTTATAATTAAATGTATTAATGTGATAATTTAATGTTGTAAATCATTCATCTTCTTTATCAAACTATGGATTTTCTTAGAAGTTTTTATTTTCTAAATCGGTTTAGATAATATTATTTAATAACCGAAAATGATTTTTTAATGTTTTCTTTTCTGTGAATTAATATCTTTACAAATGATTAATATTTTTTTAAAAAGGAAATTAATTCATTTCACACTTTTTCATTCGTATGTGGACTTTCGATATCCTCTTCAATGATTAATTAAATACAAAAAATTAATTTTTTTACTGTCTACACTCTTCATTTCTACGAAAATATATTTTTTAATTTCATTTATCACTAAAACATTTCTGTAAATAAAAAATATTAAATTAATTCAAAAACATTTCTGTAGTGAATATTAAAATTAATGGAAAATATTAAATAAGGCCTATGTCTGTTCAATAATTTCGTTTATACAATTGTATTAATGTGTATAAAGGTATTTCTAATATCTGAGTGAGTAACACCACTAAACACTGGTCGTGGGTTCACACCTGATCCACGTGGATTTTCCCAAGTCGACTTCACTGAAAGGAACAAGCTTTCTTTAGAAACTTCATCTGCTGCGTTGCCATATTCCATCAATTTTACAATCTAAAATGGGCCATCTAATGAAGGAGAATGCATTAGGGGGTGTTCCATGAGAAATTGACCCGTATTTAGGCATTACTAACGACTTTAATCATTTTAAGCTCTTGCATAATATGCCAAATTAAAATTTGATTTTATTTTTAAAAGAAATTTAAATTATTTTGAAATTTGCCATATAAAATAAGTGATGCAGATAGATTTCTTCCTATAAATTCACTCCATTTACTTCTTATAGCGTAAGATATTGATTTTTTCCACGTTATCACTTTTATAATTCTTATCCAACTGTTGCTGATGCTGCATGCTTCTTTCTTGCAACTTCACGCGTTAAGATGCTGAGTAAGAAACAAGATTTAAGTTAAAGAACATCATACATCCTTTTTGCCTACTGGATACGTGCATGACACTTGACCCTTGTATCTTCCTATTCCCTTCACCTTTAATCACCAAAATTTAATGGCGTCGATCCCCCCTAATACTCAAACCCTCTTGCAAAATTTCAGGAAATTTCCACAAAAGGCACAGAAGTTATTAAACTTCAAATTGGGTGTACAATATCGTGCCTCCATTACACTAACGTGTATACATACAGAAAAATCTCCCAACTTATTTGCATTTCTCCATGCAAATAATTAAATTTTGAGTATATTAGCAGTTTGCTAGATAAGTTAATAAAGTTTAATATATTTAAATACAATTTTTAAAATTTTAATATTATAGATGCAATTAATATTAAAAATGCCAGTTTGTCGGCCAGGTACGAACTCACAACTGTGTTCGGTAGTTTCATCTAATGGGCCACATGTGGGTTCTGACTTGAAAGGGGATTGATTCGAAAATGTAAATGCAGTATTAGATTGATGTATTAATTAAGGCAACGCAATAATGGGAAATCTACTAATAAAAATGCCCCCTAGAAGGAATGTTTGTGGAAAGCTGCCCCCTTTCAGTGTTAAGAGCAATCCTTAACCATATTAAAGCGGAAGCCAGTTTATGTGAAAACTTATTATTTTTATTTGCATTGTTCTTTGTAAAACTTGATAACAAAATTAAATTCTGTCTCCAGTTTTCGTCCTTTTTTTTCCAGTTTCCCAACAGTGGCCGAGTGGATGAAACCACTGAACACTGGTCGTGAGTTCGCACCACGTCAACGGGTTGGATAGGTAAAAATTTTCGGGTTTTCTTCACATTTCTATCACTTAAATAGTGGTTTCTTTCCTATAAAAAGTACAGTATTCCCGGAAAGCATTCTTTATTGACAAATCGCCTTAGTTATGGTTGCCGTATTTCAAGAACCCAACCACAACATTTCTTTTATTAAACTCCATTTTTTTATTATTTAATTTATTACTATTCCGTTTACTTATCATTAGTTTAAAAATGAAAACATGGCTTTTATAGAAATAAATTCAATACTTTCTTTTTCACGGAAAGAAAAGTCAGCTTTCTATTGAAGTCTTTTTCTGTAAAATATTTCTTATATATCAAATGATCTTGTGAAAGTTTTAATAACATATAACGATTTTTATAAAATCGCTTCTTTTAATCTACTTCCCACGTGAAATATCTTTGAATTCCCTACTGCAACATCTTTTGAAAGCTTTAAAATGTCAAAAGAACTTTTTATGAATTAAAAATATACTTTAGAAAATCTTATAAACTTAATATTCTTTAAAGAAAAACATCAGTTCAAACATTGAATGTTTATTCTTGTTATCTTATTCTCCAGACAGGGCTCTGGAGCAGAAGACCCAATTTCTTGTTCCTGCTTCGAATCCACTCACAGTTTTACAACTAAAAAAACGGGTATGAAAAATACACCACGAAGCATCTAAGCATATGATCTGTGTGCCACTTTTATAATTATGACTTAGTTGGAACCACGAAAACCAGCTTTGTTTGCTCCTGTTCAGGCTTCATCTCTAGCTTTATGGAACGATTTGACATCATGACTCTTTGCACTCGATTAAACTTTTACTCTGCATCATTCACAGAAAAATATATTTCTTTTTGACCATACATACATAGATGGGTCTTAGTCTACTTTCTGTCCCTTCACACGCTGTACGAGGCAATAACAATTCCACACGGCAGGGAGAGAAATATCTTTGAATTCCCGGACGGGACAGAAAGTAGACTAAGACCCATTTATGTATGTATGGTCAAAAAGAAATATATTTTTCTGTGAATGATATAATTTGTCCTGGCAATTTTTATTTATTATCTTACTCTGCATCTTTGATTTTACAGGACCTTTACCTAAGAGTGAGGAAACCTGTGTTAGTTTCTCTCCTATTGTTTACTTGTAGTGTACTTTAATTCATACTAAAATTATTTATACTTTTCTGCAGCATCTTCCTGCATTACAGTGAAAATGATTAAATAAGTTTTTGATCGCATATCTGCGTCACTTCTTGAAGTAGTTTAACAACGGAAATTATATCCATTCTCCCGGAAAACTGGATAAGAATGGTTTTTATTGATTAGAATCGATATACCAGTTGAGATAAATTGCAAAACCATCGAAAATTCTACGAAAATTAAGTAAAAATACGACGAAGTATCAAAAGCAGTGGTTCGGTTTTTGTCATGAATCACTCCGCTGCTGGCTGCAACAGGTCAGCATTATGGACAAATTTTTTGATTTTTATTTAGGCACAGGTAAAAATTAATTAATTAAATATTTAATTTCAATATTTTGGCTCATTTAAGAGGCTTTTGTGTAATACAATTAGTAATGTTCAAAATAACCACTCAGTCGGTTTAACGAAACACAAAGTTTATATTTACAATATAAATGTACAAAATACTACAAAATTAGAGTCACAATTAAATATGCACAAATACTAATCCACGACAACCGACTATTCCCGTACACGTTCGTCGAAAGAAACTCCTTACGACCTCCACAAACAGACTTGTAATTAACAGCACCTCCGAGTCAGGAACAAGTTCGTACTAAAACACTGGGGTTTACTTTCCCCAGATTTCCGTCGCGTCCAACGAGCGAGACAGAACTTCGGTAACAACGATCCTAATCCGATCCGATCCGATCTTCCCGATACGAGCCCAGCCGATCCCGATACGAACTCAGCCGATTCCGATACGAACTCCTGTTCCCGCCGAAACTACTGCTTAAGTAGTGTCCGGCGTTTGAATCGTCCGCCAATCAAATTTGAAAGTTTCCACAACGGCCGACAACGGTCACTTCCCGCCGGCCAATCGTCCGTCTGTCGTCGATTTGAAACACAACGGATCTTTCCAACGGACGTTTATAACGGCCGTTGCTAACGGTTTTTCCGTTATGAAAGTTCGTTATAGTAAAACAGGGCGGAAATCGCTTCCCTAGGCGATTCCAAACCCTACACAATTGGTTGAGTCAATGGGCAATACAAGGAATGTCAGTGTCACGTCTGGAACTTGAATTTATTTTCTTAATATAACTAATAATTTAATTTAGTATTTTAAAAGTTAATTTAAAAATAGGACCATTTTCTGATTTTTAAATTTGTTGGAAAAATTTGTTGCTAATACTGTTTTTGTTATGAAAACTGAGGAATTTCAAAGCAGTAAATCACTGGGTGATGATTGTCGACGGTTAGAGAAAATTGTTTAGTAAAGACATGCCTAACGTGACCATTTATTTTTTGACTCAAAACGGGACATTGGTTTATTTAGGTTAATTAACAGGTAGTCAATAAAAAAAACACTTTTTTAAAGTTATTTATTCAGAAAAAGTCAGTTAGCTTAAAAGTTACGAATTAAAAATATATATACCCGAAACGTTTAGTTATATTTATATTTATCAGAGGAACAAATTTGCTTTAATATAGCTGGTGATGATTTTAAGTAAGAATGAAACTCTTGGCACGTTTTTTTTATATTCACCTTAATTATCAACATCGCCTTTAGAACTGAAATTTGTAACTGGGTCTTCTCAGATGGCCACAATTTGTTCATCATAGAAAATACTCTTTCTACTGGAGCATTTGTACCAGGCAAACATAAAATATATTCAATTAAAATAGAAAAGTTTTCATGCTGAAGATTGTTGGCTTGAAAGTGTTTGAATACTTCCACCCAACGAGTTTCCGTGGAAACATTTAGATTATTTCATTCGGTTACTTTATCCGATGTAATGTAGTTACAAATTAACGAAAATTCGTCAAAAACTTCTGCATCTTTATTACAGTCAATATATTCCTTTTCAATTAATACATCCAGAGACTTTTGAACGTCTTCCCATGCGAGGAACTTTTTTAAATCTGCCCAATAAAATATCTCCATTTCTTTGGTAAGAAAGCAAGTCCACTGCTCCAGATATTCACGGCTTGTTTGATAAAATTCTGTAGCCGCCCTTTTCACAAACTCTTCATCTATGTCAGTAACATTATCTTTCGATTTCACTATTAATTGACGGACCATAAATGAGAAGAAACTGATTGGTCTGTTTCTGAGTCAAATTGTCTTTTAGTTGATTGATTTCTTTTGCAGCTTCAATTGCCGATACAGTCTGACCTTCCAGTTTCAATACAGCTTGATGAAAACTTGCTGACAGAGCGTGTAAAAAATAAAGCCACAATTCGGATGTGGGATCTTCAAAAAAGTTTTTTAGTAACAGGGGACATTTTTCAATACTCAAAAAGTAGTTTTTTAATGGCTGATACATTTTTAAAACCCTTTCCAAGGCAGGCATAAGAGCAAGCCATCTAGTTTTGCTATAGCCGAGCATTTGTTGATATTCTGTTTCAGTTTCGGCGCAAAACTCTTTAGAGCTTCAACTCGAATCGTGTAAATATAAAAAAATGAATATATCTTCACAATAATGCTTTCGTAATCTAAGGGTAGCCTGTTTGCAGCAGATTTTATTGCATTGTGAATTACATGGGCTCCACTTCCAATACCTATCAATGGCTTTTTCAGTGATGATTGCAATTTCGTTAACACATTGTTAGTTCCTCGCCTAGCCGCACCTCCGAAATTGACGTTGGCGTTGTCTCCGCAAAATGCCACGACTTTTGCTGTCAAATTATTATCTGTCAACACTTGGTTTAAATAATCGACAATGATGTCAGAAGTCTCACCTGGTTGGTCTTGGAGATCTAAAATTTTTACTTGCACACCTACGTAAGGTTGAAAAAAGCGCACTAAAATAGGGTATATTTTCTTGTTACCGTGGTTTGAAGCGTCGTTTAGTATTGTAATAGAATTGGACTTATCAAGATCATCTTTTAATTCTTTCATTGCTGTAGGCGTCAAAACATTTACTACAATAGCTTCTGATTTCGTACGCGCGCATGTAAATTTGGGATCAAAACATGATTGAATTAATTTCGACGCACAATCATTAGAACGAAAACTGTGGTTTTCTTGAATCGTGTGATAAGCCCAGACGCCTTCTGCCGCGGCGATATCCAAATCCTTTAAAGTTGGTGCGTCCGATTTCTTGAAAAAGGTTAACATCGAAGAACTCGAAGTGGCGGTACCATCGGCATTTTTATGTTTTTCAGACTTTAAATGCTGTTCAATATCACTGGCACCACCATGGGAAACGCTAAATTCTGTACGACACTTTTTACATCTGACATCTGAGGGAGTATTTATTTGCTTGATAAACGGATATTTTGCTTGTAAGTTAACATTGAACGTACACTTGCGTTTCGGCATTTTAACTTATGATTCCAAAACAAAAGAAGTTTAAGTTATTTACTAGGGCCACGAGCATCAAACAACAACCAAACAAATATCGAGAAGTGGGCGAACAAAAAATCTGCCAAACAATTAGTCAACAAAGCACGAGCGATGACGTCTTCGCCACTCTCGGCTATCGTCGCGTCAACGGACGACGCGGTTTGCTCTCGCACACCGATCGCGTCCGGCCGCCGGCGCGACGGCCGTCCGGCCGGCTCGACTACTCAAATTTTCGCGCGGTTTCAGAAAACGGGACAATTTTGCGTCCCAGAGTTCATTTCGGAGACACCGGGACTCGTAACTCTAAAAAGGGACAGTCCCGTTCAAAACGGGACGTCTGGTCACGTTAGACATGCCACAAAATATATATCATATGGATAAATATATGTTATTTTTTATTTCTGTAACATATTTTGCTTGTAATCGATAAAGAATATCATAAATTATTGCTTAAAAAGTATTTGCATAATCTGTTCTTATTTAAGTAGCGAGAAAACGACAATAGAATAGCGTAAAACTTCATTAAAATAATGAAACTAATGCTACTTTAAGAAAAGATTTAATATATGCCAGCACCATTTTATATAATTTTAAGCATTCTTACGAAGTTTATTTAGTTTTTTTTTTCTTTGGTCTGTAAGGATGTGGCATCAAACACGTGAGATATCTGCCAACAGGAGCGTCACTCAAAAGGACTGTCTACAAGAAATTATCCTTTAATCTAATGTTAGACACGTGAAGACCACATTAGTCAGGTGCGAACCCACGACACACTAGTATATCGTGGAAAACCACCGAATGGAGCGAGGGATTTTTATGTACTGTACTCTACAAATGATGTCATTTATATACAGAATAATACAGATAATTGTATACTTTTCAGAAAAGAGCTGTTTTAAGTTCGACCCTTTTGTTGCTTTCAACTCTTTATAACTTTCACTTTTGTTTTCATCTCTTTGTCTTCAATGTCTATTTTTTTATTGTGAATGTTTTTAAAATAATTTTTAAAAATTTAACATTTTTTTCAAATTTTAGTATATTTTTAATTTAATAATTTACCTTTTTTTTCTTTTATTGTAATTCTTTTCACTTATATTTTTTCTTTTGACTCCTATTGATTTTTCATAATGTTATTGTTATAAATTTCTTTAAAAATTTTGGAATTTAAATTACTAAATTCTTTTCTTACTTTCTCTTCTTTATTTTATCAATATATTAATTATAATTTTCCTTTTTATTCTAAAAATATATTCTGTGTCGTAAATACTGTTTTATTACTTAACTTTTCTTATATTAACTTTTAAATATTTCTCTAAATTCTTTTGTCGTGGGTTCGCATCTGATCAGTAGGCTGGCTCGTGAAGTTCTCAAGGACTTTTGCAGGTGTCTAAAACACTTAAGTAAAGGTAAGTTTCTCACAAGCGCCTGAACATCAAGCTGTCTTGGGCAATTTTCTAGAATCTTTACACGTGTCGAACACCTAAAATAAGGACAAGTTTTCTTTAAGTGTGTCACCAACAAATGAAATTTTGCATTCGTCAATTGAATCTTCATAATTATATAATTAAACATTACATAATTATAAACTACACGTGTAACTGTACACTTACCCTGTACACTGCATCACTAATGTTTCGAGTGATAATATTTATAGTAATATCGCTTGAAAATAGTAAAACTGATAGAAGGTAACGCCAATGTCACCTTTATTTTTTCCTTCATTCAAGTGTCAAACTGTCAAATTACTTTCCAACGTGAAGGTTGTGCTTTATCTGATTCTATGTCAGACATTTCCCACATTGTAAGCCATTTAAGTCAACATTAGATGTCCTTTGTATGGTATGTCAGTTACTATCTTGCTGCTATACCTTGCTGAAACATAAGAAAGGCCGTTGTTAGGAGGTGGCCACCCCTTACAACGGCCATTTTCCTATGTAATCACCGTGAAGAATGTCTTCAGTAATCATCCTGCATGTGCCAAGGGCAGTGCCTCTAGAAGGATTTTCTATTGTAAACTAGCTCCAGTTTAGGTGTTAAAAAACTTATCAATATCTCTAAAATGATTAAAATGTATAATTTGTTTAACGTTACTTTATATTAGATTAATTTGTTACTGAATAAAAAATTAAGGTCATTTTTGACTAATGTCTATACTTTTCCTCTGATATATTATATATAACAGTCGGAAAAGTAAAAATTAATTAAGCAGTAATTATGTAAATACGAAAGATTATTTATATTTTGAGTAAGGAAACAAAATTTCTATGGAAGTATAGTGAGCTCATTACGGCCCACACACTTTGTAGTATTTTTTAACCTATTACAATTTATTTCCAAAGAATTGAAGTATTCTCTTAGGTTTTTCCAGGTTTTTCTTTACGCGTCTGACACCTGAATATGGGCAAGTTTCCCATAGAAAGTTGTCTTTAGAGGCACTCCTCACTGGCATATCGCCCATGTGTTGTTTTTCCAGATATGCTCTACTTAGTGCCTTAAAGGTACTGTGGGAACATGTCTGGCAAAACAACACTGCATCGCTACCTAATTATTATATAACAACATTTGAACAGGGTTACTATGTAAGGCTTATGTCTATACAGGAATTATGGTCAACATATTCTTGACATATAGAACATGGCTCCTATATAATATTAAATTTAAATCAGTTCCTATCATCAATATTTGTATTTTATACCCACATAGTTTATCTGATCGCTTACTGAATTCTTGACTTTTTCTATTCATTTAAACGCGAATGTTATATTTTATTTCCTTTATAATTATTTAATTTATTCGCCTATAATTAATAAACTTGGTCTTAGGTTTACATTAGAGTCGATTAATTTTTTATTTTTCTTGAAAATTACATTTATAGTGATATAAATTATCAAATTTCTCATTTGTATCTTAATGCATTGAGGGAAAGACACTTTTACAGGGATTAAAAACATGAAGTTTGTTTCTTTTAATAAATAACTATTGTTTAATATTTAATAAATTTGTGTTTTTTTCTTTTTACTCAAAAGTAATGTTAAATAGACTAAAAAGTAATATATAATTTTAAAATTTCACAATAAAATAAGAATTTTTAACACGTTAAATTAAATTTACAATGTAATTCAATTAAAGAAACTCTGATTTTAGATGATTAATTTCCTTGTTTACAAAATAACTTTGGGATAATTTTATTAATAAATGGAGTTTTTATTAATATAAAACTATAAAAAGACTTTAACTAAAGGAATTTTTAATGAGATAGATCCAAAAAGATAGTCGAGAAAGTTGCCTTCGTCTGGTCCCTCGCCTTATTAAATGTAACGAGTACAGATTCAAACACTTCTTTATCCCATGAGGTGTTGGCTGATCCGATTTTTTCCTACTAGTAGTTAGTCGTGGGTTCTTACCTCGCCAACAGACTGGCCACTTGAAAATATCCAGGTTTTCTTGACTTCTGTAACACCTAAATAGGGTCAATCTCTTACAGAAAATTAAAATAAGAATATTATCTTCACGGCACTTAATAAATAAATTTATTTGATAAAAATATAATTTTGTAAACTTAAATTTGAATTATAATAAAATTTTATCCACATTTTTAACGTCGAAGCATTAGGAAAAGACAGTTTTACATGGGCAAAGTGTTATGTAAGTGAATCAAGTTAGCGTAATTTATTCACGTATACGAAATAATTTCGTTATAAATTTAATATCTATTAATTATAATTTAATTTAGCTTATTAATTATAATATTTAAATAATTTAAATTACAATTTAATTATTATCAAATAAGTAAATACATTGATATACATTCAAGAAAAGACACGTTTAGAAAAATCTGAGAGAGAAATATACACTTGAAACGCATACCATACATGCAATTTCCGTAAATATTCATAGAAATCTTTCGATATTTGAAGAATGTTTTGAATAAATTAACTTCTTAGCATCACAAAATGTATATGAAATAAGAAAATCGATGATGTATCAATAATTGCATAGAATAAATCAATATATCACAAAATATACGATGTCTGATATTCTGTAATGTATTTGACTGTTTATTCTGATCCATTTAAGCAATATTAAGAGAAAATATATTTGGATACTTTATTGTTTCTATAGAAGATCGATTATTTGTACGCTAAAAGATGCAGAATGATTAACTAGTTGTAAATACTCAGAAATATTTCTGATCAAATATACTAAGATAACGGTTAGGAAATAAAAATTTTGACTCAGATAATTTACTTTTAATATAATTTTCGACCTGTAAAAAAGGACAGAGAAATGAAAAATTATGTTTTAGTAGTCTTTATGAGTTTAATCTCCTCAAGTAATTAAAAGATTTCCAATGACTCCTTATTCATTGATAGAGTATACAATATACAATCATGAATGATTAATACCGACACGTTGAAACACAACACTGAAATATGCTTCACACATGCAGTTTATTTACAAAAAATACGTTTATCAATCGAAAAATTGCTCTCTCTTTGTGTGTTAGACACGTAAAGAATACTAGGCAAACTGCACGTTGAAGGGGTGAGAACCCACGACTAATGTTCAATGGTTTTATCGGTAATTGGTGGACACGTTGGAAATTAGACTTCTTTGGTCTGGTCTATTTCTTCCTCTGATCATACCTCATCCATACCTGAGCAGCTTACCTGAGATCCTGGTGTACTCTATCTCAACAAACTCTATATTCTGAAATTATCTTATTAATTTAAGTTAGAAAAACCCAACTAATAAGCAAGATTATGATGACTGATCTTACTTTCAGGTCTGTTTAATTGGAATTTAGGAAATAGCCTCTGACTTGTTTACTTGTTTTAAACCCTGAAGCTGGTTTATGACCAGAGCACACACTATAAATAATTAAATTACGTTATTACATCTTATCTTCAATTTTAATTGTTATAATAAATTTATAATTTGTTTTCCTGGGTAAAATTTCACTATTAAATAGTATATTTAATCAAAAATAATTTAGTATAATTTCATATCTTCACGTCCATAATAATACCGAAGGGAATGCCTCCAGGAAGGAATTTTTATAGAAAATTGCAGTGGCGTGCCGTCATTGGAAGCGGTGGAAGCGCCGCATCCACTATCCAATGACCTTCCCTTGTATTTTCTAATATATAAATTTTGATATTTTAACGTACTTTGCATTAATTAAAATTAATATTTTATTATAACTGTATTATGTATCTTATTAAAAAATTCTATACTATATGTGAAAAAAACGATAAGATTACTATTGTATATTCGAATGTCAGTGGCGGAATGGAAGCGCTTCCGAGACTGCTTTTACGGCGAGAATAACTGAATGGTGTAGTACAGCCAGGGGGCATTGGCGCATGCGCTTTACAGAGCACAAACCTCACTCGGTTTAGCCGGTGGAAACTACACACGCGTAACGCTTTCAACGATTCTATCCCTTAGCCACTGGTAGGGAGCTATCTGACTAAGTGAATTCTTTAAGATTTAAAAAGTAAAGACTATTCAGTGTTATTTTTATGTACGTTTTATTGCAAAGTTATATTTAATTACAGTATAATTAAAAGAAAATTATAATTATATTGACAGATTTTCAGATATAAAATCTTTAGAATTTTTATCACTTTTAGATGTTTTTCATAATATTAAAATTATTAACAATTTTTCCAAGCGTGTTTTAATTCTTTAAATTAAGTAAATTTTATGGGAAATTTTTTGATTTATCTAAATTACGTAGCGAATCGCAATATTTATATTCGTGTCCGGACTATATTGACAAGTAACTCTTAAACATAAAACATTATAATAAATGTCGATCCGAACAAAGACGTACTAAAAGAATTATATGATTTAATATCATTAATTTTTACGGTACCATCTACTAGTGGGTCTGTTGAGCGCAGTTTTTCGAACACGGAGCGAATTCATACATTGGCCAGGAACACTCTGTCGGAGAAAAATTGTCGTCGCTTGCGTTGCTTTCTATAGAAAGAGAGCTTTTAAATACGTTGATGGAGTCGACGACCAGCGACTTTTATGATAAAGTAATTAACGACTTTGCGGAAAAAATCGCCGAATAAAATTAGTTTATAAGAAATTTAAAAAAAAAACAAGTTTTTCTATCATTGTTTGTATCGTATCAATTTGTATCATGTATGTATTAATTGTATTTTAGAACTAAAATACGTAAATTGTTTATTTTTGTCATTTCCAGTATTTGTTTAAAACTTTTATGGAAATGTCATGTACCGGACACGTCTGACCCGTCACGAAAGACGCGAAAAACGGTTAATTTAGAGAAAAATTTATTAGTTTAAAAAAACATAGGTAAAAGTCGTTTGTAGTCGGACACCCATTGTTTATAACAAACTGCAAGGCAGAAACCATAAATCGCGGCAAGAGGCCGTCCTATGATCGTTGGAAGATCGAATTCGTCTTCGATTTTGACTTTTCTCACTCTCCAGGTAAGAGTCTCGTTACGTTTAGTAACCAGGGGCCAATGGCGTAGCGTAGTGGGGGCAGTAGGGCGGCTCGCTCCGGTCGGCACTTTTAGGGGGCGGCAAAATTTCATAATAAATACACAATACACCTGTATAATACACAATAATGATGATTGTTCTTTGCCGAAAAGGTCTCTAGAATTACTGTATATTTTAGTCTTTTGAATTGAGATACCTAAATAAGGGGGCAGCGAAATTTTCCTCCGCTCCGGGCGGCTGACACCCACGCTACGCCACTGCCAGTGACCAACCACTCGGGAAACGTGATTGAGGGAGAATGACCAACCAAAATGGATGAAAGAAAAAACGGAGATTGATATAATCTCCGACAATCGCCGACACCTGGCGCTCGGTTAACGTTCCGAATAACCAAAACGCCGCGTGTCAACGCGCAAAAAAAAGAAAAAAAACAATTTCTCGTCTATTGTGCCAACCTGTAACCCGTGCCACTTCGGACTTAGACCGTGTCCCCGACTCCAACGGACGAAGTCTCCCCGTGCCTTACAGACTTGTCAACGCCACTGTCCCGGGGCCACCTTCGATCGACCATCGAAGAACCACATCGACGCTCAGGACGTCCGAACGACTGATTGTCCTAAAGCAAACTATTCTGTACATAGTGTATGTTTATTTTATGTTAAAATAAACGGTTTTTGTCAGATACGTGTCGTCTTTGTCTCTACAGCCACTACCCATCTTACGAATGGACCCTAGACTATTACTGACGCGCAATTAACTGATTGCCCCTAGAAGTCGGCTTCTTACAGAAACACAGCTTCCCTATCATCAAATGTCACAGCACGCCACTGGAAAATTGGCATCTACTCCGCTCTTGGGTCTCTTAGTTATAATTAAATTATTTACGTGAGGAGCAGTCCACGGAAAACCCGGAAAACGTCACGTGGCCAGCGACATGAGATTCGAACTCAGTGTAATTTATAATCACTGGTGGTATTAGAGAATAAAGGGCACACTGGGTTTTCTTTTACTGTTATACGGCAACACGTGACATGGGCAATCTGCTGAGGAGGAACGAATCTCAGGAGGTTTGTATGGAGAAAATAGCCCTTATTTAGGTGCTAATAAAGTAAAGAAAATCCAGAAAACTCCCAGTGTCCAGTCCGTTAGCAAGGTGCGAACTCACGACCTGTTGTGTGAATAACACCACCGAACCCACGAGTGTTCGGTGGTGTTTTTCACTCGACTACTGATGGGCCGGCTCACAAGGCGTTTATTTCTAAAATATGAAGAAATTTCGAAAACTTTTCTATCAGTTACTTCATTCGCATCAATTTTCCACTGCAATTTTCAGTGTTATCGATTCTCATGGTTCATATTTTTCTTTTATTTTCGATTCATTCGCAATTCTTTTATCAAATTACAGTCGTTTGCCTTATTTAAACGATTTTCTTCCTATTCGGCATCACTTATAAACGTAGGAAATTATTGAAAATATCGTTTTAATGGCATCCAGAATTAATAACTAATAATACTAGAGTTCATTCGCATAAAAATTGATCAATTTTAATGAATCTTCCCCCCCAATCTTTTCATCTTCTGGGCACTAAGAGGGTCTTTAAATAAGCGCTTCGTGGGTTACCTTGATATCACATAAATTATATTTACGATTCCACTAAAAAAACAATAAAGTTTCAAAATAAATTCGGTCTAATTGCCAATAGTGGCCACCTGTATGCGTGGCCAAATTAACCGGAACGTTTCTGTTTAAAATGTATACAAAATAACCTCCAAACAATGGCTATTCTTTACGTTCACGTTAGTGGCCGTTGTTCAGAGGGTTGACTGTATTTACTGTTATTTTACTCGATTTACAGCGTTAATTGTTGAATTTTCTATTTTCTGAATAATACCGAACAGTGCTATTGTTTGTTAAATTCATTAACATAAATATTTTCTTTACAGGGTGGGGCAAACGTCAGTTAACCGAGATATATCTTTTTAAAAGCATCTAAAACAACTCACTGTTCTTTACATGCTTTTTAAAAATCTCTACAAATTATGTTTATTAAGTTTACATATATGTGTATGTGTATATTAACAATATAAATATTCAACAAAATACTAATACTAAGGTAAAAGCAACCTGTTATGACAGATTTGACGTGGAAGGTATTATTCTGCGAGGTGTGTTATTAGTTTGCTGACAAAAGAAGATAATTAGAAGACACTGTTTGCTTTGTTATACTATTGTCTTCTAGTTTATTATTGCTGCCCCATAATATATATACATATACATATATAAATATACATTACGGGGAGCTTTCCAATAATGTGAAGTCTCTCCATCATTAAAGGTACTCCTTATAAGGTTGAGGATAATGATGAGTTCCTAATGAGACCAGAGCATTACTTGCTTAACCAGAAACACCTCTACCTTCCTTAACTTTATAAATAAATACATTTTAAAATGAGAATCCCTTATACAACGTCTAAGAACTTACTCTTCATACACACAGTTAGTGGCTACATCCAATTTTACGGGGCGAATACGGCTTTGGACTTTTTTATTCACGTTACTCATGACATCGGTTCTCTTACGCTAGTGTAATGCACCTTACTTATTAACCAAATAATAATTTTTGATTACTGTAGAATTACTGTATATTTTAGTCTTTTGAATTGAGATATCTAAATAAGGGGGCAGCGAAATTTTCCTAGAATTACTGTATATTTTAGTCTTTTGAATTGAATTACTCTAGAAGTTTTGTAGTAACAGTTTTGTAGTAAGAAGTACCATTTTGTAGTAACAGTTTGCATTGTTAAATAATGCAAACTGTAAATGTCTTGTTAACGTATGCGTAATGAAGTTACAAACTACGAAGAATGTTGTGTTTGGGGTCCTCTTTTCAGAGGATTTAAACAGAAAACTATTGTGTTAAATGCGTTTTAACAATTACCCAATAGATTTATATTGAGCAGTTTCATTTTAAAACGTGAAAATAAGTAATATATTTTAATACCCTTTCATAGACTTGAAGATTTATGTCATGACACATAAACTTTCTAATGTTCCTCAACTTATTAAATTCCTTTATCATCTGATAAGATAGTTTCAGTTCCCTTTGGATCATGTCATTCACATCAAATATAATTGAACTTGATATAATCTTTCTTAGATTTAAAAAAGTGGTATTTAAATAAAAGAAACTGTCAAAATACATGAAATATTCATTTAATTTTTATGGTAATTTCGATTTATCTTTAATGTATTCCTTGTAGAATGTACGATTTTTGCTGTCTTAACAATAAATCTATTTATTTAGCCTATATATTTTACAATGAATTACTGTATAAGAGATGTCTCGTCGGAAAAATTGTTCCTCTTTTAACAATTAATAAACAAAACTTTGTGAAAGCAAATGCAAAAATAAGAAATTTAATAACAGCAAGGATAAGATGAGAATGGAAATTCAAAAAGGAAGCTCCTGAAACAAAATTTTATCTGTAGTCTATTTCTATTATATAGAAATGTATTATTTTACAATTTAACATTTTTATCTGAAATATTTTACTTCATTAAAATCGAGGCCCACTAACGGCAAAGGTGATGAAACCACTGAACATTGTTCGCGGGTTCGCACCTTATTAACGGGCTGGCAGCGTGGAGTTTCCTAGGTTTCTTCACGTAACTAACATCTAAATAGGGCCAGTTCTCCCAGGAGGTACCTACCCATGGTTTTACGTGTGTAATACCTAAATAGGGAACAGTTTCTTCCATAGAAGATGCTCTTAATAGATACTTTTTCTATGAAATATACGCTCAAAACTATATTTCGTCGAGAAAATTTTACAATTATATTATACGCGACCATTTCTTTTAACACAGCAACAGATATCAATCGATAAATTACAGGTGATAAGTAACTCCAGTTAATAGTAACCTGTCAATTTTGATAAATATCTACAAGGGCAATAATTATCCCCTGGTTTTCCATTAAATATATTTATCAGGTTAATATAATTGCTACTGTTTTTCTCACATCATACCAGCAGAGCAACCAGGGAGAAGTCCAGGGTGCCCTTGCTTACATAATTAAATAAATGAAAAAATTAAAATAAGCACAAGAGAAAGATGTATGTGACAAATCAATAAGCACACGCATGACCGTCTAGAGAGGAAGCGTGAATATAAATTTAGGGCCCTTAATAGTTCCTGCCCCTCTAACTTAATGTTATTTTACTAACAGAAAAATGCGTTAATACTGCTTTTTATTAATAAAGAAACATTCTATTAATTACAATTTCTTAAAAACAAAATGGAAAAAGAGGCCCTCCCTATCTCCAGACCCCATGTAATCTTTTAACGGCCTGACAAATACACACAATTTATCTTCATCTCAGCACTAAAGGCTAAATCCATTTTGGGGCAAGGGTCAATGTAGTTTGAAAATAGTAATTCGGGTCCCCTAATAACCCCCGTGTTTTCTGTCGAAAATTTCAGAAATGTTGCAGGGAGGTGTGTGTATTAGGACCTTTGATGCTCTTAAATTTTGATGAGTACAGATATAGAGGGTGAGGAGATAGAGAGGATCACGTGTCATATATCGAGTAAGATCGGACTTAATAAAGATTAAACTCGTTATTGACATTTACAGTTTTTTTTATAAAACTTATCCTTACTTTAAAATTAAGCTTCTTACCATTTTGTAGTAATTAATAATATTAAAAAAATCTTTTAAAATAAAATCTCACAACACATGGCGCCACATACAGTTATAAATGTTTTGCCGGACAGTCACACAACTCGTGCTGGATTTTTCTTTTCTGTTTTCTCGTAGGCAAATGAACAAAAGAATACGTTCAAGTATCTTGATATGTACAAATTATTGATCACTATTTAAGTTAAATTTGCGTATTTATTACAGTGTTCAGAAGTGTTATCCACTCGATAATTTGTATAGCATTATAATTGGTAGTTTGTCGTTGGTTTGCACCTCATTAATGTGTTGACCACGTGGAGTTATCAAGGTTTTCTAGACACGTGCAGAAAATTCTACCTATTTTGATACATAAATAGGGGTTAATTTCTCTTAGAAAACCCGTCGTAAAGTTTAATTTTACAGGTAGAGAAAGGAGCAAGAAGAAAAATTCACTTTTTAATTTAGTTTACTCGTTTTTTTCTACTTTTATACTTAATTTATTATTAAAACTTACCAAAGATGGTGAATTTTATACGGAGAAACTCAAATATAAATCAAAAATATTCAATTTATTTGACAATTTTAAAAGTTTTCTTTATTTAAAGAAAACTTTCCTAAATATAAGAAAATTATCTCGAGTTCAATTTGATGTGAGTGACACGATCCAAAGGGAATTGAATGATTATCTTTTCGGAATAGAGAAGGAAATTTAATATACAGGAAACTATCTTCAAAGAATTTATCATTGTGCCATGACATAAGTCTTCAAGTTTATGACAGAATTGAGGATAAAATTATTTATTAATTATTCTTAACATCATTCTGATATTATGAAAAATATTAAAAGTAATTTGTTGCAGTAGAGTAACAGGGGAATGCCCAGGGGAACCTTATAAATAAATGAATGAAGAAAAAATCAAATAAGTACAGGGCCATTATACACATGTATATACATCTAACCTTTAGTGGCCATACTGGTGAAGGGGTGAACATAGGTTTGCACGTTGTAATCCTGGTCTCCCTAATATTGTTTTGTGTTTGATTGCTGAAATTAGTTCACTAATCGCATGGCTCATGATAAAAAGATAAAGAAAGCTGTTATTTGCTATGTTAATGGCGTTATCATAGGATTTATGGAGAACTAACTGATTGCTCTTCCTGTGAGCCAGGAGAGGTAATCGCCAGGATAATATAAAGTAAATCTCAAGAGTGTGAGATTTGCTTTGTATTTTCTTGCTTATTTTCGAATGTTATTTTGGCAAGACTATATTTATTAAAAGGGTTAATAATTTTTACACTGAAGAGGCTATAGTCCATGCACGATTTGATGATCCGTCTAGTTTTCTTCAAAGCGAGGATTTATTATTATGAAGAGTTCATGTTTTATTTTGTTTAATTGGAATTTTTACTGTTTTATTGTGGTTATTATTTTTTTTTGTGAAGATAAATGATGAGGAAAATGAAGCAAGCATGTTTAAAGATCGTGTGGGTATGACAGATCAGGACAGTAAATATACAAGTGGAAGATTCATTTAAAGGCAAGAAGAACAGGAACTGGAACGTGATGCGGGCTTATTGCTGCTTTAATTTTGGTAAAGTACGAATCAATCAAAGCCTCTCCAGAGAGGATTTTCGATGGTAAACTGACTTCGGATGTTAAACAACTAAAGAAAATCCGGGTTCGAACCAGACCCACACCGCTGTCCGTCGGTCAGGTTCGAACCCACGACAAAAAATAATTTCGATTGTGATATTCACAGAAATTTACAATTAAAGTTAAAATTAGTCTCATTTCTGTTATTTATACTCATAAAAATTATTTTGAGGATTAATTCATGGAATTATTGCTGTATATTCTAGTACAAAAGTCATAATAGGAACAACACTAAACCAAAAAATCTCCCTGTATTCCCTTTCTCTCTGATCTTCGACCCTTCCATTTAAATTATGAGGTTCACCAAAGGGTTAGAATCCCATAATGTTAAGGGTCTTGTTTGTGTTAACTTGCAGGATAGATGAGAAAACAAAGATATCGATGGATCTATTCACTCTGCTTACATGTTGGGGCTCCAATATATTTTTGTTATTATATATGTTATTGCATATGACCTTCACGTGAACACCAACATGACCGTTTACATGGTGGAATTCTTACCTCTTGGTGGCTATATATATATATATATATTACAACAATTAAATTTTGTTATAATTTTATATAAAAAAATTATTTAAAATATTAACTCTTTTAATTAAGGAAGTATTTACACTTTTAACACCACACTATTTAATATTACAAAAATTAACTTACGTATGCTAGTATATGAGTGATTATGTTAGTAATTTCATAGTCTTCCATCTCCACGGTTCAGTTCTATACAGTTTTAACGGTTACACATAGATGGCGCTATTGTATAGTAAGATGTAATAAATTTAACTACTTTATTTAAGTTTAGTGGAAAGTTATACGGAATATATACTCTTTATTTATAAAAATGTATAATGCTTTTGATCATTATAATGAATGGCCTATAAAATTAAATGTTTTTTCACAAATTTTAAGAAATAATAGGCACTTAATAACCGCACACCAACGATAAGAACGTCAGTGTAGTGTAGCATATAAATACAGTTTGAAAGTAATTGTTAATCGTCTAGGCGTATCTTGGAAGTTTGGGTTGGTGGCTTCGAACCTGTTCAGAGAGGTTCAATTCCTGCCCTCTAGGTGTCGTTTTCTTCTAACACGGAGGTATTTTAGTTTTCTTAACACGTTTGCGGTTGGTGATGCTGTGATCTGTACTGTAGCGCCACCCTCATTCCACACTAAAGTTTATTGAGTTGTTGGAGTTTTTCTTAACATGTTCACTATTGGTGACCCCTGTTGGATTTACGGCAACACTAAATGTGCTGACCCCTAAACGAATGTTACAGGAGTTTGCTCTCCTTACTAACAGAGTTATTGTTTATTGTACTGTACACTTCTAAGAATAAATCATGTTTTATATACTCTTTCACGTTTTGAAAATATCTGAAGAAGTTTAAGCCATTCTAGACGTAGCGAACGCCATTATCGACCGTATAAAATTGTCAGATGGCGGTGCTCGTCCATCTGTCGTTCACGTTTTGGGCTGAATACGTGCGCCTCAACCTCTCTAATCAGTAAACAAACCGTAAAAATAATAATTTTCTGACACACAGCTAGGGATATCGCTCCATATGAGAGCAATAACACGTTAATGTTCTGTTTGTGGCATTTAATTGCAATTTATTAAAATTAATTACATTACAATTCTTTTGAAAGTCTCTTATAATGATATTTTCGTATTATTATAAAAACTGGAACTAATTTCTTTCCAAATAAATACTGCTGAAGTTTTAAAAATTTCTTTCGGTGACAGAGTTTATGACTAAAATATGTCATATCGAAAATTTATTCTGTGATTATAAGTTAGCAAATGGAACAATCAAGAGTTGATTTCGAGTCACAATTCTCATTTTTTCTTCTATGTCATTTATATATAGAGCTGTTCATTTATTTATGTCAGCAACATATTTGTGTGGCCTAATTATAGTTAAATCGATTTTGAGCCCAAATATAAGATGCTATCCTCATTTCTATCACTAGTGCATCAGGTAAACACACTTTTACAGGGGCTAATTCATAACAAACATTATATGTAATTTATTAGTAAATATTTAGTAACTTTAATATTAACAAACATTAAATTTTAAGTACAGTGTTTAAGCTTTGTAATAACAAATTTTGAATAATTTAAATTGTTGCAAGCGACAAACGGCATGTTGTATTTGAATACATTGCTGCTGTTTTCTATAAATATTAACAATCTGGAATAACTAAACAATTAAGACATTTATTAGCTAAACTATATTATATGAAAATAGAGAATTTAGCAAATAAATCAATAATTATATTTAAAAATTAAGCAGAACCATACAGTCTGGTTTATTCAGTATATGCAAGCTATCTGCCAAGGGGATGCCTTCCAATGAGAAACCGGTCCCTATTTAAGTGTTACATTAAGTATACAAGGTGATCATAATTAGAAATGTTCAAGACTGTAAGTAGATAAAACTAGCAAACGTCAACTAAATTTGGCACACTTACTATCCTGAATATGTACTTTAAATTTTCGAAACTAATTTCACTTCAAAATTTATGTGCCAGGGCCAAATTTGGCACTAATCTCTCTTAACTTGCATCTTAAGTAAGCTTTCTAAAAGGTTTATCATTAGTAAAATCTTAGTGAAATCATATTGCGGTTTGTGGTGACCGATATTAAGAGGATAACAGCGCCGAATTTGACCTAGCGGCTAAATTTTGAGGTAAAGCACTTACTTTTTGTTCAAGATCGCCCTGTATAATTAGTTATACAAAATTATACACAAAAATGTTTAAAAATTAAATATTTTATTTAATTTTTTAAACATTTTCTAGCGATTAATAACGTCTTCGAGATACCGAAACTGTAGAAAATTTCCAATGTAAAAATATTGTTTAACGAGAATTTAATGAGTGGAATTTTTTAGATGTTTGATGCCATGTTTCTCCTCTCAAACATCGAATCCAACATCGTCCGACATCAACATATTTGCATTTAATTAGCAAAGTTGAAGTTTTCTCTGGTCAAAACCCGTTTGATTAATTTTTTAAACAGTTTTATTATCTAATAAAATTCATTTTCTGTTGGTATTCGCCATTAATCATAAAGAATTTCCTTTGAAAAACTTCATATTGGTGGTTATATCGGTGGCAATAAGCGCATGAGTGATAAAATTGTTTACATAAAAAACAATGTACTGTATAAGCAAATATTTATAGGCATGAAATGGCTCCAAGGAGTGTTTTTTATTTTAAAAAACTGCACTATTTAGATGAGAAAATTAGAAAACTCCACGTTCGTCTTGTTGGTGATGCACGAACCCACGACCGGTTACCAATATTCAATGACTTTAGCCATTCGGTTCTGGTACAAAATAATTTAAAATGTAATAAATAAAAATTAGTAATGATTTTACAATATTATGTAGAGCATAATTGTCATTATTATCTTCTTCATTAATGGATACGACATTTGTAAAATCGAGTAAAATATAAGTGAATATCTGATTTTCTGTATATATAATTAAGAGAAATGTGCCGTGTACAACATTAGATAATAAGCACATGTGTACTTAATACCGAAATTTCCAACAAAATTTATAATTCCTGGAAATTCTATACTAGTTTATTCTTCTTTCTCTCATTCTCTCTCTTCCTCCTGAAGCAACCAATTGTTAAAAGTTTGCCAACACACCAGTGGTCATACTGCCCTCTTGTAATATCCATCCATAAGCCTGTGTGGTACTGGCTTGTCACACAGAACATCAGCTGTTCGTCGTCACTTACTCCATACTTAAGCTATTCTATGAGTGATGTAATCGTTTAATTTACCACCTACCCGCGTTGTTCTTAGAGAAAGTATTAGAATTCAGAAAAATATCGATTTTGTTAGAAATAATCAATTTAACAGTTCAACATCGCAAGACAGAAACGAGAGATTTTATTAAATAAAATGTACGAGTACCACTTTCTTCTGTACACTTCCAGAATCTAGAACTCAGCTGTCAATAATTAGACAGGATTATTATTATTAGGAAAGTTATTAGTTTGGTGACAAGAGATGATAATTATTGGGAACTCTATTCATTGTAATATATTATCATCTTTCAGCATATCAGCAAAAATCTGCGTATATACGTCCTGTGCCATAATGGTGGAAATGGCATGCAGATATGACAAACAACCTCCAAACAACGGACATAATAGCCGTTGATCAGAGGTTTGATTATAATTGTAATCAGAAGATGAGTATCGTGCAAATTCATTATGATTTTCTATCGAGTCTCACTTGTAAAGTAAGGTGAAGTGAGGCTATTTTCTTCACTTATTTACCCGCTTATGTTGTAAGTGAATTTTATCAAAAATTAATTGTAATTTGTTTAATAAATTACTTACTTATCAACAAAACTTTTAAGTAAGAAGAAGCTTATTAATCATCCTGTCTCTGCCTCTATTGTTTCATATTAAGTCACTCGCATGTTCCATCAAACAATGAATAAATTTCGTAACTATTTTCAAAATTAAAAGTAATTATATAAAATATGACTCTCATATATGCTAAATTACAAAAAAATTGTTTTAAAGTAAAAAGTAGATGATTTATTATAACAAAAATGAATGCTGCTCTTCATCCTATGTAATTAGTCTAATAAAATTAGATTGTATTCTGAATTACACAAGATTGCAGATGATTGATCTATAAGCAGGGTGTATTAGGTTGTTTGCCATGCAACATGTTAATGTATATTATTTCTGTTTATTATAAACTGTAGCTAAATTTAAGGACATACACAACTGCTCTAAAGAAAGATTTAACGATTTAACCAGTGTGCCTAGAGAACACCTGAATTACTGTCTACGTGTCCAAAACTAAACGACATACACAACTGCTCTAAAGGGAGAAGTGGCCCAGTTTGGACGCCAGAGAAGTGTACCGAAAAACACATGAATCACCTGGTGACGAGCCTGACACGATGTTATGATTGCTGCATCTCAGTTAGGTGGACATATTTCCCATTGATAGGCCTCTCTGCTTAGGTATTTGTAAGCGTTTTCCATCCTGTATTCAACTGATGTATGTAACTTTTTCATTTTTCTCCAAATTTCGACTTATTTAAGTTTGTGGATTACATATCATACGTCAGAATATTCAAAAATTCAATACTCATCTCTTAAGACTTGCGATCTATTTCTTGAGAAATATTATTAATATAATGATCTTAATATATAAAATATTATTACTTTACTTTGTTTAAAGTTTCATTTTGCTTTTAATGCATTCTGTTGATAATAGTTTTAATAATTTCTTTATACAAATCATTTATTTACACTCTCGATTAGAAAGTAAACGTGAATTAGGCATATTACTTGTTTATGTCTAGAATTCGAATGAAAATACGTGTGTTTACGTAGAACTATTTAAAGATTTCTTAAATATTTGATTAGAACGTGAAAAAGTAATAGCTTAATTTGTGTCTCTGAAAATCGTTTTAAATAAATAGTTTTTAACATGAAGTTTAAACGAAGCGTGAAACAGAATATTTAGGCAATCTTTTCAAGCAAAAACTGGAAAAGGAGGAGAAGAAATGTAATAAAAACATCATTTAAAACCATTTTTATTAGAATAATTTGAAAAATACATTTAATATTCTATACAGTTATTACAACTATAGACTATAAAAAATTAGTACTTACTTTCCTATTAATACCTTTCTACCTAAATCCATACTGAAATCTTCCTACCGAAATATCCAGGTCAGTTTGTCCCAGTTTGGTGTTTGAAAGGACACGTAATATGGTGATATCAGTGTCACTTGATATATTTAGTACTTTGCAAACTCAAGGATTCTCAATTTAATGCTTATATGAAATAATATTCATTATCGATTTATAAAACTAGCACTATTTAGGGTAACACTGTGTTCGAGTATAGCAGTGAAAGGACTATATAATTATACAAAATGTAATTTATAATACATTATTTATTTCTTAAAAGTAAATCAATTTTGAAAATAAAGTACAAATTCAAAATAATGAATAATAAATCTGAGAATATCCGGTAATTTTACATCTGGAATAAGTATTTTACTTAAATGCTGTTGGGTAGTTTCATCTGTTAAGTACCCATGCAAATAATTAAATTCTGGGTAAATATATCAGCAGTTGTCTAGAAAAGTTAATTAAATTTAATAGATTTAAAAAGTACTTTTTAATATTTTTATATAAAAATGTACATTTAATAATTAAAAACGAAATTTAAATGGATTTTTTTAGTAAAGCATCTATGAAAATTTCAATTAGAAAGTTTTAAAATTGTAAGCAAGAAGCGTTGCGAACGAATAGAACTTAATTACTATGAATGTATTTAATGATTACATCATACCAAAATCGACAATTTCTTGTGCAATATATATAATTAAAAGGAATATTCAGTACCTTGTAGAGTCTCCTTGTGCCCGGGTACATGTGGCCATACTGTCGAGCGTGCAGGCATACAAACCTCTATATCTTGTAGCACAGATGTTGCAACATAGCTATCTAATTTGGGGATGATAGCTGCACATCACGACTTAGTTGCCATCCTTAATACTCGTAGCACCCATTATGACCGAGTGGATAAAACCCTTGAACAGTAGTGGATTTGCACCTCGACAACAGGATGACCACGTGGAGTTTCCTGGATATTTTTCACTTTAGGAACACTTAAATACGGGCAATTGTCCTATAAAAAATCCCCCGAAGCTCACGTGCGTGTTGCCATATACGAATAAACCCGAATCAAGCCAAACCTTACACTTGTAAATGGCTGAAAGTGACGTCTCAACTTTTCCTCAGTTTCTAGACCGGAAAAGCCAAAAAAAAGTATGGCAACTTGATAGAGACATACCTAGAAAACGCTGGCCAGCTCCGACTGAGCATTGTTTTAGTAGAAAATGGCTTCGGAACTGATCAGAATTACGTTATATTTCACACGGAAGTTTCTGTTATTGGTGAAATTTTATTAGAAATAAAAAATAATCTAGTCACAAAAATATCCGTTAGGACAGTAAATGGCGCTGTAACACATTAGTAGTTAATCCTTTAAAACTTATATACTTTTATAAGAAAATTTCATAGTTTTGATTTTTATGAATAAGTAAATTAGGGCTAATTAGTTTAAATCTTCTTGAATAATTTAGATATAAATATTCCGTGCAATTACATTAAAATTTATTTAAATGAGAAATAAAACTAAATGCGAAATTAAAAAATAAGAAGTTTGAAAATTAGCATTTTTGTTGTTGTATTCCATTAAGTAATTTGCACAAATAACTGGAATTAATACCTCGAAAACATTTTAAATTAAACAAGAAATAAACATAAAAAGAATTTACTTTGCACATTAAATTTAACACGATAAATCAGTAATTTATACACTTTAGCTTCATAAATAATCTCTCTCCAACATTTAAACTAAATGCTAAAGTTTAAGACAAAGAGTGTTATTTCTTATCGAAAATATTTTTAAAGCATTATACTTTCAAGAATGTACTCGTATTTTAAATATAACATAGAGGAAATATGATGATTGGTCCAATTTTGACTACAACTCGGCTTTTCGCACTTTTCGATATTTTGACACTCCAGAAACCCCAAAAATGTAAAAAAATCTCACAAAATTTTCTATCGCTTTACGTCTCTCCCCTCTCTTTTTTCATCTCTTTCCTCTCTCTCCCCTGTCTTCTCTTTTCCTCTCTCTCTTTCTCTCTTCTCTCCTGTCTTCTTACCTTTTTCACTTTTCTCTTCTCTTCCCTTTCTATCCTCTCTCTTTTCTTTCCTTTTTCTCTCTTTCTCTGTCTCTCTCTCTCCTCTCATTCCCTCTGTCTCTTCTGTCACTTTTCTTTTCCTCTTCCCTCCCCTCTCTGTTTTTCCCTTCCTCCCTCTTTCTTGCTTCTCTCTCTCTCTGTGTATGTGTATGCATGAGTGGCCACATCTATTTTTCCTTATTTCTCGTAACTAAATTAACCAAAAATGTTTAAACTTGGCAATATTGTTTCTATACATATGACAATCATTTTATAATATTTTGGTGTGAAAGGTCAAGAGGGTGGAAAGATAGTGGGAGTCAGAATGAATGAAAATTTGACTTGTTATTGTCATTTATAGTTCCTGATTTCCACTTCTAAAAATGAGTCTGATCTGTTGCAATATGTATCATATACACATTCAAATATCATAGAAATTTCTTTAGTGTTTTTAATACCATAAATATATTTATTTTTTCACCAGTTTTTAAATTTATTTCTCTGCATTTTCCGTAATATTTTACACGTGAACACTAACTCTACTGTAAATTTCTAATCATTTCGATATTATTATAAACATGTCAGCAATATTAGAGAATGGGGTAAAAAAATTAATATACATAGAAACAGGAGCCCATCAGTAGTCGAGTGGATAAAATCAGTGTACGCTAATGGTGAGTTCGCTCCTCGCCAACGGCTTCTGGGGTTTCTTTTACGTTTGTAACATCTAAATAAAGTATTAGAAACATTTTAATTGAGCTACACACCTCACCATTTTATTCGTAGATATATAAAGCCCCGACAGCAAATCAATAAACGTTTCTTTTATTAAATCCAGTTATATAAAGTGTTCTGAGTAGTATTCAAGGGAAGATGATTGATGACGCCATTTGCTTATCATTATCAGAAGTCAACAGATAAATGCAATGATTTATATATCTGTCACTGTCAAATTTTTGCTTCCTTTCACAGAATATTTGCATAAATAAAAGGTCAAAAATTCAGATTATTGATATATACTTCATTGAGGAGTTATGCATCATCATATCAATTGGGAATTCCTCGTTTTAGAGTTTTCCTCTTATCGATCGAGGGCATCTACGAGGGTAACGTTAACCCACAGCATATCGTCCTGGTCCACCCACACTTTTTTGGGTGTTCCCAATGTCTCTAAGATAGCATTAGGCACTACTCGCGCTATTTCAATAATGGGTACCATGACTTTTCGAATGTTACTCTTCTTGATGTCATTCAATCGGGTAAGTTACAGCATTCACGGAGTATCAGCATCTTCACGACATACCTCATCCGCTATCAGGATGATAAATACAGCATTTTAAAGTATTTTTTCTTGAATTTTTCTAATAAATGATATTTTATCCCCGTATTTTCCAAACTATTCTTGAAGATTTGGTTTGATAGGGTACAGAAATACAACACGTTGACGATCTGCCACGAGCGGTGCCTCCCAAAAGTACTTTCTGTAGGAAACTGGCCCTTATTCAGATGTTAGACATGTGAAGCCTATTGGTCAAGCACGAACCCACAACTAACTATCTTTTATGCACTCCTCGGTCACTGGTGGGCAATCATTAATCTTAATAAGACAAGAATCGTGTTTAAGAGAAACCGCATGTCTTGATGAATAGATTACTTGACACGTTCTTTACTGAATATTTTTATTTACAGTTGATAAATGATCATTGAATATCTGTCAGGTTATAAAACGTTACATTAAAATTCATAAGTATGTAGCAGTAAGACAAAAATTTTAATTATTCTCTTTTCTCCTAAGTTTTTCTTGAATATTTGGAAGAATAAAGTCATTACAACATTACAAAAACTGAAAAACTAAAAAAGTTTATTTATGAACTATCGATAGCATTTTGTTAGTTGGTATTTCGTGTGTTTGGCTGTCTGTCCTTTGTGGTTATCGAGAACAAAGTTAGTTACATGAAAACGGAGACTTTCCATATCTGATCTTGAATTTCATTTATCTAATACCGTTTTCGAGATTGAGGAAAGACAAACAGACAGACAAACAGTAGAAATTTATAGGTCTAAATTTTTTCAAATTGCAGCCCAATAATATTTGATACTTATAATTTTACTACATTTGACACAACAGTTTTTCTGCATAAACGAGATAAAGTCGATTTAGTGACATTAGAAATTCTGGTTTAGTGAATAAAACATGTATATTGTTAACACTTTGTTAGTGTTTAACTTGTGTAACCAATGTTAAAATTGATTTACCTTCGAATGAAAGAGGAAATACACGCAACATCGATTTTACTTTGGCTTCTAGTTGTATTTTTCTAGAACGGCAGAACGTTTATACTTTTCTAATACTTGCAACCACATTAATAAATTTATGTATACGCTTAAAAATATCTAAATTATAATATAAATTTGCTTATTTTCTTGTAATTATAGGAGAAGTATTTATTTTTACTGAATCAACCGATCTTTTCTCTCCTCTTTAATTGGGCTGCAATTTAAAAATTGCAGCCCAACAATTTATAACAATGTCGTAAAGCTAAAATTATAACTATGTTATTGACAAATGTTTAACAGACAAACTGGCATCAAACATTATTGGAAGCAAAAAAAAAAAAAAAAAAAAAATAGAAAGTGATATTTTGGAAAAATAATACCTGGAATGCCACACGTGTCATCTAAAATTGTGAATATATCATCCACAAGATGTATTATTGTATTTTCTTCTGTATTGATTCTTGCTGTTACTACATATAAAAATAAATTTCCTTAAAGATTTTCCAATTCTATAAAGTTAAAGAAACACTTAAAATATTTGATTCTACAATGCAAATTCCATATTGTGATGTAATGATTTATTAGAGCGAATCTTTTAGGGCGCAAAATCAAAAATAACAATACGTTTACAAGATATATATATATATATATACATACATGTTTATTAGGTAAAGGATTCATACAGTTTAACACATCTTCAAATTTAACATTTCGACATCTTAATACCCAAGAAAAATTAGCAAGAATTAACACATAATATTGCAGTATATTATTATAACTATTCGGGAGAGTAAGTATACATTTTACATAATAAGAGAATTGTTTTTTCACCCTCTCTCCCCTATCTAGCCTCACTAATTCCTCATCTACTTAAAGCACGAGGAACACAAAGGGCTAGTATAGTAAAATATATATATATATATATATATATATATATATATAGAGAGAGAGAGAGAGAGGGGAGAAGGAAACTCAAAGTAATATTTCATCCAGTTCATCCAGGAGTAAATTGCAGTTGAAGCAGCTGATGTCTTATCAAATTGAAATGGCGCAACATTATAACAAAAACATATAAAAAAAAGGAAGAATTACATTCTTAAAATAAATATTTTATTTTTTAAATCACCATTAGCTTTTACGTATTTTTTTTATCTTTTATTCATTGCAAAGTGTTATCCTTTATGTAGGTTTAAAGTGACATGACATATATACTACTTCTTTTCAGCATTGTTCCTCTCGGATTTTCTTTGATTTATAAAGAAGTAAGCTGTAAGGAAATGTTGTTTGAGGCTACAAACTTACTTTTTATTTTTAAAAATTATCGGATTTTCTTCAAAAACAGGAGGTGTACTTAAGAGAACGAAGCATTTATATGCTGTAATGTATCTTATAAAAAATGATTTCTTCCTTATTTTAAGATGAAGTAATTAATGAATAAAATAAATATTTTTGTTTATACGTGTTGTCATATTCGATGTTTAAGATAGGAAATTAACTACAGATTGGTCATTTAATTAATTTTAATTGATTCTTTTAATTAAATTAATTAATTAATTAGTTAAATTTTAGTAATTTATTAATGCAACTTTGATTAAAGAATTGATAAATGGTTAATTTTCTTAATCTTAATGGAGCCATTGTTAAGTACATTACATAACTTCACATGCATTTATTTTCAATTATTGAATCAGAGGATAAACATAAGCACTTATGTTAAATGTATCTTGTATATATTTGTAATTACTTGTATGCTATCATATTATAATCACTTACTCGTGTTGCGCAATCATACAAATAAAATTTCATTCGATATTTCCTCTTGCAGGCCTTAACGACGGACTGGACACGTGAAGTTTGACGGAGTTTTTTAACATGTATAACACCTAAATGGGGCCAACTCCCGAAAAACATTCATACCTCTATAAAAGTCCTATAGGTAACCTTCCGCAAGGTACACATTCTTCTAGAAAAGTACTATAGAACGTACTCCCACGATATACATTCTTGTTGAAAAGTCTTACAGAACACTCCCTTGGCAGATTGCCCATGAGTAAGGATATCCTTATAACATCAAACTATAAGCATTTAAAAGGATTTCTCATTCTATTTATCAGGTGTAATTTACAAGAAATACCTTTAAACTCCGAGAAAAATATTTCATGTAAATATTTTCAGAAATGTCACAGAGTTATTTTACAAGAAAAGCCAACTTTATTTCACTTCCAAACATACAAATAAACCTATAGAATTTGTAGATTTAACGAGATTAGTACTTCACTTTATTATTTTAAGATACAGAAAAGAGTAAATCGTAAAAAATAAAATCAACCTTTGTGTTATATTAAATATCGGAAGAACTATTAAAAAAGTAGATCAGAAAATAGATATCGATCAACGGAAGAAGTGTGTTTAAAGTAATGTGCAATATAAGTATCAAATTATAGGGAATTTTGCATATTTTTCACTTTTAAATTCATAAAAACTGTCAAATGTGAGAAGTATACCGTAATTTATTGCTTATTTGCATAAATTTACTCCTTAATATTCAAGAAAATCACAGGTCTTTCTAGCAATATTCATTAATTTCTCCATGGGTAAGACTGTTTCAACCTCTAAAATCAATATTAGAGCATGTATTTAATAGAAATTTATAAAACACACTGCACTGTTCTGTATTGTTTTAGGTTTTAATAAGCTGCAACATGTTCGAATTTAGTAATATGACAGCGTACACACCAGCCAGTTGCGTAACTTTCCCGGCAAAAGAGTAAAAATCGTGGAAACAAACAAAAAAGTTGTGTGTTCTTCTTAAAGATTAAAATTTATTTATTTCTTGAGAGCAATTTTTACAATGATAAATTAAAAAAGAAAACTGTATAAAAATTTTACCGTAAATAACTAAAGAGAAAACCATAGTTTAAAGTGTTTAAACTTTTAAGGTGAGAACGTAACGTTACGTTTATCTCTTCATCAATCATCAGAGTAAGCTGTCACACGCCAATATTCACTTCTAAATAGTTTATGATGGATGACATTTGCATGCATATATCTACTTTTTTTTAAGTTATAAACTTTTTTATGAATATTAATACAGTTATTTAAATAATAAAAACACGGGAGAGTCCTCTCGAGAGAATTTCCTATGAAAAAAAAATTGGCCATGTTTAGGTGATAGACACTTGAAGAAAACCACGTGTCGAGCATATTGATGAAAACGCATCCTAGACAAGTGAAGGAAACTAGAAAACTCCACGTGACAAGTTCTACTATTGAGGCTCGAACCCACGTTCAGTGTTCAGTGATTTTATGTAATCGGCCTGTAGGAGGCATGTGGGCGATCAGCCGAATGGGTGGTCTTTTATGAGGAACTGATCTTTATTTAGATGTGAAAAACGTGAAAAAAAACCCCGGAAATTTTTACACGGCAGCCTCGTTGGACAGGTGCGAATTCACAAACAACTATCATTCTTCAGTAGTTTTATCCACTCGTCCACTGATGGTCCTCACCAACCGGAGTGCCACGTGTAGTTTTTCGGAATTTTTGCGTAATTAACACCTAAATAGAGGCCCGTTGAATTTGTGTGCAGGTTCGCTCCTTACCAATTAGATGGCTCTATGTTTTTCGGGGTTTTTTACGATGTTAAACACCAAAATAGCAGCCACTTGCGCTTGAAAATGGTTATCAGATGGCTTGTGTGTTGTGTTCCGTTATACAATCAAGTCGATTCAATCCTTGTCCAACATAGAAAGAGTGGAGTGTTCATGTATGCTCCTAATTTTCAATTCTAATATTTTTCCTTTATCATTACCATTTCAAATTTTTCCTCTTTCATTTCATCAATAATTTTCTTTTCTGCTTTCATAATTTGCTTAATTTTTCCATTTTTGATTTTCTCTCTTCTTGATTTTCCTGTTACAACACATTCAGTGCATTAAATATTTAAGGTACTTAATGACTATTTTCTAATTTGCTTTCAAGATAATTAGAAAAAGTAAAAAAATAAAGTGGAAAGTTCTTAGAAATGAAGACAATTAACAGAAAACCGACTAAAACATTGTTAAATATTAGAAGTTTTAGTGCATATTTATAAAAACGAAACAGAAAAAGATAATTAACTTGAATTTTTAATTTTATACTACAAAATACTTTGTCGTTATTCAATTGCCTTTATATTATGAATTTCATTTCAACTTTAAATAATATTTAAGTATTCAAGCTTTGTTTTATTGCAGAATTTATTATTTGAATTTTTTTTTTTTTTTCGAAATTAGAACCACTAAATAAAACTACTACACACTGGTAGTTAGTCGAGGGTTTGCACTACACTATTTGAATTTTTACAGGTTTTTGGGGGTGTACAGGATACAGCTGCATCCCCTTCTGGGATTTTCTCACGAGTAAAGCTGGTAAGGTATGTTTCGACTGCTAAATATCAGTCTAAACAACGTTAAACAACGATACTTTAATTAAAAAATAATTAAATATTCAACAGGTAAGTATAAATAAAAAGGTCTGCATGAATTTTCACTGAGAATTTTATTAATTAAATTAGTTCAAAGACAAGCTGTCTTTACTATAAAGTGCAAACTTACTGCGTTTAATCGAATCAATAATCGTTAATTAATACTGTACTTAAATTCAAAAAGTAATTATGATTAAAATAAATCTATGACGTCAATAAACATGATAAATTATTTAAAACAGCAAAAATAAGTAAAATTTCTTTTAAACTCATCCAGAATTACTTTATATTTTACACTAATTTCCTAAGTAGGAATTAATTCTAGAATTAATTCTTAATCTCCTTTAATTTATACAAAAGAGATTTGTTTATCTTTAAATTTTAATTATAATTCTCAATAATTGGATAATTTTTATCGTAATTTAATTCTTTGTTTTATTGAAAGGAATAAAAAGGATGAAAAATTCGCCCAGTGTTTAAGTTTACGTCACTACATTGTGTCTTCGAAAGAAAAGAAAAGAAACGAAAATACAAAACACGGTTTCCTCAAGATAGGAATAAATTCTGTCAATAATATATTAAAGGAGCAATAAATAATTCAATATTTAAAAAACAATTAGACTTTATAAATCTTGAACTGTATCGGATTTTCAACTTGAACTTTTGTAAACAAATAAATTATTTCTGGTTCTACTTTAAGAATTGATAAAATTTAAGTTTAAAAATTTAATTTTTAATGAAATTTATTTATTAAAATAAGTAAATCGCACTTACATTTTAGATTTTTTAGAGAAATTCTAACATAAGATTATCTCATTGTACGTATAGAACAGAAAATGATCCCTTCCAAATTATTACATTTCTAGACTCGTGGGTCCTTTAAACTTTAACGAATTTTTAAAAATTGGGAGTTTTGTCTGTAGTTTGTATGGGGAAGCACGATTTTGTTCACTTAACTATTATACTGTGTAAGTTACAAGAAGAACAAAATTATCTGGACGATATTTGGGCAATCTGCTGAAAAGAATTCCTCTCGAAAGGGCTTTCTATGGGAAATTGGACCCCACTTTCGTGTTACGAATTTAAAAGCCCGAAAACTTCACATGTCTAACCCGTTGATGAGGTGCGAACCCACGACCAGTGTTTAGTACTTCTATCCATTCGGCCACTAGTAGGTTGGTCTGATCGTATTCTAAATTACCAAGAATCTTAATTTAAATATATTGAATAATTTTAAAGTTATAAAAATTTTTCCGATAAATTAGCACTAATTTAATTGTAATCTATAACTTAAATTCTGTAATTTCAGTTTAAAAAGTCGTAATTTACTTCTATAAATGAAATAGATGCGTGGGATGAGGAAGAAGAATAACGTAATAATGGAAAATATGATCGATAAGAATGAAAAATGTATTAAAACTCTTTAGACAATTCATAAATAAATAAGAATGTAAAGGATTTATTTGGTTAAAAGCATGTGAAAAACTCAAATAGTAGTATTACACAGAAAAATAATTTCTAATTACTGTAAATCTCGTCGAATTAGCCTATATAAAATTTGAATCTATGAAGATTTAAATAATAATTGTGAATTTCTTGTATAAAAACTTTGTTTATAACATTATTTTAATATACAAAAAGGGCAAAATGTCCTTAAGAAGTTTAAACAGTGGCAAAATATGGAAGAATTATCAAAACGAAATGCGATTTTCATACTAAGTATTGTCAGCACAATGGTTTTGTTAACGGGAAATATTAGTTCTAATAATCTTCGTTAGGTGGCGTTGACATACAAAAGGAAACGAATAGACTTGCAAGGGATAATAAATATGACTTTCAATACGATTTATGATTGTGGGTACTTAATTAAATTCCCAGTGTTTCATCCATCTATGGATGCTGCACTCTGGACTTGGCTAAATTGTGTTATTACCCTGTGGAGGAGGCCACGTCCAACACTTGTCTATTAAACACAGGGAAATAATGCTCTCAGGGAGGTGTTTTAAGGGTTACTGGTCCCTATTCAGGCGTAACAGACATGGTTAAAACCCGGAAAACTCTATGTGGGCAGCCCGTCATGGTGAGGCGCGAACCCACGAGCGAACTCCCACCGTTGAGAGAATGGAACCTCTTGGTGGGCCAATCATCTTCGCTATTGTTTGCATTTTTTTTATTTTTATTTTTTTTTTTTTTTGTCAACGCACTTAACGGTGATTTTTGAAACTAATTTTTGCCCTGTGAACAAAACCCCTTTGCTGACAATTTTACTCAAATTGCATTTCATTCTGATAATTCTTTAATTTATTAAATGAATGTTTAATGTTTTTACAGACTTTTTGCCTATCCTGGATAAAGTTTAATTAGTCAAGCTCTTGTAGAAAGTTTACAATTAAATTTTTTGTATTCATTTTTAGGAATATACTAATAATTTCTTTCTAAAATATTGCAGAATATCTTATTTTTTTTAGTTTTCTGTACAATATAAGCTTCCTAAGACAAAGCAGTTACTTGTAAATAGTTTGTGCTGATCTCAGAAAGAAACTTTATATTATTTCTCTCGTGTTGAATTAATTGCTGTCAATCAATATTGCCTGAAGTGCTTTATCTTTAGTTTTTTCTCCACCCAATAATGTCTCAAGTTTAGATTTTTTTTCCTAATCATTAGTGCATTACCGTTGTATCTCCAAGGCTTTTTATCAGTACTTCAATGCTTCAATTTTAGCAAACTTTTCTTGAAACCTTAAATCCAGTATTAAGAACTACTTGGAAGATTGTATGTATCAGTGAATTTACTACCAAATTCTAAATAAACACTAGTAGTAGAATTTTGCTGTAAACAGAAGGAATATATTATAACTTACCACGACAGGCCCTTAAGGCGTCAGCTTTTCACTGTGGAGGATCCAGGCGAGTAATCTTAGGAATTTGTTCTGGATTTAGGCCAGTTTATATCCAGATATATACTTTTATATTTTTTCGAGAATTTTATTTACAATTAAAGATTATTATTCAATGATGCGTGTCTATACTATGAGTTAAAATAATACCCGAAAGGAAATCCACATGAAAGATAATACACTAACGAAAAACAAAGAGAAAGATAATGCCTGAATGAAAAACAAAGAGAAAGATAATGCCTGAATGAAAAACAAAGAGAAAAATTATGCCTGAATGAAAAATACCCCAAAGGAGCTCACGGGCAGCCAAGTTGGTAAAACTACAAAGTACTGATCGTGGGTTCGCACCCCATTAACAATATGGTCAGGTGGCGTCATATGGATACTTTTGAAAGGAAATTTATAAAATTGGTTTAATTACATCGACTTTTTAAATTTCTTTAAATAAATTATCCTTAATTATATGATTTTTCAGAACATTAGGGTAGACCGGGGCAATTTGAATCACATGGAAATTTGTGTCAAAGGTAAGTTCCACTACTGACAGGAATTTAGTAATAGGCAGGCCATTGAGGGAACCAGTTCATTTTGTTTTGTTACCAAAGCTGTTTGTTTTATACAAGTAATTTCGCTTTAAATATACCGTGCTGAATTTCTTCTTTTCGATTTAAACTGTTATATCATTTACCAAGCAATTTATACGCATTTCTAAGTGTATTTAGCCGAAAATATATATTGGTTTACGTGGGAGTATTGTTATAGGTGACTACTAGCCATTACATTTGTTATTCTCTCAATTCAGCTTCGTTTACTGCACTCTAAAATTGAACACTTCAAATCAGCTATTTAGATCAAAATATTGTTTTGTGAACGTACTGTTCGAACCCGTTATTGAGGAAAGAAGACAACATGCTACCAAGAATACAGTATAAACAATATTTTGAAGAAATGTATGGAAACTGATTGAAAAAAAATCCATGAACGTATTGTGTAACCTTTCCGGCAAAACATTTAAAATTGCATGTGGTTCCACCTGTTATTACATTCTATATTTTCGACAAGAGACACAGGAGTTATTAAGCTTCAGATTGGATGAACAAAATCGTGCCATTCACAAAAGTAACATGAATACATACAGAAAAATCTCCCGAATTTTTATGCATTTCTCGACGTTTCGAGGTTCCCTGAGTTGAAAAATATAGAAACTTTAGGGAGAGATTAAGATACGTTACTTTTAAATATACATAAAGTTTCATCATGCAAGTCACCTTCTTCTTGTCTTGATACATAACGTAAAAGTAGAAATCATTATCTACGGTAATATTACATAAATTGTGCAATTACTCAGTTTCATCACGATATAATTTAGTTGCGAGGTGTGAATAACCATTATTCTATGATTTACATAATGGGAGAGTATCGATCTCCTAAAATTTCCACTAAACTGTGACCATCATTAAGAACGTGGATGATGGATAAAGGAAAAGGACATTTACGTTAACGACAATAGTGCTTTATAAAAACGGAATTGTGAAGTATCTGTGATAGGATTTCATCTACAAAATGCTATTGTTAATGTTTAAAAATAAAATTTAGGCTCCCCTATTTAGGTGTTAAAAAACAATTCTCTGTATTGTCTTCCTTTTCTATTTCTTCATTATGTTAAAAATAAAAATGTAAAAATAAAGACAAATTAGTGTGAATTTTATCATGAAAATTCTTTCAATGGTTGTAAAAATAGATATATGATGTCCTCCTAAGAATATTCACGTAGAACGTATGAAAGCGGGATGAAGGATGAGGCCAACTACATAGCATTAATTGCTGTTGACTGGTATGTGTAGATATGATTGTCACGTAAACCACCACCACGTGTGAATACCTTACTTTACCTTTCAAAAATAAGTTTTTGGTTTGCTTATCCTTGTCTGGATGCAGCCTGTTAAACTCTTCAGCAGCACCTCGCTGACTTCAGGGTGCCACCATCAAAATAACTTAAATTTTATGGAATCAGATTTTCTCAGAAATTTAAATAAGAGGTAGAAGAAAAATTAAATAATTAAATAGTAAAATTACACTCTTGACTTAAGTTAAAAGAACAGGAAATTAAGCTCTTAGCTTTGTTTATACGTTTTAATTAAGTTAAATCACAGTATTGACTTTCACTGACTTGATTCCAATATTACAAGAAAAAATTATTAACTTCTCCATCTGCAACACTGATAGCCAAGTTCGGTCCTGGCATATGGAGCTGAGCACGTGGAAGTTTCCAGTTTTTTATGTATCTAACACCTAATTCGGAACCAGTTTCTTTTGGTTTGTGCTCCTGAAATTTAAGAGAATTTTTTGTAGAAAACTTATCCTAAATTAGATGTTACACACCTGGAACAAAACCCAAAAAACTACCAAATTAGTAACGTATGAACCCGCGACTATCTACCAGTATTTATTGGTTTTTTCCACTCAGCCAATGGTTGCCATGCATAAAAATGGGTTAAGCTGATAAAATAAATTTCTAGTCCTACCAGTGCCAGTCTTACTCTTCCTTTGGCAGGTTTTCGTCTTATTAAGGTTCAGTTTTGAACAGGTTTTACTGTTACATATAAATACATTAAAAATATGATTGGTATAAGATTATTTATTTATGCATAACCTTTGCTTCAGTAATTGCATAATATTACTTCATTATTAATATTGGAATAAAATGCAATATATTAAAAACCTTAGGAAGTGATATTTATAGAAGGAAACAGTACGCTAACTTCAGGCATAAAATAGTTTATTGATTTGCTCCTTAAACAAATATTGCTTCTTCAAAAATTTAGAAAAAATATCTAACAGAAAACTAATTAAACGATGTTGTACAGCTCTATCATTCTACTTGTTTGGTTTATTTGTATACGTCAATGCGATATGTGGGCGATCTGCCGAGAAGGAATGCCTCCAGGGAGACCTTTATAGATTCTGGCCTTTATTTATTTCTTCCAAACAGGAAGAAAATCTGGAAAACTACCCGTTGGCGAGGTCCGAAGCCACGACCAACCATCAGTGTTCAGTTCTTTTATCAAAGATGAGAAGGATAGATATCAGACTTTTCAATAAAGGGGGCTACAATGAATTTGAGGGAAGAATTTACTTTGGTAGAATACAACAATTCAGTAGTCAGTAATATAAGTAATGAAACAGGTAGTAAGAAGTAAGTAATGTGGTAAATAGAAAGTAGGTAGTTAAGTAATGCTGTAAGTCATGTAGAAAGTAGTAAGTGATGTATCAAGTAATGTCATAATTAGTAAGTAATGTAGTAAGGATTTACTGAGTAACATAGTAAGTAGTAAGTAATTGTATCATATCTTCATGTAGAAAGATTTATGTCTTTGATTAATTATTGTATCTTTTCTGAAATCTAAATAACTGAAAATGTAATAAAAATTTTTATATATCAGTAACGATTATCGGAAAAGTTCGTGTAAAAAATCTATATTATAGAAGTTTTCTTCAATAAAACATGCGATACCAGTAAAAACATCATAAGTAATGATTTATTTCAGCTAATAATAGATTGTCAATCTTGATAATTGTCTACAAAGACAATGATTTTTCCTTTTTATTCATTAAATACATTTATCAAATCGATAGAATTTCATTCATTTAGCATTACAGAAATAAACAATTTCGATAATTGTGTTTGATGTCTACAAAATGTCATCATGAGAATCTCTAAAAGTATTTGCTGAGTGGGTTTTACATTATTGGTAAATAACCTTTACATTTTTCATTTAAAATATATTTTTATAGTTTATACAATTTTAATATAGTTCTCTACTACATGAAATCTATTACATGAATAATTCATGTATAAACAATAATTAAAACTATAAATATTTCTTTATGAATGAGTTCACTTTATTATTAAATAGGCTAAAATTCTGTCTTTCTGGCTGTCTGTCTTTAACCTCGGAAATTAATTAGATAGATGAAAATGGAGACCAAGTAAGGAATTAATACTTATGTGCCTCCATTGAGATGATGTAAAATTATGTTTATATTTTCAGAAAAAGTAGGAAGAACTCATCAACGGTTTGGAAAGGTTAATTTAATATTGCTTTATGAACAATATTCTATTTTATTCAGTAATTAGGTCATCACTTTTCAATACATTGACAACATTTATTCATCACTTTCTGTCAACTAACATAAACATGAAAATTTAATTGAAGATGAAACAATGGATGATCGATAACCGTGTCACTTTTTAATATTTATTTTTAAAAATAATGAACAAGTTTATTAAATTCGAAAGTAATTAATTATTTTATAAATTACTCATTTATAATTTACGTTATAAAAAAAATATTAAAAAGTGTTTATTTGTAATAAATCACATATTATTGCTCTAAGAGTCTTTATATAAAATTTCGCCATATTTAAATGCAGACATTCGTATCTGCATTATTCGTTGTTCATTATTTATGACCAATGTTACGTTCCTGTTAAAAAAATTAATCCAGAAATCACTCCAGAAAAATCAGGAAGCGTGATTGGCTTGGTGGAATACGGTAATATAACACGTGGATAATCTGCCAAGATGGGGGTGTCTCTCGAGGAAATTTTCTATAGAAAATTACCCGTATTTTAGGTGCTAGACGCACGAAAAAAAACATGGTAAACTTCACGCAGATAGTCAATTGGCCAGGCACGAACCCGCGACCAGATTAAATAAGTCAGTAGTTAAGAAAGTAAATGACATAATATCTTTATGCCTATTACTTAAGACTGAGCAGCAGACAAGGAGTAAAAATACACATACTTATCAACTCATGTGCGTCTGTGGACAGTTGAGTAAAAACGCTGATAACTGAGCAGGTGGTGGGTTTGCTACCTAACAATGCACTTACCAGTGGAGCTTTCAGAGTTTTCTTCACATTCTAAAAAGCCTTAAAAAGTTCTCACAGGAGGTACATGTTGCGTTGTCAAATTCCATCAAATCAAACCAAATCAATCATCCATTTTTTAAGTTTCTCCAAACACTCCATTCCTCTTTTACATCTCCACTTTCATCTCTTATGTTTATCATCTTTCACTGCTTCAAATGCTCATCCACTTGCTCCAAACGGATTTCCTCAAACTCTCTGTTTCCTTTCCTGTTGAAGAGAATGCATTTTGGAAGATTGGAAAAACCTTCGAAAATACATTCTTTTCAGTAATTTTTTCTCATTCATTCTCTCAACATGGTCAAACCATTCTATAGCAGCCTTCCTCATCACTCTACACACTACCCTCGGATATCTCATTTCACATGCAAAATACATTGCAATAAATAAAGATTTTCATATGGAAATTTTGTAGAAAAATTGACTATTTTGAGTTAAATCAAGAAACATGATCAAGATAAAGATTAACTGAGTCATTTTCTGAAGAATTAATACTGTAATCTGTTTTTGTCATATAATCACTTTTTACTAAAAATAGCTTACACAATAATTCTTCTAAAGGTCTTTCATAAAGATATTCTCTTAAGAATATTTATCATTTTCAAAACTAGTACCAAATACTATCCACTAAATATAGCAGAAGTTTCTGAAAAGTATAACTGAAAAGTTACTCATAAATTACGTCATTGTCAAATGGCGTAATTTATGAGTAAAGTGGTTTAAATCATTGAATGGATTTTATGCTGTAACCTAATAAATGAAACAATCGAAGGTAAAATTCGGGTCATAACCTTCATTTTTCATTCGTAATCGTTTATAAATATCCTTCTGGTTCCAAAGTAATTAAATTTACCTCATAGAAGAAATCTTCTTAATGAAAATGTCATTTTCTGCCCGATAGCAATGGAAGATTAATGTGCTTTAAACTCAATAATAACTTCGAAATTACATCTTTGTAGTTGTAAAGATGAAAAAATTGACGATGATTATCGTAGAATATTTCCTGTTGAATGATGTAATAAGTAAAAATTTATTTTGTTACATAACTCTGGATATCTTCTATTTCGGAGTTTAGACAATGAAGAAAATATACACATTTTCGAGTCTATGTTTAATCCATTTTCACCAACCACAGAGGTAACAGCTAAAAATACATGAAGAAAACCTTCACGAAAAGACAAACAGTAAGTAGAAAATTCACATGGTTAAAACGATATCAACGTCAGCCTTTCTATGGTGGATCTGACGTTTTCACATTAAAAACGGAAGTATAATCTTCTTACCATACCATCAAGTCCTTAACATATTTATGACTAGTCTGGCCCTCTAGTGGTGGTTCCGAGTATTCCAATATGTAAATGAAATTGGAATACTCGGAACCACCACTAGAAGGCCAGACCAGTTATAAATATGTTAAGGACTTGATGGTATGGTAAGAAGATTATACTTCCGTTTTTAATGTGAAAACGTCAGATCCTCCATAGAAAGGCTGACGTTGATATCGTTTTAACCATGTGAATTTTCTACTTACTGTTTGTCTTTTCGTGAAGTTTTCTTCATGTATTTTTAGCTGTTACCTCTATGGTTGGTGAAAATGGATTAAACATAGACTCGAAAATGTGTATATTTTCTTCATTGTCTAAACTCCGAAATAAAAATTTATTTATTAAATTTGTTTTTAACTTAAATGTTATCCTGTAAAACAGCTAACTGGTTGTATACAAATAAAACAAATGGACTTCATTATAAATATTATTTTAATTGACAAATATAAGTAATTTTAAACTGAATTAAAATAAGTTAGAATTTAAATAACAGAACTTAAAATTAATATTTATTTGGTACTTCTCTTTGGAAGTCTTCACTATTTAGCAAGTATTCCTCCTTCCTTTGGGAGATTATGCTCAGTCAAGTAGCCAGGAATAAATCATTAATGGTCTAGAAGGGAATAGCGAAAAAATATGACAGGTATTTTTTTTGTTTATGCCAGCACTTGGTCTGTTAACTATAGTTTAAGTGTAAAAATAAGAAAAAGTGGAGTATGTTTACGTGATGAAAAACTGTAACCTGTATTATACATTGCATATGAGCGTACTGCAAGTTGGGGGGTTTGACTTCGTAAGTACAGGTTTAATTAGCCACTACGTTTCCTCTATCTTCCTCTGTCTTAACCACTCTTGTGTCATGCACCACTGGTCTTGAAGGATCCATGTCATTATCTCTGGTCCCTTCACGGGAGAATTTGTCGCTCGCGTTTATGTACCCTCCAAGACCATAGAGGTTCTCTCCTCCTTGATATGGGATGTACAGTACTTACCCGTTTGTTTATGTGCAGACCCTTTGGCAAAGTAGCCGTTAAGGGCGAGTTCGCCTGGTTTCGGGCTGTTTTTTTGTACGTACGGTTGTTCTCTTTTGTTCCCTCCCAAGACATAAAAAATTTGTCTGCCTTTCCCCCTATCGGGTTATACAATTGCGCGTATGTGTTTATTGAGCTCCAAGGCAAGCCAGCCCTAATGGAGCTCTTACTGCCTCAAAACAAAGGCAGTTATTCTGTATACCACTGTATTTTGGCTATTTGTACTTTTTTGTATTTAATAAATGGCACTGGGCATGCGCTCTGAAATGACATATTTCACACTTTCCTATCTACCTTTCTATTCTTTTCACTCTTCTCACTTCTACTATAACTCTTGATCTTTCCTTTTCCAAGGCTATACCTTTTGGTGGAGGCCTTCTAATCCTTTAGTAAATGTAAGTATAAATGTCATTAATACGTTTTCTTTCATTCCACGTTTTGCGTTGTCTTATCCCGTCTCTCCTACTTCACGATATCCTTGGTACCTATTATCCCTGTAATTCTGTATTTACCATCATTTGTGTGGCATACATCTGACGAATCCATGCTAAAAGGCATACATGTGTATGCCTTTTAGCATGGATTCCTGCTATTTCGCTCTCACTTCCTTTTAAGTTATTATTCTCTCTTCATTTCAGTCTTATTTCCACTCCAGTTAATCTCTCTTCCTAACTGTCACTTCTCTTATGCTCTCTTCATCTTTATCACAAATTTTATTGTTTCATTTCCCATCGTTTCCATTCCAGATCACAGTTACATAAAATACTTCAAAAATAATTACTAATATTCTATAAAATACAATTTAAATTTCCTTTTGTCCTTCTCCTTTTTAATTTTATTATTAAAACTTATGAAATGTGAAGTGAAAAATGAAGTTTAATCAACCTCATCACAAAGTTAAACGGGTAATTCTCCATATTGTTTTAACAATATTTTGTTTATTTAAAAATAATTTTTCTCAATGCAAGTAAGTTTATCTCAAGTTCAATTATATTTGACATGAGTGACACCGTTCAAAGGGAATTGAATGATTATATTTAAAGAATGAGATGAGGAAATTTAATATACCGGAACATATCGAAGAATTTATCATTGTGCCATTGACGTAAGTCTTCAAGGCTACGACAGAATTGAAGAAAGTTAATTTATGAATTATCCTAACTTTATTTTAAGGGTAAATAACTTCAGATAATTGAAAATTGTTCTGCTGTATAATTGTTTGTTAGGTAGAAAATTTTGTTCAGTGATTTAAACGGAGTGGTTAAAATTACTGAATAAAGGTCGTGAGTTTGTGCTTCGCCAACGGGCTGAACATGCAATTTTTAATTTATCCTATTTAGAATATATGCTCTCCATCTCAAATTAGAAGTGGCTTGCCCTTGTACATCATACTTTTCCTGTTACAATACAGTCGTGCCAGTCATCTATCTAACACCTTTCAGGGGCAAATTTGAATTAGAATAGCATTACTTTCGCTTTGTTTCAGATGTTATTATATAATTAATCGGGGGTCTCCTGCCTCTACAGTTACTATATTTTGTCCATGGATTCACTTGCCTAATTCCATTCTCGATATTAAGGAAAGACAGACACGGACGACAATGAGAATTTATAGGTCTACAATGTCAACAACAATGTCAGAAATTTCTGTCAGTAAGTATAAATTAATATATTTTACAGTTAACAGATCTCGTCATTGCAAACCAAATCCAAGGCAAGATATAGCTCGACTATACCTTGCCTTGGATATGGTTTGCCTTCCATTAGTGTGTGGAGACGGTAGCCACTTTGGAAGTCTTTATGGATTTAGATTATTGCTTGAGGTTCTTTGAAAACTTTAGTAAATTTGATGTAAGAGTAAATTATACTTTTTCTGTTTCTTAGTGAATTTGTAGAAGTATAAATTTCCACTATTGTCCAGTTGTCTTCCTGCTTCTCCTTCTTTAATCTCGAGAACGGAGTTAGATAGATTAAAGATGAGACCAGATATAGAAACATTGGGGTAGGAAGCTCAGATAAATTATAAACGGACTTCCAGTTTTAAACGAAAGTGCCATTTTTTTAATGCAAGTAGATCTCTGGCATGACTCCACAATTAACAGGAAAGTACGATGTACAGGGGCAAGTCACTACTGATTTGAGGTGGAGAGCATATATTTTAAATTAAATATACTATTTTATTTTTTTCTTTTAAGTTTTATCGGAATTATTTTTTAGCCTTTACTTGGAAAGTGAGTGAAAATTGAGTTACTTTACCTGTACAGACAGACAAAGTTGATAAAAAAGTGTATAATAAATTAAATTGTTCATTACATATCTTAATCTTTTATGATAATACATTATGTGGAGCTAAGCATTTCTTATATTGTAAACTATTTAAATCAACATTAAACATCCTCTCTTTGTTTTCTCGTAAATCCCCACCTTCATCTTCCTGTTCTTTCCTTAAGAATCTTCAAAGACTCAAAAGCATGTTTTAAGTTTCATCAATGTACATTCGCTAATAAAACAAAGAAATTATTGCATAAAATTTTTATTAATTTTGTTTTATAGCATTATTTTACTCCAGAATTTCATAATTAAATTATTGTTGATGTAATTCTTTTACAAATTAAGCAATTTCTTTGATGAAATAACTTTTAGTGAGTTGAATAGAACTAAAATTTTTCATAAAGTTTCCATTATTTACATCTTTTTCCCAATTTTTCCGCACAAAATAATAAAAATAATGATTTATTATATGTAAAATTTCACAGAAAATTCTAAAATTTTATTTTTTTATATACATTTTTATGCTTGTTCAAATGTAGTAGAAGAAGAATAATCATGATTTATTGAATCTGGAGAAGAATTCATCAAGAAAAAGGTCATTTATTTTTATAAAATCTTATTTAAATTAAAAATTTATTTTAAAAATTATTTAATTATATGTATTTGTTGATTATATAAATCATTTTTATAATATCAAAATTATAATTTCTAATTCACAAACCAGAATTTTTTTGAATTCTTTTCCTTATGACTAAAACTATAATATGTGAGTTTTATGGATAAATTTCGTCATTTTGCATGACTCTTTAGTGGTACTTATAGAATTGTAGAGAAATTTGGATGTTGTTTTGTGTTAAACCACAAAATTGTTCCTAATGGAAATTTAATGGCTAACTTTTAAATGAATGAGATGCCAAACTTCTGTTTATGACGTGTAATCATTCTTTAACAAAAATAAATTATGTGAGGTTTTCTCTCTTATTTGCAATTTATTTATATAAGATCCCTTTCTGCAGTTAATTTATATGAAGATTCTCTCTGTTTTGCAACTCATATATGTCAGAATCCCACTCTACTTTTCAGCTCATTTACATGAAGCTCCCCCTCTTTTTGCAGATGATTGATGTGATGATCTCTTCTTTGCAGCTTATTTATGTGAAGTGCCCTCTTCTATGCCAAAAATAGTAGTTACGGTAAATGGCTCGAAGACCAAATCAATCTCCTCTGAGCCCAGAGGAGAGGATAGCTAAACTGTGATGGTTTATTGATCTCTTACCTGAGAAATGTAGGAAAGAGTTGGTGAAAGTTACTTTTTCATTCTTCACGATTCTCCAGGAATTTCCCGAATTTTCCTTCATAATGGGGAAAATTACCTCTTTCATAGAAGCTATAATCTCTGCTACTGTTTGTCCAAGCGGTTCCGTTCCCTGAACACTGGGAGTTTGGTCGTGGGTTCAGGCCTCACCAGGACAAGCTGGCGACATGAAGTTTTCTGGGTTTTCTCCACGTCTCTGACGCCTGATTAGGTGCCCGTTACCCTTAAGAAACCTCCAGGAAGGCACTCTGCTACTGTTAAGTAACTTGGAATTTAGTCAATCTAAAAGTCTTCGGAAATACTCCAACACAGTTATATTACCTTATCTCCAACTTTCTCCTATTACAAAGATGATAAGAAAATAATAATACTTGACAATTAATCATTTGTAATTAGTAATTAAATGGGGTAGCTACCATGTGCCTTCAAGCAATGCTTATGTATACACAAATAAATAAATAAAGCAAACATTCTTGACTAAGTTGCTTGTAAAAATCGTGTTTACCCAACATTTACAGGTGAGACTGCGTGACCTTTCAAGGGGAGTAATCAATACTTATACACATATACTTATACTCATATGAGAATGTGACCTCACAATAATTCTCTAAAGCCTTTTTACAGTATAATTTCCTGAAGAGTATCCATCACTTTAAAACACACAACTATAAATACTAACAAATTTAGTATAGATCTATGATCGATTGACATAGATCATGAGTAAAGTAAGACATACCTAAGTCTAATAATAACATTTTTATAATTATTGAAATATAGAAACGGAACAAACAAATTTCTTTAACAATATGTTATTAAATTTTACTAATTTTTGTATTATAAATATTTATTTTTTATTGATTTCTAAAAGAATAAAATATCTAAATCGGGCGAGAACAGGAATAAAAATTGATGAAGATATATTGCATAAAGTTGTAAAAAGTTCGACATACTTCATCTGTAACCAATCTTTGTTATCTTCCAACACTTTTTGCTGCTGTTTTTTTGTAAAGTTATTCCGAAAACTACAAAATTTATCATAAATTCTAGAATTACTATTGTCTCGTCAATCATTTCTGGAGAAAATTGTATTCTATGTTATTTGTGGAGTGTGTTTTACAGACTGTAGAACCATATTGTAGATATACAATAGCTGTACTACTTGTCTTGTTGCACATGATGGAAAACTATGCAGAGGACCATACGCCATTAAAAATCTGTAATTACAAGTTACATAATCTGTTTTGAAGCACCCTCATATACTACATTAAATACTTTTGTGTATTTTACTGGCTCCACATCTTGAACTGTAAGAGCACTATTCTTGCACAGGCACCATACCACATACAATACACAATGTCTAAAAACATTACAGCTTGAAGACAGCACATACATCGTTACAGAACACATACTAAACACTTATATTTGTTATTCCATATATACATTTTTAAAAATACTTAACTTATTAGTGCCACAACATGTTCTAAAGTAAGAGAATCGACAGCTTTAAGGAATATTAAACGTCATATATCAAGTAAGACATACAAAATATTGTATATTCTTTACTTTTCTTGAATCAGAAAACGATATTTCCTACCAACATTGTGAGAAACCTACTGAAAAATGTATTATGCATTAATAGAAAATCGAATATTTCAATGCTAAAAGATGAAGAAATGTTGAATATTCGTAAATTTTCTGTGGTATTTTTGATAAAATTCTAATAAATTAATGCAGTGCTATTTTATTATTAAATTTATATAAATATTTTATATTTTGCTTAAGAAAATTATCGATTTCTTCTTTTCTATTTGCGTAAATTAAATTGAAAATGTGCAGTTTTCATGTTTTTTAAACAAAATAAAATGTAATTGAAGAGAGACGAATGAACTGTAATGAAAAGAATATATCCATTGAAATTATCTTCATTTGAAATTGGAAAATCAGGCAACATCACTTCTATTTTATCCTAAATATACTTTCTTATCCACTCTATATGATCAATACACTACTAGAGTGTTCTCTGCTCTTTTTTATCCACTTTCTTATCCCTTTAATTTCTTCTTTTATTCATTTTAGACCTTTAAATAGTATCTACACCTAATAATATTATTATGATATAGTGGAAATTTATGACTTTACACTGTATTATCGATTATAAAGATTTGTATTTTCATTTATTGTAGAATTATTGGCAAATTTTACCAAATTCCTTAATTAAACTTATTGATTGTCATTTTTTGAGCATCTCCACTAACCAGTGATAAAACCACTAAACACTGGAGGGTTCGTGCTTGATTACCGGTCTGGCAAAGTGGAATTCTCGGTTTTTTCACGTGTCTAACACCTAAACATGGTCACTTTTCATACAGAAAGCCCTCTAAATAAGCACCACTCCCTTCTCGTAGCTCCCATTAATCGATCCTGTAAAATTAGACATTTTAAACGATAATTTATCATTTTTCATCTCACTTTTAAACGTTATTTGTTTAAGTTTTTGCTGGAATTTATTGTATCAAGAGTCCAGAAGACAAATCTAAATTATGAATAATTAATGTAATTGTTCACTATATCGGGTATTCTTTACATCAAGTGCTTTCACTAAATAGAATGCATCTCATGACACAACTGTATAATTTATAAAGTTTATAATAAACTTTCTCCTTTTCTCTTGTGTAATCAACAACGAATCTGTCAATAAATAGACAGGTGTATTATTAGTTTAGTGACAACGGAAGATAATTAGAAAATAGCTCTCTTCTACCTTATGTATTATTATCATTATATTTAATAAGAGATGTGTACATATTGTATACTTATATAGAAAGGAAAAACGTGGCATATTTTAATGTAAAAAACAAAACATATGAGGAATCAGTGGAGAAATAATCGAATAAAATATGGCATAAACCTCACTGTTTGGATTTATGTACAGTATATAACGAGTCAACATTTTTACAATTAAATGACACACTTCTACACACCCACACTCCAACATTTACATACATATACTTGCATTTATACGTGTGTATACCGTATTTTCGCTGATAGCGTGCTCATTTAATTTTCTTCTCTCCCTCTTCTATTCTCTTAATATCTCATTTCTGTCTTTATGTTATCCTTCACACTTTCAACACATTCTGTCTATTTCTGCAATTTTTCTTCCATTTTTTAATATAATTTCCATAACTTAAATGTAATTCTATAAAATTCTAAGCTGCATTATCATAAATTACTTACTTACTATTAATTTTTTTACATAAGAAAAGAGTTATTAATCATCTTGTCTCTGCTGCTATCATTTCACTTTTAAGTAAATTGTACGTTGAGAAAATAGTGAATAAATTTCGTAACCGTAAAACTTATAAAACTTAATTACATAATGTGGCTATTATTTATGTTACACGACAAAGAATTGCAATTAAAGTACCTATAAATTACATTATTTTAAGGAAAATTTACGCCGTTTTTTCTGTTTTTCTGTAGCCATTTTAACAAAAAAAAAAAACGTATTGAATAATGTCATAAACACGCCTTTCACACTAATATTTATCAATTACACACAGGAAAATGTTTTTTATACACATTTAAGTTAACAAGATTAAATTACATTTATTTATCTGCAAGATTTTTCCACCTGTCCACAAGCAACAGTAAATAATTTGATGCTTTTTCATGCGTTAAATATTCTCAGTTCGCGCGAAAAACTTAAAACTAATAAAATGTTCCATTGGCTTTCTTCGAACGTTGGCATTTCTCTCCTATTTGAAATTAGTTTTATATACGATAAAACCTCGATATAGGGCCCTCCTTTATATCATCACCCCCGTATTGCGCCAATACAGCTCGAGAACGGATAGCTCTTACCTTTGTTATCTTTGAATTACCAAATGTAGGATTTTATACTGAAAACCTTCAATTAATGTCTACATCTCGTTACTTTAAATTATTTTTACTGCGTGAGCTTCTTCGGTTTAGCGCCACACTCAATTTAGTGCTAATTTAAACAATATCTTCAATATCAAATGAAGAGAGAGTGAGATAGAGGGAGAAAGACGACAGACAACTGGGAAGTGAGAAGTGAGAGGAAGAGACAGGAGAATAAGTGAGAAGAAGAAACAGAGAGAAGAAAGTAGAGAGAGAGAGAGAAGAAGTGAGAGAATGAGATGGCTCTATATCGAGATTTGACTGTATTAAACTAATCAAATCCTCGATTTATTAAAAAACTTAAAATTTATGTTGGAAACTTTAGAATTTATCAAGAATTTTGGCTTATCTGAAAAGTTGTAATGGCAAAATACTCCAGAATACAGTAGAAGGTGTGTACATTATAAATATTTAATTTATCAATAAAATTTATTTGAGAAAGAAAGAAATTATTACATTTTTATCAGTAAGTGTGAGTCTTGTTTACTACAGCATAATCAAAGAAGACAAATAATTCATATTTATTTTAAGAGCGCAAGGCGTATTCGTAAATAATTAATTAATATAAGAGTAAGCCAGGACCTATAAACATAAATTATTTTAATATTTTAATCTTTTACTCGTTTACAACTATGCCAAATAAATGACTATAACTGGTGTAACGTACGAATTCTATATTTAATGTGTAAACAGAAACAACGTTGTTACCAAAAACATCGTTCATTTAATCATCATAATATTTTGAACGTAGAATTTTAAGTAATAAATGCACAGTAAAGTGAAAATTCTATAAAGCAAATGTAACAAATTCGTAGAATAAGATTTCAAATTGGATAGATGTGATCCCATCTGCGAAATGGGGTGCCTCCTGAAAGAAAAAAAATAGACCTCTACACGTGAAGAAAATGCCAAAAACTGCACGTGGTCCAGCCCGTTTTCAGATGCGAACCCAATACCAAATACTAATGTCCAGTGGTCCTATCCACTCAAATACTATTGGACTTTTGAACGGCAAATGGCCGAGTGGTTAATGTGGCAACCTACTACTCTCGGGATCCGGTATCAAAACCCTAGAAATTTTTCGGGGTGGTCCTTCCGGATATGTCAGATTTCGTCCTCCTCACCTATTGTAGACCTGGCTAGACTTTTATGCACTGAAAAGTTTACATAGAGATCAAGGATCTCATGTCATATAGTTGGGCAGTCAGAATACGTGCTGCCAATATGCCAAATTCAGTTTTATCAGTGTCTTTCTACTGTTTAATTTTACCATCTCAATAATCGACATGTCTGAATAAGGAGATTGCCGGATTATTGGAAGTAAAGTGAATTTAGTGGCAAATTTAGAAATGTGTCTGTTGATCATTCAACAAAACACAACTTGAACCATTGATCAAACATCCGAGCTGCCGTCACGGGTGTCTGTGATGACAAGTTGGTGAATTTAGTGGGAGATTCAAAATTCTTAGTGGGAAATTTCGGGGTACTGATTTTTATGTTTGTAGTGTTATGTCACAAGATACTGTACCTTCTTTAAACAGTCTAGCAATCTTTAATACTGCGCAAAAGATCGTTTGTTTAAGCTCAATTTCGTTATAATGTCACGGTTTAGTGGGTATGCATTGAAATTTAGTGGTAACAGAAGTTGGATAAATAAACATTATCATCTGTTATATTTGTAAATACTATAACATAATGAAACATAAACTTCTACTTTGCTGAGATCATCTTTATCAAACTATATTGCATTTATTCTTCATTACTCAGCAGCATACCTGTAAAATAATAGAGATCAACATAACTTTTATATAAAATAATGGTTTTCACTATTATTTTAGCTTCAAAAATTGTCATAAATTACATTATTCCATAAAAATTAACTGTTTTTTTAACTTTATTTATTCGATTTTTATAGATTTAACTTTATTTAATTCTAAGTAATCCGTTTTTTAATTTAATTACAATTAATCGGGTAATGGATTTATTTTTATAAATTAAAGAATCAATTTTCTCTTCGTAAAAATGTCAGTTTTAAAAAAAATTACGTCAGAAGTGATTTAAAAATAAATCAATTACATTTAATTGTAATTAACAAACTTAAACAACATTAAAATTGTCGCTATCGTAAAAAATTTTGTATAATAATTACAATTAAAATTTTATTTTATTTCATTTATCTTGTTAAAACTTGATTAAAATTATTTGTTAAATAATTAAGAATTTAATTAAAAATTAAAATTTATTCTTAAATTTTCAAACTTGACCACGCTTTAGCTAGTGATAGCCAGAAATTGGGTTCGCGATCGACGTGTTGAAATGCTTTACGAGATATACTTAATAAAACGAGAAATTTTTTCTGTGTTTTAACGCGTATAAATTTGAAATATAATAAACGTGAAACTTCAAACATACAGTAATATTTCTCACTGTAATAAATTAATTATAATTTAATATAAAGATAATAACTTTAAAACTTTTTAAATACATTCTTGATACACTTCTTCAACCGATTTTGAATCGAATAAATGGAACTTTACAAAATAATCCAGAGTTTGAGTTTAAATTTAAATAAAATTCTCCCCTTCTTATCGATAATTTATGAAAAAGTACGTTTAAATTGGCTGTCAAAAGAGCATTTATCTTATATATTGCATGCAATTTAACTGATTGTCATCACCTGAAAATGTAATTTGATAATCTCATGAGTTTCCGTATTATAAATCATTTCTCTGGATAATTTTGATATAATTATGTCAAAATTCACTGGAGATATTTTATATATCTTTGAGTAAGTTTAACAGTTAATATATTATTATAATTGTTATAAATTTAATGATTTCCGAATGATAAAGCAAAGATGCTGAAGACGAAAGATGCTAAAGAGAAAATGGAGAGAAGTAGAAAGATAAAGTTCTATTTAAATTATAGAAAATTTCAGGATTTATAATTTATTTAAATAATTTTCTAAATATCAATAAACATGAATTTTATTATAATTACTAACAAAGTAACAGTATTTTCAAAGACTCTGTTACAATAAATGTGTCTAAATTATCATTCAACCCTTTATACATAAAATAATATAAGTGTATGAAAACTAAAACTAATTAATTATGATTAGCAATAATTAATTTTGTTTATCTGATGATTTATTAAGATGAATTAATAACAAAGTTTAGTTCCTTTGTGTGAAAGAGTGAAGATAAATACATAAATTTGATGTTAATTCTTTATTTTCACAACAAATTAAATGTAAAAATATGTAAAGAGAGAACTTCTACTTCTCTTCATTTTCTCTTTAGCATCTTTCCTCTTCAGCATCTTTGCTTTATCATTCGGAAATTATTAAATTTATAAATATATTAACTGTTAAATTTACTTAAAGATGTATAAACACGCTCAAGAAATTGCTATAAATTATATTTCCAAATGTACTATATTTTTATTATCGATATTATATATTATTATTATTATAACTGGGCTCTTATGATGTACTAATTCAGAATAACTAACTGATGACTGTATTTTAGTATAGTTATTTGGAAAAACCAAGACTTTGGTTTATGGAGCCAAAAGGAAAACAATGTATTGCGGCTACTATATGAGGAAAAAAGAGAACAATAATTGTCTTCCTTTGTTTTTATATATAGCCACAATATATTGTTTTCCTTTTGGCTCCATACATCTTACAGCATCAAAAGAGTTATGGAATTATTCCATCCTGTTCTTCATGCTGCAAGGTAAAATAGATTGGAAGAGAGTAAAAAAAGAAGCTGGACAATATTTCTCATTGAACACTGATAAAAAAGCAAAGGAGAGTTGTTTCATCGGTGAAGAAATCGAGTGTCATGGAAGAAGCTGGTTGACAACGTACGAATCAGAGGTGTCACTTGGATGGACAGTTGGAACGTACGTTTAAAAGAAATCTGTTTATCCAGCATGATTCTGAAAAAATGTTTTTTATAAATTGATTTTAGATTCAGAAAACTTGAAAAACTTCTCCCAGAAAACTCAAAAAGATTTTCTGAAATCGTTTTAAAAAAGATTTTCGGATTTTTTGAAAAATATTCCTGAAAATATTTTAAATCTTTTAAAGGACGTCGAGAATAGACATGTTTATAATATTTATATTTTAAAGTTCTTTTTTCCACCTGTCATTATTAATGTACAGTAGAAGTTTGTTAATTCGGCATTTACGAGACTAATATTATGTGAAATTACCAGTAATCTTCCGGATTACCGTGTTTTCTTATATTTTGTCCAAATTCCATAAATTAAATGTTATCAAAACCTTGTAGACGTGTTGCACATTATTGTACAGTGCATACTGCTGTATGCTTTCCATTTTTTATAACAGAAGGTGTTTTTTAATAAATTTATAATGGTATCAGTCAAATATAGTTGATCTGCAAAGAGGGTTCCTCCTGATAGGATTTTCTATAGATCTGCCAAGAGGGTGCCTCCTAATAGGAAGTCCTATCAGGAGGCACCTCATGGCAATTCCATGTGTTGCGTTAAATATAAATTACAAAGAAAAACATGAATTGTATATTATTTAATACATAGATTCTTAATAGAAATATATTTTATTGGTTCGAGTAGAGAGAGCTTCAAACATTTTACGTATAAAAACACGTAAAAGAGAGATAGATGATTGATGATACCAATTGCTTGTCATTACCAAGAGTCGATAGAGAAACTACATGGCTTATGAAAAAAAAAACATTGTTACGTTTGTATTTTGTAAATGATAGTAACTTTCTTTATTTCAACATAAACCAGTTACACGTAAAATTATTATTTTATCGTGAAGATTAGTAGCTTCTTCAGTAGCAGAGAGCTTAACATTCCAATAATTCATGCATGTAGCAGTTATAACATTGTGGTATAATATTATATAATATAATATATAATATGAAGTGGAGAAAAGTAATGGGATCAACCAATGAAACACATCGCGTGTTTAACATCTAAGTAGGGGTCAGTGTCTCATAGAAAAACTTGGCACTCCATGGCTGAAGACTAGTAGTTCGTCGTGGGTTCAAGCCTCACTAATAGACTGGACACGTGGGTTGTTTGGGTTTAATTTACGTCTCTGGCATATCGGTTTGGGCAAGATCCAGTATCCACGTATCCAGTCTGTTGGTGAGGCTCGAACCCAAGACCACCTACCAGTCCAGAGCCATTAGGGTGCCATCCGTAGAGACTTTCTATGAGAGACTGGATCCTACTTAGGTAACGAAACTCCTATATCGGTTCCAATTACTCTTCTGATTCTGAGTAAATATATCAGCAGGCCTATGAGCAATTTAATTAAATTTAATCACGTAGTCTAATTAAATTTTGACATTTCATGCTTAAATTATTTAATTAATTGATTGTATTTCATTAATCTTAATGCTAATTTACGATTAATTGTGTTTTCTTAATTGCTCCCAACAGAGAGAAGAGTAGAAGAGCGCATTAGAATTGTTAACAATAGAAAAATTCGACATCATCTTAACAAAATGGCGACGTAATAGGGGAGAGATTTGTATAATTAACGTAAACACAAGAAATAAAGTGACTTATAATATCCCAACTTTATTAAATTTCATGCAATATTTAATTAAATTTCTTAATATTCGAAACTCTAAGTTAAAATTAATGAGTAACTGCCGAAGAGTTTACCACTAAACATACCATCTGATGACTTATTTCTGTCAAATCAACATGTTTATTTTCCTAAAATATTCAAGAAAAACCTCTTGAAAAAAGAAGAATAAGGCACAGTCGATTCAAAAGACCATCATTTTATTACGTGCTTTTAGATTAAAACTTTTGGACGACCTGACCTTTCTTTTTAGGCTACTTGGCCGCTTCTAGTTAAGACCAACCTATTCCAGTTTTTTAGAAAATTTTATATTTTTAATTGGATAAATTTTGTGTTTTTTTAACCAGAGGGGCCAAGTAGCCTAAAAAAACGGTCAGGTCGTCCAAAAGTATTAATCTAAAAGCACGTAATAAAATGATGGTCTTTTGAATCGACTGTGTCTTTAATTTACGAAAAATAATTTAGCCATCCGACGAAAGAAACAGAAAAGAAGAATAATTGAAATTTCTGCGATTTTCCTATTACAAATTTATGAATTTTAATAGAACTTTTGTAAATATGACAGCTATTCAATGACTATTTATCAACTGAAAAAGAAATTATTTAGTGGAAGACGTGTCAAGTAACCTATTCATACAAGACTTGCGGTTTCTCTTAAACACGATTCTTGTCTTGTTTAGATTAATGATTGCATGAATAAATGGAAATGGTCAATTTTTTTCTATAATTCTCGCTTACATTTCTATTTATCTTCACTGTCTTTACGAATAAATAAAAAAAGAATAGTAAGAAAAACAGCTGTGCAATATTACAAGTCTCTTATAAATTAAATTCTGTCCGTCTCATACAGTGTTTTTCACTTTTTTAATTGATGAACCCCTTTTAGAGACTACAAGATTGCAACATGGCTCAAGAATACGATCCTCAATTCCCCAGAAGTTGTGGATCGATGATTGACAAACTAATCTTTATTAATGAAAATAAATATCGTAGAATATTAAATTATTAAAAAATAAGTTTATAAAATTGTACAGATTAATTTTATGTGGCAAACTGTGTAAATAAATAAACAGAGAATTAATTAATGTCAAAGTGATTGGCATTCGATGAAAGAGACGATGAAGGATGCTGACATGCAATTGATACTTTTAATCAAAAAATCGCACCCCAGGAATTTTAAATTTTTTAAATCAGGACACTTTGAAACGTCGAGAAATGTAAAAAATTTAAGGTTAATTTCTGTAAGGAGATAATGAGAGACGTGTGTATCTCCAACAAGATCGGATTTTACTCGTTATTAACATTTACAAATTTTATAAAACTCATCAATGGCCAAGTGATTCTATTTTTTCAACATTGGTAGTTCGGTGTTGGGTTCGCGTGTTTTCTCCACGTCTTTAACGCCTATAAAGGGGCTAGTTACCCTTAACGAAAACTAACATAGACCTACAGAAAAAACCCTCAAATGTTTTTACATTTCTCGATGTTTCAAGGTGACCTGACTCCAAAAATGTACAAATCTTGATTTTTCATCTGTACCTAAAGCAATTTTCCAAAAATTAAGCACAAAATCTGAACGTATCTTGTAATAATTATAAATTTCATTTTGAATTCAACAGGTATTCAGAATATTTATGAAACTTCTGATATAAAATAAACGATAAGGATGGATTTATTTTTGTAAACCAAGTATCCGCCATTTACTTTATGGTGTAGTATATCGATTTCTTTTACATTATCACTTTTCATAATTCTTATCCAACTGTTGCTGATGCTGCAATCCTTTTCAGCATCCTACTTCTTATACTTTTTATCTTTTCATCTCAAAGATTTATTTTTGGATCCACCCTATTCAAATTTATATTTTTAGCATCCTTTCTCCTTCTCATCTACTTTCAACGTTATTCTTTTCTCATTCTTAAAGCTTATAAGAATAATTCCATCGCTAAATGCTGCCCAAAATCTTTATTTATTTAATACAAATATATTAAACTTTCTATTAACAGAGTAAATTTTAATATAAATTATTTTTTATATATATAAAAAACCCTTTATCATTTATAAAAGTGGAATTTTCTAACGAAAAATGTTCATAGAACAGAAGGATTGTTAATTGAGTTTATACAAAAAAATAAAATAAAAGTTTCAATTAATGCGTAACACGTCTTTATCTTTTAATTAAATTAAATACTTTTAAATTAAATCAGGAGAATTTTATTGTAAATTAAAAAAAAATCTTTAAAATGAGTCTTAAACGTGGTAATCTCCTCTATAATGAGAGATGCTGAAATTAAAAAGTAAAATTAGTTGTAATTTCTATAGAATGTGTCTTAAATTGTAGTCACTTGTTACAATTTATACTTTAATAGAGTAACTTAAATAAATATATATATATAAAACTCTAATTAATTTTCGAATTTTGTATGTAAATAATAATATATTCTATACATTTATCTCTACAGAGTAAAGCATGAACATTTTTTTTTGTCGGTTGTTATATATAACGAAATGCATGGCAATTTGCCAAAAAGTGACCCACAAAATTTTTACATTTTTGAATTCAGGAAAGCTTGAATGTAGAAATTGTGGTATTTTCTGTATGTGTGGGCATTAGTGTTTGTAGGAGCCGCGATGCTGTTCGCCCAATTTGAAGGTTAATAACTCCTGTGCCTTTTTTTAAATTTAATGAAATTTTAAAGAAATGTTGGGGAATTAAGATATCATTGACGATGTTACATTTTGGTGACTAAAGGTCAACGGGATGGAGAGATAAATGAGGTCAGGAGTGGGGTCAGATTTAAAAATACATTTGCAAATTTTTACAAAACTCATCTTTAATATCAAAATTAACCGTTTTGTTATTATATGATAATTAACAATTTAAAATTGTTTTTAATATAATCTCCTAACAGATGGCGCTACACGCAATTTTAAATTTTTTCCGGAAAAGTTACTCAACTCGTTCGGATTTTTAATTTATGATATCATTATGATACTACCTAACATATTTTATATATAAATAATTAAAATTCTGTCGATATCTATGCGATATATATTTTTAAAATTAATTTTAACTGTAGAATTTTGAAATTTAGATATATAAATAGTTAAGCTTTTAAAAGTCTTATGCAAATATATATAAGATGTGTAGGGATAGAAAACAATTTTCAAACGCCTTCATTTTATTATCTGCTTTACTTTACTTCTTATAATTCTTTTTATACTTTGTCATTTTCGTGGTTTCCATCTAAAACAACACCAAAAGATAACAAAGGAGACGATTATTCATTAATTTATTTCAGACTTTAGCTATGTAAAGTCTAGAAACTTTTAGATTAGCGCTTCTAATAGCTGTATTTTAACGTGGTTGAAGCCCACATTAAAATACAGATGCTGTAAAAGATTTTAAAAACAGAGAAGTAAAATATACATTAAATTACAGAAGATAAGTAAAATAACTTTCAGCATTTAAGAAGAAAAATAAATTCACTCATTAACAAGTAAATATTTTCTCTCGTGTATGGCATAAGTAGGTCTGAAGTAAAAGACGTGTGTACAAACGTATGTGTGAATACATTTTTAGTGTAGCAAACTGCTAGAAAATCTAACTACAAATATATGTTTTTGACGTTTATACACGTAATTCTTATTGACTGTTTACTAATCGATGTAACAAAGGTAATCACGCCATCTTGTGGGAATTACTCTGTAAATAGAATATATAAGAACTTACTCTGCTCCTCTGCATCTTGGCCATTGTCAGGAAAGTATGTTATCTGATAACAGCACTAATTGCAACAATTTGCTTTATTTTTAAACTTGAGTTTTGAGATTTCAGTAAAACAAATAGAATTTAGAAGAAATTTAGAATAAATTGGCAATTTTATATAATAGAAGGAAGGAAATTATTTCCTGCTCATAGATAATTAGGATTTTAATATATCGACTTATTAACTTTAAATTAAAAAATCGGGGAGATCAATGCAAATATTTAAAATCTATGGGATGAATTCATATTACAACTTCAAGAAAATTAGTGTTTATAAATTCACTCCATAGAAAGAGAACATTATGAATTTACGCATTAATCAGTGTTAGACGTGATTAATACAGTTCTTGCCATGTTTTATATAGTTAATGTAGAGATGAAGTAGGTACTTATGTCTGAAGACGTGTGTAGCTGCTACTGTTAAAGGATATTACTTTTTAAGTGGTTAGATGTAACACAAATTCAATTACCTGATTTTGCAAACACCATTGTCAGGAATGCTCATCTACTGATGTTAGAGAAGTTTCATCCCTGATAAAGGTAACGTAATTATAACTATTATTATACATAAACTTATTTATTAACTCTCTTTATACAAAGACAATGATCTCTTCTCTACAGAAAACTTAAGCCTCAATAACAAAAGGGAATTTAGACAAAGAAAGGAGCGTGCACTAAAAATTATCACTAATTCTCTAATCCAGTCCTCCTCCCTGTCTCTCCCTTTCATTCCTATGTATGTGAGCACTGTTTTTTTCGTTTCGTTTTCTTGTGTTTGTTAATTTGCCATTCTTGGGATAAGTACTTCAATAAATTTTCTCTCTGTTAGAATAAGATTATTACAATTGCATCATTTAGTCATCTCTTCGAGCTATTTTATTCAAGTGATACCACGACGAATCTTCAAAATACCATACAAGAACAATACCATACAATAATTACTTAACATTATAAAACTTTTGCTTGATTAAAGTATCTATTAAAATATAAAAGTGTACTTTTGCGTATTAAATCAAAAAATTGCCGAAAAAGTAATATTCTATCCAGAACTAGGTTACGTTTGAAGCAATTGAATAGATTCAACGTTGCTCCTCTCGGATTTTCTTTGATTTATAAAGAAGTAAGCTGTAAAGAAATATCGTATAGGATTAACTATTTTATTTTTATTTCCTACAAATAGTTAGAACTTTTTGAAAAACAGAGTTTAAATTGATTTTTAGAGTTCTATTCGAATGAACATAAAGGATTCAAGCATTCGGAAATGATGTTATGCATCTTAGAAAAATCGCTTGCTACGGTGAATTAGTGAATAAAATAAAATAAATTTGTGTTTAAGAATATAGAAAAATTTTCATGTATAATTAAAAATATTATAAAAATTAGATATATAACTTTTTAATAGGTTATTTATGAAGAAAATTACAGCATCTCTAAAATGGAAAAATCTCAGCATCTCCCAGATTGTTAGCATCTGTAAAAAGAAAACATGACTTAATGAATTCTGATAAAATAAATTTTAATTAATTAATTAAACATCAATATGTATGTAAAACCTGTACTTCTTATGCACTTAACAGGTGCATTTATTTTACATCAAATTGACGTCATTATCACAATTTCTCACAAGAAAAAGTTTACGTCGTTCTTACAAATGCACTTAATTTGTATAAATCTCATAATATAATCGAGATGGGTTGATAATAATAATAATAATAAGCGCAGAGCCCAAACGGTTAAGAGCTGAAAATTAAAATTTGGTACACAGTTAGGGTTTTTTGAAATTCACCCGCGGAGGAGAAGGAAAAGGTTAAAGATTATCCTGAAGAACTCGTCTTCTATTGTACTATTTTAGATGGAAGTCTTGGACTATGGAATTATTTAAGATTTACGACGTGATTAACAAAATTCTTAATCTTAATAAAGAAAATATTTATAGAAACAGTCTTAATTGAAATGTATATAAAAGTGCATTTGCATAAAAGCAATCATGTTTACATTGTACATTAAACAAGATTAATAGTTTACAAGACAGACAAAGGAAAAACACGTTTCAAAAAAGCATCACAAAGATAAATAATGAAGGTAAACAATCAATCTGAGAGTTTCTGTTGAACAGAAGTTTTATATTTATTTCTTTTCAATAGTTCAAAAATTCAATATTGTGCTGTAATAACTAAATACGATTTATCATCTTAAACAGATCACCAGTGGAAGAGTGGATAACACTAATTAACATTGAAGTTATTCGTGGGTTCGTACCCATAAACGTGAAGTTTTCTGTGTTTTTTCACGTTTTTAATACCAGAGGTTAGTTTTCTATAGAAAGTCATGCTGGAGGACTTTATATAGAGGTGTGCAATCACCTGCTCCTACTGCAACGATGTACTCTTCTCCGTATCTGTGTCAACATTTTTTGATGCACCCTGTATGTATATTTGTTTACTCTAATGGATAAAAATAAACTTTTTAAACATATATGTATATATTTTTTTGATTGTGGTAACAATTCACTATGTATGTCTAACAGAAAAGTAAATTAAAAGCTTTATTTGGCCATTTCAATTAATTTCCAATGCGATTTATGCTGTTTAAAATCATCCTCTGAATGATAAAGCATCAACCTCTTCTGTTTAAAATCGTCCTTTCAGTAGTCAAGCATTAACTTCTTCTGTTTAAAATTATCCTTTCAATTGTTAAGCATCAACGTTTGAAAGAATTAAATTGAGATTATAGAAAAGTCACCATCCTCTTTCTTCGTAGTAATAAATCAACATTTTCAATAAGAAAATTGCCATTTATTCAAACAAAAGGTAGGATTTTTATGGATATTGTAGACTTGTGATATAGAAAATTGATTTTAAGCAAAAACTTTACTTTGAACTAAAGAGAAAATCATATATTGAAGCATTAAAAGCTTTTACGGTAAGGATTTCACGTTATGTTTCTCGGTTATCAATCATCAGAGAAATCCTACCCTGTCACGTGTCAACAAGCACTCACTAAAGTATCCATAATAAATGATATTTGCATGCATAGTCACTTATTTTCTTAAGAAAAAATTCGGTAAATGAATATTAATGCAGTTATTTACATCAAAATCATAATATTGCAATTCCTGGCACGTAAATAAATTCATTTTTATACACTAAACTTTTGAATTTTAAACAGAGAAATTGATGTCTTACTAAAAATTTATTGACATTATTAAAAGGAATTTACAGTCAAACCTCCAACGACGGGCTCATCTAAATGGTAGCCACTTTTTTAGAGAACATTCTTTTTTAATTCTAACAAAATAACGTTTAAATAAAGGACGTTTTTATGTCCTATCAGCAGCCATTGTTTACAAGTTTGACTGTACATAAAATGAGCAAAGAATGAAGAATATTTTAACGTTTATCATCGCTTTCTAGTAAAAATTATACATATGGATAAGACATAGGCACATTAAATATACGAGAAATGACAAGGAACATGTAATATATTGTTAAGAACAGAAAAACATCAAATATGTAAAAGGGAAAATAATTTTAAAGAATTTAAAATATATATATATATCAAGAGGGATTGTAAATATACATTGGAAGATATGTTATTCCAATATATGAGCGTACTGTGCATCTAACAGAATAGAAAATTTAACAACGAGTTGCTTAACCTTCCTGGTAATAAAGTTAGAATTGTGTGTGGCTCCATCTGTTGCGATATTTTATTACAAAACTTTTTATATTACTAATTATTACAAAATGACAGAGCTTAATTCTAAGGGTAGAGATGAGTTTTATTTTAAAAAAATTGTAAGTGATAATAACGAGTAAAACCTTCGTTAAGTCCGATCTGACTTATGATGAGGCACGTAATCTCTTCTATCTCCTCACCCCCTCCACCTATAACCACCGAAATTTAACAGTATTAATTTCCATAACACATAAACCTCTTTACAAAACTTCAGAAATTTTCTACAACACACACAGGTGTTATTAAACTTCAAACTGGATGAACAAAATCTTGCCTCCCACACACACACACTAACAAATTTATACAAATTTATTTAATATTGAGAAATCCTTATAAAAGTTATGTTGGTAGAACAATAAACATCAATGCAAAAATATAGGTTAAGTGTAAATAATAACCGTCTGTCTGTCGATCGATACTGTAAGATGTCCATCACGATTTTGACGCTGAGCAAAAGTAAAAGATTGAATAAGATTGGTTTGTCAACAGTAACGCGTCACTTCCGGTGAATACTTTATTGATCAACGTCACTGTTCGTGGGACAGACACTTTGTCATCGTATCAAACGAGGATGCACTTCACACGTGAGACCTTTCAGCAGTTATCTTCACATAATGCAATCTGTCAATGTTTTATTTAAACATTAGGTAAAGATGAATGATGCTCTTGTCTTAAGCATTGAAATATTCTATAGAAAATAAATTAGATGTGAAGAAAAATGCTAGAACAATACTGTTTATGCTCAATTCTTTTTTCTAAGGTCATAAAATAATTTGTTTGAAGTGTTTTTATAATGATATTTTTACTACAAAATATATTTTCAGTACAACAATTCAAAAACTATAGAAAATTTTTTAAAATATAACTGTTTAATCTTAACTATTATTATCTAATAAGTAAATTATACGTAATAATTCTTACAGACCTTCTCCTTCAGGTTGGATATGTAAGGAGGATGCAGATGAATACAAAACGAGCTTCAATTTTAAGCAGCAACAAAGCAATTTGAAAATTGAATGCCAAACATTAATCTATAATGATTGTATTATCAAGAATTCTTTCAATACTTCCGAATATAGCTTCAAGAAGCTCTAAATAATCTTCACATAGAAAATATTAAAGAGGTAAATGATGGATGATGCCGTTTGTACACTTTTATCTGCACTCGTCTGATAAATCTAAGCTTCTTATAGATATAATTGTCATTTTGGCCATAAGAAAGTGAGTGAAATTGCCTCATCTTTCGAAAATTATGTTATATTTCGAGTTTATTTATTTATCTGTCATGTAGGAATGTCACTCGAAGTGCTTTATAAATAGGAAAATAAAACAAAACTTCAATTTTCACAGAAAATTTTAAAATGTAATAATTAAACTCTTGCACATTCCATAACAATAAATTGTACCAATTTCAACCTGTCTCCTCCTAACAACGGCTATAATTTCAGAAACATTTCTTTATGAAATGCACACGAAAATAGCCTCCAAGAATTATTTATTGTGACATCGCCACAATACTCTCAATTTTAGTAATGCCTTGCCCTGTAAATCGTACTTTTCCTGTTAACAGTGAAGTTATGCAGGTTATCTAACTTTGTTATTCAGAAAGGAACAAAGTCCACTGACAAGAATACCAAAAGTGGCGATTGTTTGAAGGTTATATTGTATTCACTTTCCAGAAGATGGCCGTCATTTAAAGAATGTTGTTGAGAGGTTAGACAGTATTTCGAAGTTAAAACTGCAAAATTTTATCTCTCTCTCTCATTATTTTCCTCCATTGATTCATTCCATTTTTAAACTTTAAAATTATATTCACAATTCCTAACTTGTTTATTATAACTTGAAAAGTATTGTTTAGGTCATAAACAATACTTTTCAATATAAAAAATGCAGGGTGATCATTATTAAGGTGTAGGTGTTCAGACCTCTTTATGGCAAGAACTATTAAGCAAATCTCAACTATGTTCAATATACATAATACCCTGAGTATGCAGTTTCAATTTCCGAAAAAACACATTTTACTTGAAAATTCGACCGCTGGGGGAAAAGTTGGCGCTACTGTGTTTTGCTGTGCGTATTTTATACATTTTCTAACGAATTTAGAAAGTTAAAACATAAATGCAATAATTCTGTTTACAGATTATATGACGATAACATTAAAGATGCATGTCTACATCCCTCTCCTCTTCAATATTCATCTCTCCATCTCCTCTCTACCTCTAAAATCGGCACTCGCTGCGATTTATGATTAATTTATGCCCAAAATTCACTTTAAAACGTGCGTAATGTGCACATTAAGGAAGAGCAGCGCTGAATTTTCCCCACGAAACCGCAATACAAAGGAGATTGTGTGTACGAAATTCAATTGAGATTTGTTCTTTAACAAGTCTAAAAACTTACATTTTAATTAGGATCACCCATTTATTTTTCTTTGCTTTTTTAAAGGTCATGAGAAAAAGCTAATTTAAAATTAATATTATTAAACATTTTATACTTTTTACAATTAAAAATATTTAAATTGAAATATAAATTATGTAAACAACGTAATTTCTGTAATAATTTTCTTAATTAGTTTTAATAATTTGTTTAATCTCCATCCTTTAAACAAGGAATTCGTATTCACTTAAGCAGTTTCTATAATTGCAATTTTACTAAAAATAAATAACTTGCGAGTTTAATTATTAATTTAAAATAAATAAAATAAAAATTATTTCACAAATTTTATATATTTATTTTATATATGAAATTCATACAAAACAAAATAAAACATTACTAACAAAGTGACTTATATACAATATCTAAGACTTTACTCTTCATCCTCAGCGCTCCACAGCATCCACACTGATGCAGTGGTAAATATTATATTATTAAATTTTTGTTACAAAAATTAATTTTAAAGTGAAAAGTTAATGCATCATTCGCATGAAATAATTGATGAATTTATTATTCTAGTACATACGATAGAACAGACAAGATCGTATTTTTCCTTGGTGTAAATGAGATCAATTTAGTAACATTGAACGTTTGAGAAGGTTTAGTTTAATGAATAAAACATGTATATTGTCAGTTCTTTGTCAGTGTTTAACCTCTGTAACCAAAGTTAAGATTGATTTATCTTCATCCAGAAGAGGAAATTCACGCAACGTTGATTCTACTTTCGTTTCCTCTAAATAAAAATCCAATAATCTACTAACGATGTTAACAGCTTGTTGGATTTTTTGTTTGTCTTTTCTGCCCTTACATTACTTATTTTTTGTGAATATTTATGAAACAGTTCGTTCTTTAATGTCAACAAAAATTCTACGTTATTTCCTAAAACAAATCGTAAATAATTATATATATACAAAACGGTCCAAAAGTGTTGACTCACTTGTATTACAGAACGATGCAGTGATGCAATGTCCTAATATTTAACACGACATGTTAAATTTAAGCACACCAATGTTTTCCTGGTAAAATTCTCTACCAATTTAATATGCAAAATGCCCACCTTCCCGTTTAACGACTTGGAAGTTAATTAATCCAAAATGCAGGATTTCAAGATTTAGCCATCTTGATCAAACTACCTTGTTGGTGACATGACATAACTGGTAATTTCTCGACCAGCCCGGGTTCGAACCCGGATTTCCCTGATTGGTACGTGTCAGCCTGCCGCTCAGGAGCGCGGGTTTGGTTCTAGAATTTTGTATTCAATATACAAAACAAAGTTCTTCGTGTATTGCTGCATTAAATTGCCAAATTCCGGCCAGCATCAAGCCTTATAGATCAGTTATTGGATAGAGACAGAGAGAGAGAGAGATTGAAAAGTAATTTTTAGAAAAATGATACCTGAAATGCCATATGTGTCATCTGGAATTGTCAATATACCATTCACATACTACCAGATATCTCTCCTTGTATTATTGTATTTTCTCTAAATCGATTTCTTACTACAATAATAAAAGGATTCCGAAGATTTTACAATTTTTCTAAGGCTATAAAAATACTTATTTTATTTTGCAGCAATTTTTCTATTTTGTTACAGGATAAAGTAACCATTATCAAAAGAAACCCAATCAAGAATAATAGCTTATGCCTTAAAATTGGTATATACATAAAAGGAAAAAGTCAATTACGTGATGTAAGGGAAAACACTGGTGGAAATTGATGGTTTCCCACTACTAATCGCTGATACTTGGTCGTGGGTTCGCACCTGACTAATTTATTTGCGAATACATAGAAATATTATTGTAAATAAATATGAATTCGTACTACGTACGAATGAACTTCGATATTGCGCCACTATTCGTTCGCATCTGAAATAAGGCTGAATCAATTGTGGCTCTAAAACTTCGCACAACAAACTAAAGCTATTTAAAGTAATGAGGTCTATTCAAGTCCTGAGATTTGAAAGTCACATGATTTGGTGTTAATTAATAATGTAATTTGCACTGCAAAATCTTGTATTTTTAAATATAAAGATAACGAAAAACACTACTGTTCAACTGTTATGATAAAGATCCGTTCACGAGCTTTGATTGGAGGTTGTATGAGAATGACACTGTAAAGAAGGGTGCCATATCGAAGTTGGCTGTATATGTACAGTACATACAGAGTGATACAGACCACCGATACACCGCTTTAAAAAAAAAACAAAAGTAATATCTGCCAGGAAATGCCCCCCCGGGAAGACTTTCTATTGGTAACTGGGCTTTATTTAGGTATTACGCGAACGAAAACCAAAAAATTTGTTAGCTATTGTTTACGCGTTTATTTTAATATTAGCTTTAATAAATGCCCTTTGTTGCTACTCACTAATTTGGGTGAATCACTTTGTTTTTCTCTCAAATTCCTCTTAGTCGGAGTCCCTACTCGCTCGAGAAGTAGGCTTGTTATAGACTTAAAACCACAGGTGGTGTCATAACATCTTGACCCGGATATATCCTGTTAATTTTTTCCTCGTCACAATATAGCAAGTGTATTTTTAAATAAAATCTTATATGAAATGAAGCAACACACAGTTTTATCTCTAGCCGGGAAAGTTATACAACTCGTTAAATTTTTTAATATGAATCACACTTTCAAGTTTATTTTAGGTTCAAGGGAGGAAAATTTCAGATATTTTCGCCAAAAAACAGAGAAGTTATTAAATTTCATAGAGTGAACGAAATTGTGCCTTGCAGAAAACACAAACACATACATAAATACAGAAGAATCTCTCAAATTTTTGAAAGTTTTAGTGTCCCTGGGTCCAAAAAACATAAAAATGCTGGAGTCGTTTTTAGGGGCCAAAATTCGGCGACTATAACATTTCTTTGTTATATACAACAGCAGGAGAAATAAAAATACCATGTTCCGTACTAAAAAATTTGACTTCCCTCATGGATAGTCATGAAAGGATTGTAAGGGTGAAATGTGAGATCTTTTGTACATATAAAATTTATTTACCACATATTTATATATTAGTAAATTTATGAAACTAGAAAGTATTTTCTAGTTTAATAAATTTACACATTATTCATTAAAACTGACGTAAAAAAATAGCAGTAATTGATCATCTATTGTCTTATTCTCAATTAAAATTTCATGTTTGAGTTCGTTGACAGAAGATGATGGATAAATGTTGTCAATGTATCTGAAAGGTAATGACATTATTATATAAATAAGAGAAGAAATTGTTTCTAAACCTGTATTAAATTAATTTTTCTAAACTCTTGGTGGGTTCTTGCTATTCTTCTCTTCTTAAAACACAATTATAATTCAGTAGAAACTACATTAAAAGCTTTTTTAGATTATTTCAGTAAAACATTTATCATTCTTTTAGAAATTAAAAATTAATTTTAATGTTTTATTAATTATTATATAAAAAATTTAACATTTGAATATGAATAATTTCTGCATTTTAAACATCTCAATAACTTAAAGTTATCATTTTTGGTTAAAATTATATGTATATTTATTGCAAATTCTGTTATAATCTCTAAAAATTAAATTTTTTTTTCATGGATAAATATTGATAATTAAAGTAATTTGACAACTTTGTATCAAAGTGTATAAAACACTGAACTGCCTGTCGTGTGTGAACCCACGACCAAGTACACTAATTCATGGATTTTCATTAATCAATTCGAATTTTTCGGATTTTCTTCGCGTGTCTAGCACATAAATAGAAGACATATTTCTCTTGTTCTACATCACTCACTCTATGTGCAGTCTGTCAGGAGAAGGACCCTCAAGAGGGCCCTTCCCCTGACAGATCGCCCATATGTTACCTTGCCCTTTACATTAATCCAATCTGCATAAAGGAACTTGATATGTTGAAATTCAATCAAGAGTTGCGAGTCCGAATCCTGTTCCGGATCCATCTTTTTCTCCACAATATTCTAAATAATTTAATTATAATTATTAAATTTAATACAAGATGAAGACTTAATTGTATAACTTTAATTTAAATTACTTTATATCTACATATTTAATTGGCAAAGTTATGCCTCAATAAATCCGACGTCGTCATTTGAATAGCTTAGAATTTCGGGATCGCGATTAACCTCATTACTTAAACCTCTTCCAAGTTAGAATAAATGGTTTAAGTCAGAAAAAAACACTAGATTATATTATTAAATATTAGAAAAAGTATATATATATATTATGTTTTAAATACTATGTACAAATTTGAAATTACTTTAATAAACTATGCTGAAGGGTTCAGTTACAGTTTCGTATGAAGAAATTAAATTAAATATAAAATAAATTACAGTCAAATCTCTATTAAATTACAGTCAAACCTGCGGGTATTATTTTTAAAATGTTTAATTTTTGAATTGGTACAGTATAACCCTCCAAAGAATTGCCATTTTTCATGTTTTTTCTGAACTAACCTTTATATCTTTCATGTTTCCTCTGAAGCACCTTCAAGTTATTTGTTCACTATCAAGCATTTTTAAATACTGTCCAACCTTTGAACAGCTTCAATGTCCGCTTTTTAGAGGTTTATGCGTTTATGAATGTGTTAGTTTTATTTTGCAATAACTTCTTCCAGATGGAGCTACTATGTTAGGGACTGAAACTAAGTAAAGTTGTTGTGTAGACGTTCAAACAAAGGTTTCAGTAGCATCATATGGATGGAGATGAGTCACTCTCAGAAATTCAGGTAATACTTTACGTTGTAAATTCGATAATTTAGCAGAAATTATGTAAAAAAAATGTTGAGCTGACTACTGAAACATTTCATAAAAACAAATTGTCTAAGATTAAATTAAGACTTAATGGTAATTTTTAATTTAGTGTTAATTAATGAAGATTATAGAATTTATTTTATAATTAAAGTTTGCTACTGCAATTATCGGATAAACTATCTAAAATATGTTTAAAAATAAAGAAATTCCTGCATTAATGATGTGATAAGGAACTATATTTTTAATTCTATGTAAAATTTCATATCAAGAAAATTTAATTATTAATAAGGAAATTAAGAATAAAAAATTCTTTATAATGTTTATAAGAAACTTTAATAAATTTTCTTAATTTATGTGCACGTAAACAAGCATAGAAATAACCACAAATTAGTAATTATGCTATTGATGAAATAAAGCCATGCAATATATAAGAAACTGGTGCCTTTTGGGATGATTTTGTCTGGGAAACAGACTCTTGGTGTTATACAGGTGTAGAAAACTGGAAAAATCATCCTTATAGTTTTATGTTTTTTCTAAATTTACCTTTGTAGTTGATCTCTGATGTTGAAGTGCCGCGACCAACTACTTCCTAATCCCACATGGGTATGGATGCAGCCAGTTATACTCTTCAATAGCTTCATTATGGATGTTGATCCTCATCATCAAACTAACATAAATTCGTTTCACCTTACTTAGCCCCATGTTTTACCTAACAAAGATTAACATAACTCTTATAGTTCCTGACACTCTGTACAGTACATGTATATATAATTTAATTAGAGTATAAAATCGGAGTTTTATTCTTGAAAAGTTTGTTCGTGATGTGTTTCTATATTTAACTTTTGTATGATAAGGATTAATGCTATAATATTATAAATTAATTCGAAAATTTTATCTGAACAGACTAAAATTATAATTATATTAAAAATTAAACAAGCTTTAATCTTACGTAAATAGGATTAAAATGTCTTCTCTCCATCAAGATACGAGTACAATATGTAATTTAATCATAGAAAGATGCTTATAAGATGTTTTAATATAATAAATTCTAATGAGAAATTATTATTTTCTATCTGACAAAATCCTAAGTATATTAAATAAAGAAATTAGAATTAAATTACATTTTGTTATTTAATTTATAAAAAATTAAGTCATAGTTTTCAGCCAATTGTCCTATTTAGTATGACCTACTTCATCTGAAATTTCTGGCACTTAATAAATCTATGATAAAGAAACTTTATTTTAAAAATTTTCAAGCAGATCGATAGATATTTTTGAAGGATAAAAATTAAATAATTATTAAAATCTTATAGTAAATGCACTGTAGAATAATTCCTCATAATTAGAGTTAGAGCGAAGAGATTCCTCATAAGCAGGAATTACACCTAGAAATAATTAAAAATGACTAAAAAATAAAAAAAGTTTAATTTAATTCAATTTCTCCTCGTTAATCAAAATACTTTCAGCATAAAATTTTAAATCATGAATATGCTGCATGGATTTTATTAAAGCTTTGAAGAAAAATTCAAGAAAACAAAAACGGATTCTTCATACCTTGTAGTAGAGTCAATCCTCTATATTGCGACATTCTCATCCTGCTCCAGTGAACAGATTTATCTCATTATTATTAATAGTAGTATCTTTCGCTACACCTAAATACCGAATGTAAGAATTTACATTGAATAATCAAATCGTGTTACTTTCAAACTCTCAAACCCTAAACTTATATGTAAATGTCATCAGTTTGAAGTGTTTAGAAAACTTTTATTGTGTGAATTCTTCGATTTAGCATCAGTTTTATAAGCTAACAAAGTGTCGCTATATCGAGGTTTTACTATAATGTTTCGAAGTATTCGATCGTCCTGAAGGAAGATATTCTATACATTCCATTCCATAAAGAATGAACCCACGACCGCTGTTTCTTTTATTCACTTGAGTGAATAAAACTACTGAGCAATATTATCATGTCGCGTGTTTTCTCCTGACCAACGATCTGGCACGTGGATTTTCTTCCCTCGTCTAAATAAGAGAAACTTCCTCATAAAAAGTCTTAATTATTTTATGTTAGTTATTTCTCTATATTCTACTTTCCGAAGTGTAATTAATGAGAAATACTAAAATATCATTCCTACCATTACAAATAGAAAGGCATAATATTCTGGCATTGATGAATATTTGAATAGAAGGACATTCTTTGTTTGTGCTATTCAATTGTGCTCTTCAATATCATAGAAAAACATAATATAAATGATATACAATTGTTTACATGTATTATAAGTAAAGCTGGTTAAGAAATTTGATGAGAGTTTATAGGCCTTGTAAATTTAAACGTTTAGTAACATTTATTATTAATTAATGTAGATAATTTGTATAAACGTATTTTTGAAATTATTAAACGTTATTCTTAATTATTAATATATTTTATATTTTAGATCCTGTTCTTCCTGAAAATATTGCATTTATAATGGAACATTATCAATTGTAGGATTGCCAAAAACCATCTCAAATCGATAAAGAGATAAAGAGACTTGATGGAATAAAAGCAACGCAACACTTGGGCGATATGCCAAAAAAATATTTTTTAAATGAGAAACTGTTTCCTAATTGTTAGATACACGAAGAAAAACCGGAAAAACACTACATGGCTAGCCAGATGGTGAGCATGAGACACAAAACCGCCACTAACTACCAGTGTTCGGTACTTTATCCACTCGACACAACCAATAAAAGGGAATCAGCGTATATATTTCAGCAAATAATTTTAAAATTCTTTAATACAATTTTAATCAATATTTCTATTTTCTACAGTAAAATGAATAATTTAATTATACAATCACCAGAAGAACGTTTATAGAAAATGTTTGCATAGGGAGAAGGAAGTCATCCTCTCTATGCAAAATAAACATCAATTGAACTATATGACTTTGTTATAGTTGTGATTCAAAGGAGATGAAATGTTGAAGGCACTAGTTTTAATTGTTTTAAAGTCGGTTCCAAAACAGTTCTCAATTTTAAAAAAGAAAATGGATAATTAATATTTTTGTAGCTCAGTAATTTAAGAAATTAAATAACAAAACAAACATTTCACTAATTTACTTTAAGTTTTTTAAATGAATTAAGTTTCAAAATATAATAAAGATGTATTCTATTGATTACTCAATTAAAAATAAAGAGAAAATAAGGCAAAACAAACTTGACTTAACTTTCAACTTAAAAAAATTTACATATGCACTGCTCTGTACGTTATATTGTATTATACGTTATACAGTCGGATTTAGAACATTTCTTGATCGGACTGTACAGTTAACAATATAGTTCTTCCTGAATGAACATCTAATGTTAAAACAGACTAAATTTTAAAAATGTCTACATTTTTAAAATTTAGTTTTATGTTTAGGATGATAAATCGGATATTTACCATTTTTTACAAAAGTATTATGATGTAAAAACATAAATTTGTATTATTAATTGAAATTACATATATTTATAACAGGAAAATTATATATTATATAATCAATATAACGTAATAAACTACATTTTGTATTCAGCGTAGCGTAAATTTTAAAAATAACTAACAAGTTTCCTTATTCACCAGTATAAAAATGTACGTATAAAAGTATTGTAATACAAACAATTAAATCTTCAGTAAAAGTTTACAATCATTTAATCTAAGTAAAGTGTAATTTTAAATTACTGTTTATAAAAAAAATAATTTTTTAACACCTGTTATTCACACATATACATTAATAATTTACTGGTTATTACAATTTTTTAACTTCCTCTAACGAAATAAGATTGATTTTACCATTTTAAAAATATTAAAAATTTTAATATTAAGTTATAGAGTTTATGGAAGAAGGTTACCCAGTACTGAGGTCTAAAAAGCCTATTGTACCAGAGAAAATTATACATCTAGAAATCTAGTCCACTTGAATTTACAGAAGTACAAGTCGCGAGTTACAGGAAATTGAAAATAATTTAGAAAAAAAAACATTTTATAGTACATTAGTATACACCATAAAAGTATTGTACAATATTCTCTTAAACTTATATATAACGAGCAATTATTTATTGTGACATCACAAAGCCGGGCTGAAATTTTTAATCATATCTTTAATTTATATAATTTTAAATATGTGCTTTCCACCTCAAATTAATAATGGCTTGCCCCTATACCCCATACTTTTAATTTAAAATATACCATACTGGAGTCGTGCCGGTCATCTATCTAACACCTTTCAGGGGAAAAGTTTAAATCAAATTAACCTAACTTCTGTTCTAAACCGAAAGTTCGTATATAGTTAGTTGGGTGGTACTACCGCTACTATTTTTAATTGTGGTTTCGACTTTCATCTGTCTAACTCCGTTATCAAGATTTAGGCAAGAAACCGCTAACAGATGCAACATTATATTACAACACAGAACCATTGTAAAATTGACGAGATTACACGAGGGATGCAACACTACGATGCCTCGACAGACAATACACGGACTTATTAGACACTAAGCAGGAAGACAGACGGAAAACAGTGGAAATTTATAGGTCTACAATATTATTAAAAATGTATCATAGCAGCAGAAAATACAATGTTTTAACGATACAAAAAGAACGAAAGTAGAACATGCTAAGAATAAAAAGGGTTATTAAATTAAATAAAAATATTTAAACAAAGATAAAATAAAATACATAAATATCAGAAAAATTTGAATTAAATTTCATAGAAATTCAATAAAAGAAATAAAAATAAAAACAATTTAATAAATATAAAAGTTTCTCTAATAAGATATTTTTACTTTTAATAATATCAATGTATATTAAAAAATATGTTAAAATTTAATTTATTTCAAATAAAAAATAGATATTTAATTCAGAATTTATAACGACATAATATTATTTTTTATACATTTTTTTATTTTAAATAAATTAAATTCATGATATTAAGAAAAGTGCATAAATTTATAAATTCACGCTATAAAAACGGGAAATTTTTAAATTTTATAATTTTTAAACGAAATTTAACACAATAATTATTATTGCCTTACTACCCTTTAGTTTCTTATTATATATTTTGTCAACGTGGACATTAGTTATTAATAAGACAATTATACTGGTTTTAATTTACAGGTAGCTTAATAAAGAAAGTCTGTTTTCTTTAAGAACTTTTTCCTCAATTCTTGCGTAAAATCTTAAAACCAGTATAACTGTCCTATTAATAATTAATGTCCACATTGATAAAATATATAATAAGAAATTTAATTCCAGATAGTTAAATATTTAGATACTTTAAAAGTCAAAATAAATCCTGATAAATCAGAAATGATTTTCAGAAATGGAAATAATCTTACGAAAAGAGCTAAATCTTTTTACATCAAGAATAAAAAAATTAAAATTGTTAATGAGAAAAAATTTCTGGGTATAATCTTTACGTTTAACTTATCATTTAGTAGGCATTACAAATATATTACAGCTAAGTCCAGAAATCTAATGAGTAATTTAATAGCTCGATCCTGTAAGGCAAAAATAAGAACTATCAAAACTCATTTTCAGCTCTTCAATGCAATAGTAATAAACGCATTGTGTTATGCCGCTCCAATCTGGAGTCTAAACAATTTCTATGATCTTGAAAAAATCTAAAATATATTTATTCGATAAACCTTTTAATAATAATAATAATAATAGTTTATTTGACATATAGTTCGATACAATATCAAAGGGGACAAGAACAAAACAATAAATTCACTTAACTCAAACCATCTAATTTCTTTAACATTTTGTTAAATTTTAACAAATCCACGAAATTGGAGTTAGAACCACCACGCAACATTCTTAAGTATTCCCCGTACATATCATTTCCCCAATTACTAAACATATGGAAGCACAATTCACTATAACTACAAATCTGGTTGCAAATTATGCACACCAAAGAGGCACTTCTTGACATAAAACAGTTTAACCGCAGTTTCGCAATCTGTTTTTTCACCGCAATAGAGATTCCAACGTCTCTTAAATATCCTGCCATGCCAAAATCAGGTTTAACCAGACGATAATATCGTAGCAACCCAGAACTATTCAGCACATTCTTCATTTCCTGTAATTCTAGTTCTATACATCTCAATACTATGGACGGTATCCGTTCTTTCCATCTATCAATTTGTTTCTCAATAACCATATCACCGAATCCCAGCCGTTCCAGCCAATTTTTAAAATCCAGCCACCATGAATTACTCTCCGCTTTCATCGACATTCTTTCGATGCTGATTCTAGGTAGCCTATCCCTAGGTAATTCCAATATTCTTACGTAATATTTTAGAACTGCTTTAATAAAAAAGATTTTCAGTGGTACTCGACCAGTTTCCCACAAAACAGCCACATTCGATGCGTGAAATCTGAGGCCCAGCATTTTCTTCAAAAATTCTCTATGAATTAACTCAAAATTATTGACATTAGCCAATCCCCAGACCTGAGCACCATACGACATAACAGATTTAACTGTTGAATCAAACAACCTAAAAAGGTCTGGTTACTATAAATAAATACATGGAATATGATCAATTTGCTGCTCCAAGTGTGGAAAAAAATTATCAAAACTTCACTTAATCTACGGATGTAACGAGAAGGAAGAACAGGATTTAAATATTATCAAGGATCAAAGTTATAACCAAAAGACGGAAATTGATATGTATAGAAAACTGGATAAAGTCAATAGTAATGATATTTATGGGTTGTATAATGTTGTCAATAGGTTCTTAAGGCAATGTGTTAATAGTTAATTAAGCCTTATGGCTAATTAATAAACTGAAAAGGTATACAATGTTAAAGGATACCTAAAATTGTAGATTATGTTATCCTTAAAATGTATATTTAACCCCCCTTGTAACAGGCTAATGGCTACTACGCTAATAAACTTGATTGATTGATTGATTGATTGATTGATATATAATAAGAAATTTAATACAGTTTATTTAAATTTTTTAAACTACATACAGACATACATACTGTATATTTTTTTGAGATTTAGATGTCGCGTTTTAAAAAATAATTAAGTTTAATATATATCTTACATATAAAATCTCAATTATTAAATATATAGTTCTTAATATAACAATTTAACAATCTGCTAAAATATATGTAATTTACATATTAACATACTGTATTTTGTGTTTCCTTGAGTTTCAGAGATTGTTAACTCATTAGATTGTTCGTTAAATAATTATATATACGTATATATATGAAAGAAATACACTTGTGTAACCTTCAAATTTTTCATTAAACATGGCTATTCTCAACTTTCTAAACTAATTTTATGTTTTTAAAGCTCTTATCAACTGATTGAAGTAAGTATATGTGGCCAAAATGTTTGCCAAACTATAATAAATGTAAACGAAACCTTATCTACTTTCATGTTTTGCATTATCACATTCGTTTTAGAGGAAAATATAATTGTAAATCAATTATACTTTAAATAATATTTCATATTTTACAAAATTAAAAAGAACAATATAGAAGAACTGCTCAAAATGTCCTCAGAAGATGCGAATGCATAATTGTAGAATCAGCAACTCGTGCACATCAGCTAACATGTATTCAGAAAAACTATTTTTAAAATTTAAAATAAAAAACATTTGTACGTTTTTGTAACATAGGATTAGAAAACAAACGGTGGTCTTTTTTGAAGAAAGATTTAAAATCGTTTTTCAATATGATTATTTGGCATGCCATATCTCAAATTCCCTTAAATTGGTGAAACCGATTTCACCATGTATATACAAACTTTTTATAAAGTAAAAATATATAAATTCTTTATCATCTTCAGAGGAAGTAATGCTTAGTCGGTTCCAATTCAGTATTTAGAACAGTCCGTTCCAAATTAGGTTTATAAGTAAAATAATAGTTTTTCATCTGTACGTGAGATTTTTTATTGAGGAAACCAAATTATTTTTTTAAATAATTCCACAATTCATAAATATATCCAAATTTATTATATTTAATTAATTTTATCAAATTGGAATAATAACAGTTTTTCCAAAACATTTTTTGTCAATTTACTTAAATATGGATTATTGTATGCATTCGAACATTATGATAAAGTTTAGATAATTAATGTTTTCACTTATTATATTAAATTCATTATGCATAAATCATATCTATAATCTTAGCATTTTTCTGGAAATAAATTTAAAATTATCTTATGTGCTTGAAATGTAATTTGGAAAAGGTATTTTAAAACGAGTTATTACTTATTGTGACATCTATACAGTGCCACGCTGCATTTTTCATCACAATGCTCTCAATTTTAGTAGTGTCTTGCCCCTGTACATCATACTTTTCCTGTTAACAATAAAGTGCAGGTCAACTATCCAACTTCGTTCTCGACCTTAAGAAAGGACAGACAGGCATACAGATGGGTGCCAGTAAAAATATATAGGTCCAGTATTGCAGCCCAACCATATTTTTGTTAATTAGTCGTTCTAGTCAAGTATTCAAATTCGATATAAATATTGTAGATATTTGCTACAATTAATGTATTATAGAAATATGATTTTTTACCTTAATATATAAGTTTATGAGTGTTATTTATCAATAATATAACATATTTACCTTTAATTTTTTAAGTTTTATTACAATAGAATTAAAAATGTACACATGTACAGTACATAAATAAACACATAAACTATGTGGTTAATGTTACCTATGGTTCCAAGATGGCAGCTCGTCTCTGATTCCAGCAAATAGAAGAAGAGAAACAGTGGAAACGCACGTTCTAACCTAACTTAACCTATTCTAATAAATTACCATAATTATTATCAAGAAAATTATTATAATAGGTTAGGTTAGGTTAGAACGTGCGTCCTCACTGTTTCCTTGCTGGAATCATAGGTAACATTAACCAACTATGTAAAGTATATTAATTTCGAATTAATTGTTCAGAATATATACCGTTTATTCGAAAGTTCATATAAGAAAGACAGAAATACCTGCTTTATATGCAAATTTATGAAGCTTCACGAATAAATATTAAACGATTCTCTAGCAGAGATTGCTTCCATTGAATCCTGTGTATAAGGTGTTCAAATAGTCAGCACATAAAGAGAAGTTAAAGGGTAGATGATTGATGACTCCATTTGCTCATCATTATCAGAAGTCAACAGGTAAATCGAATGATTTATATGGCTGATGCTGTCAATTTTTCTCTTTTCAGAATGATAGCTGCATGTTAAAATTGGCTCACTTCGAAGTATTGATTTCTTTTCCAATAAAAAAATTTGCATTATCGAATAATTTAAAGTTTTCAAGTGATAAATATAAGAACATTGATTTGAAAATGAAAACTTTCTTTTTGCGATTCTAAAACTGAATGTTATTATTTTAATTTTTTAACAAAATATGCAACAAAAATATAAAATAAAAATTCCAAGTTAAATGTAAATTTAAATGTATTTTATTCATACTTTTACACGTAAATATAATAATTTTTTTTATTAATAATGAGTGATGTTTTCTATCTAATTAATTATGTACAGAGAAAATATTTTTTCCCGCCATCAGAACAGGTTTTTTCCTCTGGTTTCAGGCTATTACACGGTTCTGGAACTGGTTTTCTTCTTAGTGAGAATGTATACAATATTAGTATTGTACCATGGAGTCAATGCGATTTCATGGTACCTAGAATTTTTATGGTACTTGATATGATTTAATGTTTGTATAAGGCTCAGTGGATCTATTACTTTGTTGCCATTTGGAAAATGGCTGTTTACATATTCTGAAGTGGTGCCAGCATTAAGAATAATTTTAAAACAAGATTTTTTCTTCTTTTTTTTATACAAAAGAGAAATAAATATCTTGATATTTTATATTTGTTATGATGTTCTTGATTGAATTTTAATAGTTTACATCACAATATACACTTCAAAATTTTAAAAATTATACACTTTTATCTTCACTGAAGAAACTTTTTATATTTGACGTCACATTTTTTATAGTTGTAGTTATTTTTATTCTAAATTTACATAAAAAACGAATATAAGAAGGAATTAAATATTAATTATTTGATCGTTTCAGTTTACTGTTAAAACAAAATTAATGAAGTACTTACTGATTTCCTTTGATCTACTGACGTTTTTATTGAAGCTATCAACAAAACCATTTTTATTTCATAAGACGCATAAATGCGTTTTATGAAAACGTCTTAATCAAGAGAATTGAAGAATTTATTGATGAAGATATGCTGCAAAAGATAATAAATAATTCATTTATTAAAGAAAATATTTAGACTTTGATAAAGAAGAATAATATCGAAGTCATATAATTTTTTTTAGATTCCGTGTAGAGAAGAAACATTAAAATGATAAATTGTCAAATAAATAAAAAGTAAAAGTATAAAATTTATCTAAAATTTACTTTAAGAAATACTTTTACAAGTCAATGTAATGGTATTTACAGGAGAAACAAGCTTATTAAAGTTATCCATAAATGTAACACTGAAAGAATGCATTTATATTGATCTGATAAATGTATTTAAAGTAAAAATAAATAAAAATAAGGGTTCTTGTAGACATTTATCAAGATTGACAGACTGTTATTAAGTGAACAAACTGATTATCTGAAATTTATCGACTAATATCTGTTATCAGAATTTTTATTAAGAATTATCTATAGATAGTTAAGATTGTTCAAAAGAAATTTCAAGTTGAAGTGAACTCACTCAGCAAAATTAAATCACAAACAACCAAACACCTTAAGTTGTTGAGAAAAATTTAATAAATAACAAACGTTTTCAGCCAAATCTGTTGGCCATCATCAGGTTAAACATATTCGAATGCAAACACAAAATGGAACAAAAAATTTAAATACAAATAAATAAAATAACGGATAAAATATACATATAAGAAAGTAAAAATTAAATATAAATAACAAAAATATATAGAAAATATGTATAGGTTAAATAATAAACTACACGAAACTCTAATAAATGCAAGAAGTGCACTTATCAATAAATTATACGAAATTCTGACAAATACAAGATATGCAGTGATAACAAAATCAAGGCATTAAATTAAGAGCTATCAAACCTCTTAATTAAATATTTCCATGCCGAAGGCAACCCTTCAGCATCCCTGGCAATAATGCAGGCATTATGTAATCTGCTCTTAAATATTTCAATTTTTTCGGCGCAAAACACTAAAGTCGGTGAGTGTACAGGTTTAATGATGTCTGCTTCACCCCACTTGACTACCGAGCCTTCAACCTGCGCCATCTGAGATAGAATTGTGGCGTTAGATCTTTTGCTGATGTTGTATTTGTGCTCCCTCAATCTAATCCCTAAGCTTCTGTTAGTAACTCCAATGTAGTTTTTATTAATGCCTAGTTCTTGGTTTTCATAAGGAATTTTGTACACTCCAGCCATTCTTTCTTTATCAATACGGTCTTTGTCGTTCCTTAATAATTTCTACAAGTTGGGAGCCCTCTTGAAAATTAACTTGGTATTTTTGCGGGCTGAGATTTCCTTCATGATAGTTTCTTTCTTTCTGTCATACGTGAATTTTGTGAATTTGCGGAAATCCCCTCCTTGAGCTTTTGTTTTGTTATTCTTGTAGTTACATTGGAGTTACTACTAGAAGCTTAGGGATTAGATTGAGGGAGCACAAATACAACATCAGCAAAAGATCTAACTCAATTCTATCCACAATTCTATCTCAGATGGCGCAGGTTGAAGGCTCGGTAGTCAAGTGGGGTGAAGCAGACATCATTAAACCTGTACACTCACCGACTTTAGTGTTTTGCGCCGAAAAAATTGAAATATTTAAGAGCAGATTACATAATGCCTGCATTATTGCCAGGGATGCTGAAGGGTTGCCTTCGGCATGGAAATATTTAATTAAGAGGTTTGGTAGCTCTTAATTTAATGCCTTGATTTTGTTATCACTGCATATCTTGTATTTGTCAGAATTTCGTATAATTTATTGATAAATGCACTTCTTGCATTTATTAGAGTTTCGTGTAGTTTATTATTTAACCTATACATATTTTTTATATATTTTTGTTATTTATATTTAATTTTTACTTTCTTATATGTATATTTTATCCGTTATTTTATTTATTTGTATTTAAATTTTTTGTTCCATTTTGTGTTTGCATTCAAATATGTTTAACCTGATGATGGCCAACAGATTTGGCTGAAAACGTTTGTTATTTATTAAATTTTTCTCAGCAACTTAAGGTGTTTGGTTGTTTGTGAAATTTCAAGTAATTAATTTAATGCTGATTTATAACTATTCCTCAATTATTTTGAATTTTATAAACTATAAACTAATAAAGTGAAAAGTAAGTGTTAATTATGGTTTAAATTACTGGTAATAATGTGAATGTCTATTTAACCTTTAGAAGCTTTTAACCACTTTTCAGATATCTCGATCTAACAAACAGAATGCAATAAAATTTAACAATTAAACTGAATAAAATATAGGAATCAGAAAAAAATCTACTGCCAAAATTCGCCAATAGGAGAAATAAAATCTGTACAAAATAAAATCAGCATTAAAATAGACAGAAATATGAATAAAAGACTATAGTGTAATGAACGATTATCTTTGTCCTGTTCCATTAATGTTGGTTTTGCTAGAAAATAGTTAATGTTAATAGCCGAACAGTCATTCCAAACATTTATAGAGATTGAGTGTTGACAGAAATCTATTTTTTAACACGATCATATTTCATCCCCCCAAGTGAAATAAGACTTCGTTTAATAAAACCCATGTTTTCGTGACCAGACACAGCATTCTCAATAGCAAATTGTAACATATCTGTAGGAATGTGAGAAGTATGTTGATACTCATCAGTAAGGTTGTTCTTCTAACGAATTATCAGTAAATTGAATGTTTTCTAGCTGCATCAGTTAGGATGCTTTTCTAAAGCATCCTCATGCCAACTACACAGACAATCGTTGCATTATTATGTAAATCATTGTCTGTTATTGGCTACAACTATTCCACATTCTCCCTGTCGGCAAGTATCAACATTAACCTTTTTATTAAATTCCTACTATTAGTTCACACTCTCCCTATATATATATTTTTTCAATCGTTAATAAAATACTTTTTATTCATCCACTCAAGTTCAAATGCATTTTTTTAAACTTGTAGTGGGTGACACTTGATGTTAATACAGTTTTTTCAAATATTAATTCATTAATTAAATTAAATTATTAGTTAATATTACCTCTGGTATCGAAGATGGCTACGGGGAATTTTTTCCCTAGATACTAGACGGCGAGGGAAATTTTTTTTTTCTACGTTTGAGATGGCCGCGTTTCCGGTAATCTCGAATCAGATTATCGAGTGATAATCTGGAAGCAGATTAACAATGGATAATTTCGAAGTAGAATACCGAGTGATCTAAACGTTAGGGGGCGTACCCGTTGCAAATTAATAAATTTCCCCGTCGCCGTCTAGTATATAGGGAAAAAATTTCCCCGTCGCCATCTTCGATACGACGTGTAACATTAACCTAATTATTAATACTTTAATAAATAATTTTAGCAGTTTGTAATGAAAATTGAAATCAACAGGCAGTAGCTCAATTGGTAAAATGAAAGGATTTCAGTATTTTTCACGTGTAGGTGAAGATTGCGAATTCAATTCTTGCGAAAATCAATAAATTTTTGAAAATTTTCTCTTTAAGTAGACGTTTTATCCAAATGATTTTCGAGAGTGAGTTAGCAGTTGTGGCTTAGTGGTTAGAATGAAGGATTTTTCTCAAAAAATAAAATTGAAGAAATTTTATGCTTTGGGTTCAATTCCGATTTCTCTTTCTATTTTGCCACTTAATATTGTGATTCTGTCATATGTATATACATATTTATATTAATTGTAATTATTTAATAAAAAGTAACTAAAATAAAATTTTTCTTTGTTGACCTAAGTAGGAATTGACTTAAAAAATTTTTTTCTATATTACTTGTTTATGAATGATTTTATTAATCTACCTCCTACTACATTTGGCAACATATAGATCAAGCCGTAGAGGAACTCAAAACACTGAAAATTTAATAATGTCCACTCTGTATATTGTTTTAATAATTAATTTCAATGTTAACTAATAGTTAGAGTCAGCAGAAATCATTAAAATATATTGTTTTTATAATTAGTAATAATAAAAATATGTTCAATTTTATAAAATTTTAAATTTCGATAGATTTACAATACCCATTTTTGCAACAGTTTGAAAGTAAAGTTATTTATTTTGCTTGAAAACTATTGTCTTGTAAAGCTGTCAAAATTTAGAAATTTAAGAAAGTTTACATACATTCATTTCTAAGTATAAAAAAATATTCGAAGCTTCAAAAACATGTGGTAAGAACCAATTTCACATCAATCTAATTTCATTTGAAGGATGGAAATACAAAAAATAAATTATAAAAACTTCACATTTCCTTCGTAATAATTTTCCTTGATGTCTTTTTAAACGGAATTTTTACAAAAAAGAAGATAAATTATTATTTCTTTTTTGATCCAATAAGAAGAAGGAAGATCCAATAATTTCGAGCAGAGTATAATATTATATTCCTTTCAATAAGGAAATTCAATGAAAATTATTATTAAACTTTTTAATAAAAATAGTTACAATAATTTAAAATTAATAAAGTAAACAACAATTAATACTAGATTAATCAGAAATTTATAAAAGTAATTAAAACCTGATTAATATTGTTTATTTTGATTAATTAATACTGAAAATATTTTAATAAATGTTCATCTTACTCCTGTAAATATCTCTTTTCCTTATAGTATAGATTATGCAGTGAAGATAACCTAAAGTTTTTAATTTATTGAAGTTATAAATTTGTAATTTAAAAATTAATTTTCTGCAAAAATATATTAAAAATAGTTTAAAATTATGCCACATAACTATCTTATTTATATGGAATATTTGTGTAACTATTTTTATTAAGATATATTGCAAAATAACATGAGATATTAACTTTATAATGATTTTGGAGTGTATACATTGAAATTTAATCAACTGTTATACCTCATTATTTAAAATTTTAATTAATAAATAATAATTTACTTGCTAATTTAAAGAAATTCCTTTCATAATTAGAATAATGTTTTTGAGAAGGAATGTTAAAACTTTTCCATGTAAAACCTTCCATTAAAATTACAAATGATCTGAATTTTTCTATTATTTAAAACGGTTTTTTTGTTTTGTTAAAAACATATTTCTTAAATTTAATTTTAATATATCTAGTTTATTCAATTTTGATTTAAAACAATGTTAATATACAAAATTCTTCTTACTTTATCAATAAATTTAATATGTTGTTGACAAGTATGTTGCTTTCTACTTTGAAGATTATTAAATATTTAATATTTGTTATATTTAAAGTAATTTTTTAAAGTAAAGTATTAAAAATTTAAAATATTTACGAATTTCTGTCTTCATTTCTGAATCTGTTATATATCCTTAAATATAAAACTTATTAATTATATTACGTTTCTCTACGAGTATACAGTAATTATTTATAAATAACGTGATAATTTATTAATTTTTTTAATTATAATTTATTTTTTTATTTTTTTTTTACTTTAAAACATACAGCCTTAAGAGGACGACATTCCTATAAATATCTGTACTTTACAGTAAAGAAATTAATCCTGAAAGGATAGAAATTACTATAGTACAGTATATTTAATTCAAAACTTTCAGTTACATACACAGTTTAGTACAATTACATTTTCATTTTACAGCATCCTAGCATCATCTGTACTCGTGTAAATCAAATAAAAGTGTGATGATCAATAGTTAAGTATCATTGATCAACAGTAAATTAAATCAGTATCCAGAATTTTTTATAAATTTTACTTTTACAACACCAAAAACCGATAAATTTTGCTGCAGATTGTAGTAAGTTTAGTTCAATGTGTAAATTTGTTTACAGAAAATCGAATGTATACAACAAGTAAAAAATAAATATTTAATATTTTATACAGGTGGAATTTATAATATAAAATTAAATATAAAATCAATAAAACATTTTAAATAAGATTCTTTCTTTGAAATTTGTGTTAGGAGCAAAATGGCATCATCCTTTACCTTCTCCATCATATCATTTCCTATTTTAAATTATGATATATATTAGAATTTATTCAATACATTTCATTATAGATGAAGAAAAGAAAAAATAAAATATCAATATTATAAAAATTAAACAATTGTATTGCTCTGTAAAGAGAAATTTACTTATATAAAACTTTTCTAAATATAAGAAAATTATATCATGTTTAATTATGAGATATGAATGACACGATCTGAAGAGAATTGAACGATTATCTTTTCAGAAATTTAATATACAGGAATATATCTTGGAGGAATTTATCATTCTCTTAGTCTTCAAGTTTATGACAGAATTGATAATGAAGTTATTTATTAATTACCCCTAACTACATTCTAAGATAAGTAACTTGAGATGATTGAAAGCGAATCTGTTGTGTAAATGTTTTGAATTAGAAGATCATGATAGATTAATTACAAATAATAAATTATATTAATCGAAAGGATAAAGTAATTTTTACGTTTTTCTCAACTTTTTCTTTATTACTTTAACTCGTTCTTATATCTAACACTTTATCTAAGCTACTTTTACTTTCTAGCATTAATTTAAAGTTTACTTGCTTGAGTTTTCCTTAAAATTCCTTATTTCTGATGATTTTAAGTAAGTAATATCTCGTTTTATTTTTGAAACAATAAGAATTTTTGCTTTAAATAAATAAATCTACGGAATTAAGATAAATAAAACTGCGCTTTTCTAATTTAACAATGTTATCAAACTGGAAATATCGGATAGAAAATCATGATTTATGCATGAAACAAATGAAATTTCACGATTAACATGAACTATGATAAAAGAATGAAATAATTTACAATAGAAGAATCGATGACGTTATCACTTTAAGAAAATTTGATTAAGGAATTAATTCGAATCATACAAAATAAATCAGATTTAATCTTTAAGATGATAATTTTTCTAGAATCCAAGATGTAAAATACAAAATGGCCGAAAATTCAGTAAACTATTACAAAGCTTCGATTAGCTTATTGAAAATGTCAAAATATTAATTGTTCTAAACACGTTATTTTAAACTCAATTGAAGAATCAGCTCTGCAAGTATACTAGGAAGACAAAATACAGAACAGGGTTAACTGACTTTTGAGCTATCTGATACTACCGAAATTTGTCTTTCATTATTTAAATTTTATACATATCCATGATCTAATTTACTGTGTTTTTTTTCCTTAATTCTTCTTGTAAATAAAGATTTAACTATTCGACCTATATGGAGATTAATGCAAAAAGATGTTTTTCTTCAATTATCAATTTAAATTATGCTTATTTAATTATACAGAGTTTTATTATATACAGTACCTGATACCTAATTTTTCTATACTTAATGTAAAATTATCCTAATTAATAGATCTTACATTTATTTATATTGATACTGATGTCTATTGTTCTTAAATAATAATACACCTGGTACCTAATTATATTGATATTGATGGCTAACTATTTTATAAACAACTTATTAAATTTGATCATATTTAAAATTTGTGTTTTCTGCAGAAGAATAAGTAATATATGTAAGAATCTGTGAAAAAAAACCTTATCGAAAAACGTAATTTTTAGTAAATTTAATCAGATAAAAGGACATTTTCTAAACTCCTTGTTTTTAAATTTATGTTTCTGTTGTTTTATTTATACAAAATTGCATTTTTTGTGTGTAGCGTGAAAGACGATCCGACATTGAACGACATATATTGATTCTTTCTTAAAATAGTTGTTGGTTTCTTTTTTGACTTTTTCAGTAAAAGAAACAACGTAGAAAAGTTGAATTGCAACAGAAATGTAGTTGAAGATCAGAAATTTCTTTGTTATATTTTTTGTTGGAAGCAATTTTCCATATAAGAAATTGCTAAAGTTTCCAAAGAAACAGGATTTTCTCTAAAGAAACACGATAATAAAAAACAGAAGCAACATCAGAAATTAATCTTTATATTATTGAAATGTGAACAGTTTTTGCAGATTTATAAACTATTCTACAAGAGAATAGTTTATAAATCTGTAAAAACTTCTATATTTAATTGTAATTAACCTCAAACACTTCACAGGATGAGGAACTGATCAATGGACATTAATATAATAAACTCCAATTAATCATTTTAATTAATTAGTTAAATAAATTACTCGAATTTCAGTAACTTATTATTAGGAAATTTGATTGGAAAATTAGTTAAAATTATTTTAATCAATTCTATTCAGTTTATAGTCGAAAATTAAAATGCAAAATATAGAATTCATATTTTTTTTGTTCTGTTATTTCGATGAGGACGTTGGATCAAGATTAATATCGTTGGATAGGATGAAAATCTGTTTTTATATATAACAGAATATCAACTTTTTAGATGTGTAATATGGACATCTGTGGTTACTGATCAGATACCTAAGCTTCGTATTACTCGAAGATTCAGTGTATATCTCATTAGAAGTAAGAGGTATTCTTCTGTTTCTCATGCTACATCTCTAAATTATGTTTATAAGTCATTTTTATAAAAAGCAATTATTTATTGTGAACTTTTCACGATGCCAGGCTCTTAATTTTAGTAGTGTCTTGTACATGAAACTTTTCCTGTTAACAATGGAGTCATGCTGATCATCTATGTAACTCCCTTCAGGGGAAAATTTGTATATTTACTTAACTTCCGGTCTATACCGGAATTGTTTCTTTTTGGCTGTTCCGGGTAGCGTAGTGCTTGCCCCTCCGGGTTGCTGTCATCTTCAGGCCCACTGTTTGTTAATGCATTGGGCCTAAGTGCAGGCTGTTCATGGGTCCTAGGTTGAGAAGAGCTCAACGACTTGTCTTTGTATCATTTCTTTTTGTTTTTATTATTTTCATGTAAATTTTGTTTTGGGTTTGTTTGTTACTTGGCAGCCCCTCTCTCACCACCAGGTGTTTAGCCATTCGCGTTGCTGCTATTTGTATATCGCCGCACCTGCCTCACCAGAGGCAGCCCCTTGGGCGTCCACGCCTTTCTGTAATTACCTCATATTCACTCTTTGCTTAAGGCCTATGCTCCATGTTTTGTACATTTGTTAATTTCAATTAATGGGATTGATTGGCGCTCCGAGGTCTCATGTTTCACACTTTCCTATTAGTCTTTTTTTTTTCTTCCTCCTTCTCATTTCCTCTAAAACTCTTCATCCTTCCTTTTCAAAGGCTATGCTGTAAGGTTGGGCCTTTTACTCCTTTCCAGTAAAGTAAAGGTCTATACCGGAAGTTACGTGAATCTACAAATTATGCAGTTTATTTACAATTTATATATGAATATATTGTTAATCGGAGCCACAGCTTTAAGCTCTATTTTAAACTAAATTTACATGACCCAGCTTCTGATTTTTACAGAACTGAACTTTAATTTTGCTCTCCTGTCAAATTACCGCTCCTAGCACTTGATCACCGTATAATGTAATATGCAATAGTACAATGTCTAACAATTTTATTATTTAGTTGCATCTTACTTCTCAAAAAATTGAAATATTGAGCTTGTAAAAATGACACCGAACAGCTAGATATAGCATAATATTGAGTAACAGCCTAATAAAAATAAAATTTACAATATTGCAAATGTAAAATACATCATAAAAATTGAGTTACAAGTTAAAAACAACAATAATAATCAATGTTTATATAGCATAACAATAATTTATAATTATGTATTTTAGTTATGGAAATATATAATTATAATTAATTCATTCTTGTGGCGTGTAGGGTGATTATAAAGTCTTTGTGCAAATTAAACTGTAATTAATTTGGAAGAACACATGATAAAAATACATTTTAAACACTATACAGATGCTTATTTTCTAAGGTTTCAATATATCAATGTTGATTTTTATCAATTGGGCTATTAATATTCAAAAATTGTATACGTATATATTTACACTGATATCTGTCTGCCTGTCCTTCCTTAATCTCAAGAATGGAGTTAGATAGATGAAAGTAAAGACCCTATATGGAAGCCCCATTTAACTATCTACAAACTTTCGGCTGGCAACGAAAGCACATGCTTTCAGTCCAAAAATTTTCCCCTAAACGGAGTTAGATGACTGGCATGGCTCTATTGTTAACAGGAAAAGCCTGATGACAGGGGTAAAACACTACTAAAATTGAGAGCGATTGTGTCGAAAAATTTCAGCTCCGCATTATGACAATGTCACAATAAATAATTGATCCTTAATTTTAATTGATTTTCAAATCATTTAACCCATTAAAAATGGCAACGATACAAAGAAACATTAACTGTACTTTTATGCTTCGCAGAATACAAGTCTATAATGACACATAATTTGAAGAATTAAGCTTTTTTATTCAGAATATTCAAAACTGTTAAAATTTAAAGTTGTGTAATCGTGTGTTTTATTGTGTTAAGTTATATTTTTTGATACTCCTAAAATGGACGAAATAATTTAATATTTTTAAATTGCTGATGGTTTCTCTTTTATGACTCTATTGTTGATTATTCAATGTGAGTAACAAATTTAACCATTGATTTACATTTACGACGTCGTTGAATGTCACGCAACGTCGATTTCTGTCTGTAACTCTTTATCACTAAGTCTGATAATCTTATATCAATGCTGATGAGCTTCTTGGTTTCTCAAGTGTCATTCCTAATTTTCTCCTCTTTTGGCAGGGAAAAACTAAGAAAAATATTGTATTAGGATAAGTATAAAACCGATTATTTTACTGTATTTTTTAAATTATTTTTCCTCTTCGATTTTGAATATTTTATTTCATTACTTAGAGACTGACTTTGAGCATCATTTTATATTTAGAAAAAATATATATATTTTTCTTTTTAAAATGTAAAGTATAAAAAAATAAATAAACGACCAATTATTTATTATGACATCGTCACAATGCTGGGCTGCAATTTTTAATCATATTTTTAATTTATTTAATTTAGAATATATGCTTTCCTCCTCAAATTAGTAGTTCCTAGCCCCTGTACATCATACTTGTACTGTTATCAGTACAGTCATGCCGGACATCTATCTAACTCCTTTCAGGGGAAAATTTCCTTCCAAATCACATACCTCCTGGTTCAGTCTGGAAATTCGTGTAGTTAGTCGGAGATTCCAGCCCTTATCTGGTTTCGTTTATTATTTATCTAACTCCGTTCCCGTAATTAACGAAAAACAAGCAGACAGCCAGATAGATGACAGTGGAAATGTATAGGAATGCAATTTGAAAATTTAATCTTAATTATTACTTTTGAATGCTCCAAATTTCTCATTATTTTTATTATAAATATTTCTTCAGAAAATAGTTCGGTGGTTTTCATTACTCTTTATATTGAGCTGTGATATTTGAAATTTCTTTGATTACATCTGTAAAGATGAGAATTAGAAATAGGAGAGAAGAAATCAGCTTGTTTCTTTTGAATAATTCACAAAGGAATGCAATCAATCAACACTTCTACTTCATTGTTTCGCTGCAACTGTAGACAATGTTGCCTAATGTTGTGCACTGATGATAAAATCGAAGCAAATCTCTTGGATTTCCAGTACTACTTCTTGAAAATTTTGCACTTCCATCTGCCATTTTTTAAATATTTTTATTAAAATATTAAAGATAAATTACCTACAAATCTTGAAATTTCACAAAAAGAGGTATTATGATTGATTTTTTATAAGCTTCTATATTTACCTATTTTTAATATGTGACACCAATATTCTGTTGATCTATAGAATATAGCATACGCATATTAATATGCTTCTACGTGAACTTCACTTTGTCATTGAGAGCATTGACAAGGTGAAATTTATTTAGAAACGTTAATATACTGAGATATTCACACAAAAGCTCTAACCTCTTGCTTTACAAACCACAGACTTGGCTTTTACAAGAGTTGTTGTACAGCTCTCTCGGTTTACAAAGAAAAGAACTGTGCAACATCTCGTACATTCTCACCTTTTTACAGCATCTCTACACATTATTACTATTTACCATATTCTAAGCTTATCACTGTTTCAAGCAAGAGATTCTAAGTTTATCACAAGCAATGATAGGCTTAGATTTTCTTGCTTCTATATGAACCTGTAAATTTCACGTAAAAATGAAATTTTAATAATAAATATTTGTAAATATAAATTAAATAACATCTTACTATGAAGAAATGAATGCATTCAACACAGAAGAATTACGAAAGAAACGTTCTTTAATCTCTCTTCACGTCTTTTTACGTGTTCGTGAACACGCAATGATAGATGCGAGAGATAAGGAGATAGGACATGTAATGTAGACAACAGCGAACTCAATTAAATATATAGAAAAATTTCTTAAATAAGTTTTATGAACAAAATATATTAGAAGTAGAGTAATTATACAGAGGAATCCAGCAAGACCTAACCCTTTTGCCTCTGTAAATGAATGAACTAAAAACAATCAAGTACACACGTATAATAACTAGGAGTTTGCTCTTCATAGAAAGCGCTTGTAGCTACAACCACACTTGTAAAGGGGTGAATGTCGTTTTGCCCGTTCTAATTCGGTTCCCTGTAATATTGTTCTAGTTACGCTGTAGTATAGTATGCACAAAGATTAGATCACATTTATGTTATTAGAATTTGCTGTACATTTTTATTTTTTGAACTACGACTTTGATTTTTAAAAAAATACACACGGTTATACACGGCGACACACACAGATCTAGTAAACCTCGATACCTCTCTAATTCTGAATAATAGCAACAATACTACTGTCTTGTATCTGAGGCATCTAAAAGGTAAATATACATACAAAAAAAAAATATATTTAACGTCGTTAACAATGACACTTTCTCACTACTACTGATAATAGAACATCTCAAATTATAATAAAAGTTTTAAATTGGAGAATTCACATATACTATACGCACATTTAACGCCCTATTTTACACATAGATGGCGCTGTTATACAGAAAACTAATTAATATTAGTGCTTTAGCTATATTTATCGAATAATTTTACAGAAAACATAGCTTCAATTTATAAAATTCGTTGTATCCTTATACCTTGTAATCTATTTTATATATAATCAAATGGTTTGTAACGAATTTCAAGGAATAAAAAGCATTTAATAATTACACACCAGTGAAAAGAACATCAGTTTGGCGAAGCATATAAATATACTTCGAAAAGATGTTTCTAGTGCCTAGATGATCCTCGGTGGTCCGGGGTGCGGACTTCAAATCCGCAGCTGATTGGCATCAGAGTGGTTCGATTCCACCTTCTGGGCGTCAACGTGGTTAAACATCGAAGTTTTTTGTGTGACGTTTTCTTCAACAAACATTCATCCAATAATTGCAAAAATCTTGAAGGATAAATGCATTGATGCATGCCTTCTGAAGTAAATCTGTAAGTACTGTACTGTACCTGAATGCTGGGATTTTTCGGTTGGCAGTGGCAACCTCCTCTTAAATTAAAGACAAGAAATGTCATAGACAATAGATAAGCTCATTGTTATAGTATTAACAGTGCGCTTATTCTTATTTTTGGGATGGTGTTATAATATTTAAAACGGTTTCTACGTTATTTCATGTTATAAATAGTCTCAATTAGTTTCGTTCCCTCTGTTTCAATGTCAAAAAATGAACTGTAGTTTCTGGAGTAACAAAGTAAATTGTAGGAGAAACTAAACACTAAGCTTGGATAACAAATAAATATCCAAAATTAAGCCTGGGTTTATTTCTGACGTCATTATTTTTTACTTAAGAGACATAGTTTTCATTGTTAAATCCAGAGTCTAATCTATAGAAAAGTTTAGTAGAAGAATTTTAAAATCAAGCATATACAACTACAATTCTTTAACGATTATAAGGTTATAAGTGAAATTTAATGCAATAAATTTTAACTATTTATTTTTATGTATTATATACATGATACAAGCTAAGTTTTTAAATTACATTTACATATATTTCCTTTCTGAAAATCCGAAAATTTGTATGTTAAATATGGAAATTACGTTATAAATGTAAGATTCTTGTTAATTAGGTTCTTAGTTTATAATAGAAACAAAACTTTAAAAATATTAATAAACAATATTTAAAATATAAATTCTATTTTTCAGCTGTTTTGTAAGTGGCTCATTGCCAAAACTTGTTGTAAGTTAACAAAAATATAAGAATTTGACTGTTTGCTTCTAAAAAATCAATACACTAATACTTGCAGATAAAGAATAATGTAACATATTAATATAAATATTTTAATAATTTTTTTTATCATGGTCGTTATATATAACAGAGAAAATATGGCAATTGTCAAATAATCACCCATCACAACATTTCTAGGACGTTCAAACGTCCAAAAATGCAAAAAGTAAGAGTGTTTTTTCTATATATGACTGTTTTTATATAACAGTACGATTTTGTGTACCCAATTTAAAGCTTAATAACTCCTGTTCCTTTTGTCGAAAATATCTTAAATTTTGCTGGAAGATTTGTTTATTAGGGACATTGACGCTGTTAAATTTTGGTGATTAAAGGTCGAGGGAGTGGGAAGATAATGAAAGTTGTGTGTATCTCCAGTAGGGTCAGACTTAATGACGATTTTACTCGTTATTGCCATTTACAATTTGATATCAAACCCATCCCTCCCTATAAAATTAAGCTTTTTGCCGTTTTCTAATAGATAAAAATATAAAAAGTGTTAATAATAAAATATGATAACAGATGGCGCCACCAAAATTTAACATGTTGCCTGGAAAGTTGAGCAACTCGTTGCTGGTTTATTTTATATTAATATTGAATGAGTAATGAGATTTCTGCGAATGATTTTTTTTATTTGTTACTGATGTGTCTTAATAAGTTTTTAACAAGCTATTATCAAAATAACAATGTAGGAAGTAGAAAAAGTTATGGATAGGTTGACTTCATGAGATAAATTATCATAAGTTTCATGACAGATTGATACCATCAACAATTTCACGCTGCAAGTACACATGACACATACATAATGATGGATTGTCCATGTATTAACCTGTCTATTTTATCTTAATAAATATGAATCCTTGAAAAACATTAATATTTTCAAAATAATTTTATTTCCTAAGATTTTTTTCTCTTATCTTTTAATTTGTGTCGTTATACAGTTAAACCTGTAAATAACGGCCACTGCAAAAACATCAAATTCGGCCATATTGGATGTTGGAGTTGTGTGGTGATGTTTATGTTCTAAAAAATATCCTGAAGTAATGGCCACTGATTAGAGGTGGCCGTTATTAAATGTTCTACTTCTAGAATAATCTCAAATGTAAAACCTGTGTAAACCAAACTCGCACGATACCGAACTTTTTCTGTTTTAGACACGTTTGACTGTTATGTATGAAATATTTTGTATGCCTGCCTTTGTGCTTTCCACTTGTTCCCCCTTTTCCCATTGTTTGTTTTTGACATTAAATTTGGTAAAATACAACAATGCAACACACAGGAGAGCTGCCAAGAAGAATGGTGCCTCTCATGAAAACATTCTATAAATACTAACATTTATTTAGCTGTTGCAAATAAAGAAAGCTCCGCATAACACGTGATCAGGCTGTTGGTGAGGAGCGAACCTCTGACCGAACTAGTGTTCAGGGAATTTTTTTTACTCAGTCACTAGTTAGCCCTATATACTAAAAGCTTTTTTTCTGTAGAAAATCGAATCCTTTAAGTGAGATTCTAAGGAATGCAATTCCTGAGCAAACAACAGGTACAGAGGGAACCCAATATATTTATGATGTATTGACGAGCATGAGGACCCCTCTTCTCTAATTAAACATATTGTGTTGTGTGTGAGTGTATTACTATTTAGACACAGTATAAACACCATATACATTAAACTAACACATTTAACAATACGTACCACGTGTTCTGAGTATTCTCCATTAAAACAGTTTTGATTAATACACAATAAAACCACATTAAAGTTCACCCTTACAATTAAGTTAAGTGAAATTATACATAATATACTAGAAAATTCTTAAATATATCTAGTAATTTCGTGTGAAAATTAAGAAACGTAATAGAGGGTAACGTGTGTCACTGCATTTTTCTCTCTACACTCAGGTGTCAAGTTGTCAAATTACTTTTCAGAGTAGGAAATGCGTTATCTGATTTAGTGTCAAGGATTTCTCGTAATGTAAAACAACATTCAATGTCCTTGTTACGCTTCGTTTCTCTCCATCTTCTTCCTTCAGTTTTGTTGCAGGTATTATTTTTAAAAGTATAAAACTTTCTTTTGGTCCTATTAGAAGGTAACTTAAATACGTTTATAAAATACTTCTAATTAAATTAAGTATATTTATTAAGTCTGATAAACTACAGTGAAATCTGTAATAACGGCAACCTGCCAAAATGACTATCTCTAAACAGCGAACATTCTTTCAGAAAAGATTTTACAAAATAATTTCCAAACAACGTCTATTTTTTCAGTGGCCGTTGTATACAGGTTGACTGTTAGCAGTTTATTCTTTATAATTCATTTTTATACAAATTGATATTTAACAATTCTTGGTTCTAATGTGACCAAAAGTTAGTTAACCGACATTTTTAGAACACTTTAAACCGGCTCTGGTCAGTTGCATTTATTGTTACGAATCTCGGTTAACATATTTCTGGTCCATCTTTTATAGGAAGAATATAAAGGCCCTTTTATTTTCAAAAATAGGTATAGGGAGGGGCCTTTTATCAAATTTATAGTGGGTCCGTTTAGGCCCACAATGGGAATCACATCGGCTGATTCCCACATTGAAAATTAAAGGTATTGCTCTCCGTATTCGAACCCGGATTCCTAAAAGTTGTATGTTGATGCTTTGTTTACTGTTGTTACCAAAATTTTAGAAGAAATTCGAAATATTTGATAGCAACTTCGTCCAAATTTTAGTACTTTAGAAGCTTGTGCGGTTAATTTATTCATCTTAGCACTGATTAAGACGAATATTCAATTTCAATGCGGCCAAACCTGTGTACAACAGCCCCTGACGGGAAATTAAAAGATGGCCGTTGTTCGGAGGTCGTTTCAATTGTTTATAAGATAATTTGTATGCATTTTTGTTCAGAATTTTCTGGAATAAAATGGCCACTATTTACAGGTGTGCGTTGTTGGAGGAAGACGTACCTAGAAAGAATCTTTTGTGGCATATCGGGGGGCCACAATAGATTCCATGATATGAAGGGTTAGCCTATCTCTTGAAAGGACTTTTTATGGAAGACTAGCACATGTTTATGTGTTAGAAACAGGGAAAAAACTCTGAAAACTCCACGCGGCCAGACTGTTTGCGAGGTGCGAACCCATGACAAACCACTACTAGAGTATAGTAGTATTATCTGCATGGTCACTGGTGGGCTATGATGTACTCGTCATAGCCCATCAGTGACCATGCAGATAATACTACTATATTTATTTTATAACAACTTTATTTCATTAATTACGTTCAGCTATAGTCAAACCTCGATATAGCGCCCTCATATATATAGCGTCACCCGCGTACAGTGCAAATAAAGCTCGTGAACAGACAGAAGCTTTCTTTGTTGTCTTTAAATTACCAAACGTAGTATTTTGTAGAGGATTATCATCAAATCGTGTAACTTTTTAAACTGAAATTTGTGTCTAGACCTCGATACTTTAAATTTTGATTGTATGAAATTCTTCATTTTAGCGCCACACTTATTTTAGTGCTATATTGTGGCGCTATATCGAGGTTATACTGCATTCTTAATTCATTCCCTTCAATTTCTATTAGGGATTTTTTTCTGGTGAGTGAATTAAAGATGTAATCCGTTCCACAAAACTTTTAATAAATTCTTTTATATACATTTTTGTTATCTTTAGTTAAAGAGAAATAAGTTACTTTCAGCGTAACGAAGTAAATAATTAATATTGATCGAACAACATCAATAGTTTGTGAGAAAGTCGCATCTTGGAAACAGGAGCAGCAGGATCAACATCACTTGGATTTCCATTTCCGGATAAGGAGAAATCGATCTAATGATTCTTCACGTGAATTAAATCACAATATACTGACGTTAATTATGATTAATTTTCTATAAATTCGTGTGAATTAGTTATTATAATTGATGCTTAAGCATAGTGCATTGTTACTATTCTTGATACGTAGAGATGCTTACTTATAAATGCTTCTTTATAAATTATAGTATAAAAATTTAACAATTTAGTAATTAGTTTATGTAAGTTTACATTTTATTGTTGATTTTATAAACTTTTATGCATTTTACAGTAAAAAAAAAAAAAACGTGAAAATAATACTTTCTCCTCCTCCACATCCTCCTGCTTCTCATTCGCTAATATTTACTTTTCTCTTTGTTTGAAGAAAATTTTCTTTTATGTACACAAAGTTATAAGTTGGAAATAGTTCATTATTATTGTAAATTATCTAAATATATTTTTCCTTATTGAATTAAAAAGTTTTATCTTAATTATTAAAAATTTACAGTAAATTCCTTTACATTTCCATGATAAATTTTAATTATAGCATTGAGATTAATGATGTAAATCGATTCATAACTTCAATTTTCATTGATTAATTATAGATAATATTTTAATTAAGTTTAGTTTCTTTATTCTTGATACTTTAACTCAATTCTAAGGCAATTCTTCTATAATTAGTAACAGGATTAAGTGATTGAGTGAAGTGAGATCGTAGGAAAAATCCAGGAGGATGGAGATAAAACAGGAGGTGAATACTGTGAAGAAAGAGTAGTTTATTCAGCATTATACAGCTGAGAAGGCAAATTGGGATGAAATTACTTATAAATATTATATAAAACATATGTCTGTTCTCTGTGCACGTTCAAACACCTTGACCATTCTGCACCAAATATTTTACAGTTACACTTTAAGATCCTGTATAAAATACAGGCTTTGTCTCTAGGTTTTCTGGAAAATATACCATAAAACTTGGAGAATAGCGAGAGAAACTTTAAAAATGATTAACAGTTTATTAATAAATAAATTAATTTTTAAAATATCTGTTTGAATATTGACAATTTTCCATGAAAGAATGCTAATTTACTCAAGTTACGATAAGAATATATAGATTAATGAAGATTATTCTTATTGTAGCTTGAATAAATTAGCATTCTTTCTTAGAAAAGTCTTATAAATATTTTTAGTCTTGTAAATTAATTAAATTTTAAACTTTTTAACAATTTCTTTTTCTACACAATGTTGACCTGGTTTCAACTATAATTTCCTCGGGATCTTAAGGAATAACTGTTAAAAATTTAGTGCAGATTAGTTAAAGGGTTTAAAAGTGTGTGGAGTACAGACAGACAAACAAACAGACAATTGTGTAATTTTGTTTAAAGATATTAATTTCTCAGCTAAATAATCTATAGTATATCAATATTCTCTATCTTTCCATATATGTATCTTCACAGTATTGACTTGTTTCATCTCCATCCTCCTGAATTTTTCCTATAAAATTTACAAATATTTTTTATTGATTTTTAGCATATAGAATTTGCTTAATTTTTTTCTAAATTATAATGACTTCTACGAGATATTGACTTAGAAAAGTGATGAATATAAAGCATCGACTCATTTCCTGAAGTAAAAGTAAGCTTGAAAATAGAAAATAACTGTTAAAATTCCTTTAGAAATTAAAGAAAATGCTGCTGGAGGAATCCATTGACATTGACTGATGTGTTACAATTTTTCTGCTCCATAATTAAATTGCTGCAAGCAAAAATTCTTAATTACAGTTCATTTTTCGCACTTGTAGCAATACAAAAATACAAAAATAAATTGAAAAATTTCTTTCACAATAAAATTAAATAAGCTTTCTTCCCATTTTTTTTCTCAGGGGAAAGTAATTTATAAGTGAGTCACATGGTTGAAGTACCACAGAACAAATGTAGAAGATATGGTAACTAATGAGGTTTTCTTGTAAATACTTCTTAAAATAAATACGTTATTTGTAATTTAAATGAAGTGCAACAGCTTTAATTTGAGTTTTTTTACTGTTTTTTTCCTATTCTAAAAGAAGAGAAAGTCTTGAAATTCTCATGTTTTTCCCTGAAGGTATTCTCAGTTTTTAAGTAATATCAATACTTACACAAACTTTCTCGCTTAGTGTGTAATTTATTTATAAAATTTAAACAAAATAATAAACTCGGTGCAAATTTTAAATATTTTTTTCCATAAATTTATCTCTAACCACAAAACAAGAATGAGTCAAACACCATAAGTCACACATCATATGCACTGCAATTCCATAAGGTCTTTGACTTAGAGAAATGTTTACGCAATATCGAGGTCGCCTAATAATTTGCCAGAGCAGTAGCTGGGAGGTGGAAGAGGAATTTAACTGAGAACGGCCGGAGCAAGTAGCAGTTTCGCTCATGGATACATCATGGATTCTTTCCATCTCCTACCCCTTACAATATTTGTTCTGCGACATCTTCGTACCCTATAGTGGGAATTATGGGATAACATAAAAATAGCCATTATAAGGAGGTGGCCGCTGTTTGCAGGTTATTTTATACGCATTTTAAGAAAGAAACGTTGCTGAGAAAATGATCTCTATTTAGGAGTGGTCGTTATTGCATATTAAACTGTACTTTAAATTCATAATTTAATGTATATAATAACTATTAATATATAAAGCTAAAATAAGCATCTGCACCGTTATTTTCTATATATAAATCTACTTTCTTCCAATATCTTGATTGTTTTGAATAAGATATATCATGTATTTCATGATATATAGAGCGTGACTAGTACATAGCTTTCAAATTAACCTATATAAAAAGATATCCTTTCCATGATATTATACAGAGCATACAGAAACTAACTGCAAGGAAGTGACTAACAAAATCGATATAATTTATTTTTGACTTAATTTATCGACTGGAAAGTAAAAACTTTCCATCCTAAACTTAATGAATCTTCAATATTTTACATTTTTCTGTTAATTTAAGTGATTTGTCACTATAAAAATCATGATAAACCGTTACTACACGTCTATTATAACTATTACATTGTCATAAGTTTTCTGTATTTTTATACAGAATTTACAAGAAAAATTATAATTATGTTTAAAAAACTTAGAATTAAAGATTATAAATATCGCATTTATCTCAAAAATTCATTAAAATTTTAAGTAGTACAGTAAAACCTGTTTAAAAAGAACATGTTCCTGGTTTTATCCATGTTCCGGATTATTCCATTTCCATGGACATGTTTCTGGCTTATTTGATTTCCAGAGAAGTTTTGGCTTATTTTAATTTTTGTGTAAGACAGGTATTTAGTTGGCTTATTCCATTCCGATGTTAGATAAGTTTTGGGCTTGCTTAGGCAGGTTTCTGGCTAATTTCATTGCCGTGTTAGACAGGTTTCTGGCTAGATAAAATTTATGACAAAAATTTAAATTCACTACATAACCGGTTGGTATAAGGGAAAGAGAATTTTACAGGGGCATGCTATTTTATTAATGATGCATTGTGCATCAATGATTTCTCTTATAATTTATAGACAAATATTGAATAATTATTACAAATTTAGTATTTTTAATATTTAATAGTTATTAATCATTAAATTTTAATGTATTTATAGTATATTCCCTGTAATATTAATGATCCTGTAACAGAATTAATTTCATTAGTCATAATTTCTTAAATAACCATTAATTTATTTAAAGGATAATTACATTTATTTATACTTTAAATTTTATTGTATATTTTATATAAAATATTGTAAATTATAATTTATTTTATAATAAAAACTATTAATGTAACAAATTACATCATTTACAAAAACTATGAGCTACATTTTATACATATCCTGTAATTTATCTTCATCATTAGGCTGCTATTTTCAAAAATTGTAGACCTATAAATTACCACAGTAGTCTGTCTCTTTGTCTATCTGTCTGGCTGCCTGTCTGTCTTTTTTTTAATATCGAGAATGGTGTTAGATAGATCAGTGATTCTTAACAGGGAGCCGCGGCCCTCCTGGGGGTCCATAAGAAGTTTGCCGTGGGGCTGCCAAATTATGCAAAATTTCCTTCAAAATATAATAAAAAGAAAATTGATGTATAATCGAATATCTTATTGAAAAATGAAATAAGAAAGATAACGTTTTCCTATTTAGTTTTTTTTATTTATTTTTTATTTCTTCCTACATACAACTTTGTTAGTACCGAAGAAATAAATGCAAATATGCTACTTACACCCCAGTATTTACTTCTTTTATTCCAAAGCAATTCTAAGAAACTATTAATGCTTGGAATTTTAAAAATAATTAGGAAAAATAGTAGGCTTAGTAGTAGGCTTTGAAAATTTAAATATTTTTGTTAAAGATATGCAAAAGCTTTACGACACGTTGTGGGTGTTTTAGTTTTAGCATCGACTTTGGATCGATTTGTCGACATGTTTCTTATTGTATTTTTTGTTAAAAATTAATGAGTTTTCATGTTTAATTGTAAAGTTTGAATGTTATTTAAATACATAATGAAATAATAAAATTATGGTTTATATTTATTATATAAAAATAAAGCAATAATAAAAAAATCAATTCATTATAGATAATTTAACAAATATAAATTATTATTAAGAAAATGGGAATCACAAAAAATTATGAAATATTTGGTGGCCCGCGAGTATAAGAAGGTTAAGAACCACCGAGCTAGATGACTGGCATGACATCGATGTTAACTGGAAAAGTATGATGTACAGGGGCAAGACAGTACTAAAATTAAGGGCATTGTGACATTTTTAAACGTCATTTCACTATTATTCTTTGCATTTTAATGATTTTTAAGTTTATTCTAATCAAATTCATGTGATTTAGTACATAATTTTTGTTTTTTCAGATTATCCTTCGGTAAATAAAGAATTCAGGATAGAGAAATTAATGAAAAATCTATAGAAAATGGGCAGGGATAATAAAGACTTCAAGATATTTATTTCTCTTATAATTATTACGGTATTTTGGCCTTATAAGCTCATTACAGACATCTTGAATAATCTCATAATCAGCATCTTTCTGTGCTGATAAGGTAAGAAAATTGATCAGTAGCGATCGATAAGTGCATCAGATAATATTATATAATATTTGATATCAATTTAACTACATTCTGCTCTTTTCTATATCAAAAAACCGATATGAGCTATCAAAACCGGAGGAGAATCATGCAGAAAATGTATTATTTATCTACAGGAAATCGAATCTGTATATGCTGAGATATGGAAAAAAATTGAATTTTTTGAAGTGTATTTTTTTTATTATTATTATAAAATGCGTTAAAATTGTTACCAGAAAAGTTGGATTTACTCTAATTTTCACTTACTTTAGGGTAATTTATTTTAAAGATAGGGAAAAGTTGAGAAGTCTTTCAATTTTCATCAATTGAAAGTAATTAAGAGTAGAGAAGTAATCATTAAACTCGATATTCCGATTAAGAATCGTTTATTGAAAGCAGAAAAAAAGGAAATTTAAACGAAAATAAACAAAAATACATCATCAGAATGTAATTTCGATTTTAATCCAATTAAACTGGTCATAAAAATTGCCAATTATAACTAAAAATAGCAATTTAATTGGGGATTTACTACAATTAATCTACGAATAAATTAGCCATAATATTTAATTTTTATAAATTCTAGGAATTAGTTACGTTGCAAGTTACAAGCGTAAACATCTTGTTTAACAAGAATTTAATAACTAAAACGTTTTGGATGCTTGAAGCGATGTTTCTCTCCTCTCAAACGTCGATCCTGTATCATCCAACATCGTCATGTTTGCATTTAATTAATAAAGTTTATGCTTCCTCTTTTCAAAAGATAAATAAGTAATTATTCTAATAAGTTTATTAGCTAATTAAATATGTTATATGTTAAAGTTTAATCGGTAGAAAGTAAGATTTATCAATTATTATTATCAACTTTCTTTTCATATGTGGATGTGAGCAATTGATAGAGGTTGAAGGATGGAAGAAGACGGAGAGGATTTAATCTAGAAAGATGCTGGAAGCTGAGAAAATGATGATGAGTTAAAAATATCTATTCATAATTAATGAATTAACACAAAATGCCTAGAAACGAGTGCCTTAAACAGCTTCCGAATCGTTTAATATTTCTCTGACCTAAAGGACTTTGTAGATAAATTGCATCTTTAAGTTTGTGTTGGAGTTTAACACTTCAATCTTCACAGTTGCAAGTATAAATCTTGCAACTGTGTAGTCTCAGTATTAAGTGATTTATTATTAATCACTTAATCACTAATCAGGAAATACCTTCCTGATACGAAATCTTTAACGTTAATTTTGTGAATAACTGCGAAAATTTACCTGTTAAGAAGTTTTAATGGTTAAAATTTCATAAATTTCAAAAAAATTCCATTGAGAAAACATAGTTTTGTGATGATTTTTATGGTGTGTCACTCATAAAGGCGATTATTTCTAGTGTTAAACTGAATTAATTGATTTAATTGTATCCTTTTATTTGTGCCTGTATGACAATTATATATTAATAATTATGAGGTGTAATGTCATAATATTCAATAATATATGATAATCAGTTAGCAATTGACAGTTCATGTTTGCAGAAATTATATTAGTTGATGTAGCAGAGACTTAATTATAAACAAGAGATAAAGATGAAAAAAAAATCATCTTAAGTCTTTACAAATGATGAATAAACGTATTTAAATATAATTTAGTTTGCTAATTTTCAATTTAAATTAATAAAATAGCTTAATTTTAAGAAAATTCGTGCTAATGTTCAGGCACTCCACAAAATATCCGAATTCTATGAGGAGGAACGATGATGAGGAAGAGAGTGTAAGAGACCGGCAAACACGAAAATTTATAAACAAATAACTTTTATAATCTCATTCGAACCTCGATATAGCATCTGAAACTGGCAATAAATGGAATTCTGCGCTAAATCGAAGAGTCTGAAACAGTATAATTTATTTAGTGATGAGATAGACACGTGAGTATGAGGTTTACGAGCTTAAACGAGTGAATCGCGCTAAATCTGCTTACACTACAATCGCCAAAACGAGTGACCTTAAGGCGATTGTAGTATAAGCATTCATTCATTCATTCATTCATGTTTATTGACTGTAAAATAATTTACAATTCCCTGTACCTGCCAGAGGCATCCCCAGGGAGAAAACGTACAATTGAAATAGTTTACAGTAAGTACTGTACATGGACGAGTACAGATGCAACAGAGTGGGAAATCACAGAAAAATGAAAGTACTGTACAGTATTCGCGCGTCAGCTTGATGCCCGGAGAGGACGTACACAAGAAAACAGGGGGACAGTGCTTATGCCCGAAGTGGGAGACTTACCCCAGCCTGAGAGGGAGAGGCCTAGGGTTAACCAAAACCCTTTCAGAGATATTGAAGGGAGGGGAAGGACAATTGGCCCGTACCCAAAAGCCCGTTAGGTAAGTCAATTAGCTTCTCCCAGGAAAAGTTTGCAGTTGGTCATTACAGTTTTCTTTGCTATGTTTTTAAAAATACGATAAATCCTGGTTCTTCCAAATATCGTGTAGGCCACATGGCCAAGTGATGTTTACCTCGCTCAAGAGAAGACAAAGTTCGTTTCCTTTCACTGCTGGTTATTGGACAATCGTAAAAATAGTGGCTTGCGTCATCCTTGACCATACAGATTGGGCAGTTCTCGTTGGTGCGGTCTGTGAATCGGGCAAGATAACTCGCGAACTTTCCATGGTTGCTCAAGAATTGCGATGTGAAGTGATTAGGGGTGTACCAGTCGATTTTTAGGAATTGATTGATGTCGGGTATAAACCGATAAGTGATATGATGATTATATTCATTCCAGCGTAATTGCCAATTGTTGATGGCCTCCTCCCAAAGGAGTCTTTTCAGGGTGCCCTTGCTGATCCTGTTATATCCAATAGTGATGGTGTTGTCTAAGGCAGCTTCTTTTGCAAGGGCATCTGCCCGCTCGTTTCCCCTCGTTCCCTGGTGAAAGCGCACCCAGCTGATCTGAATACGATTAGGGGAGGTGTCTATTTTGTTCCTTATGTTCACAGCAAGTAGATGTAGCTTGTCAGAATATATAAGATTGAGGGCCGAGAGTGAGTCTGTGAAGATACCGATTTCTAAGTTGTTATAGGTGTTATCTGCCCAGTACAGGGCCTTGCAGATTGCCAGGAGCTCGGCCTGGAAAACGTTGCAGTTATTGTGCAGCCTGTGTTTTTGATGGTGGATTTCTTGATTATCATCATATGCCACGAAGGCACAGCCTATTCCACCTTCGATGCCAGAGCCATCGGTATAAATTATAATTCTAGCCGTCCTCTGGTGGCCAGGGTTGCAAGAAGTGTTTGCATAGCTGTAGATGGTGTCACAGTAGGGGTGGTCTTTTTCCATGTAGTATAAGCATGTCAGATTTAGCGCGATTTATGATACAAAGAATGTTGCTATTTAATGGTTACCAAGAAAAACTGTTGGAGCTGTGCGCGAGTAGCGCTACATCGAGGTTCGTATACTTAAATAATACATTTTTTTATGATTCCCATTTTATTTATGAAATAAAACAAACTTTCTTTAAACTTTTGTAAATTCATCCTTTTGACGCGCATATTTATCTCTGAAATATCAGGAAATTTGGAAAAAAATTTCTGCATCATTTGTTTATTTATATGAGTTTTTCCACTGCATTTGTCCATAATAACGATTTGCCCGGTTTATATTTTTTGATATATTTGGCAATTTTATCAAATTATATTAGTTTTCCTCACTTAACTTAGTATTTATTTAACTTTTGAAAGCATCAATGGAAGATGATTAGGATGTATGATGCATTCTACTTATTTTCCATCATCCTTCTCGTCTTCATCTTTCCATTTTTGTTTTCTTTTTAAACTTTTTTACTCTTCTTATTCTTAACTTTCCATCTCACCTTTACCATCCTTCTCATCCTGATCTTTTCAACTACTTAACATCATCACCCTTTATGTCTTCATCTTTTATAACATTATAAAGAATTAAACGTGTTTCAATCTGTTTAAATACCATTTACACGTGAAGTTTCGATAAATATAATTAGATTTACTGCCTATTTTTTAACTTTATCTTTACCTTAAAATAGCTCATTTTACAAGAAAAAAGGAAGAGAAACATGTGGAGAAATTTTTAAAATGTGAATTATTAAGGACTTGAGTTGAATATATTTAAATTTCATAATAAACAATCGTATTATGTAGTGCATTTTAGCGAATTAAATATTGATTTGTCCCGCAAGTCAGGAAACGTAGAAGTTTTGTTGATTTTTTTAATTCATTTACAGTTCAAGCATAGAGATGAATAAGAAAGAAAGAATTCAAAATATTTTAATGATGGGAATGTGGAAACAGATTCTTAAAGTCTTTAGCATCTTCATACTGATCAGCAGTCAGTATGAAGATGCTGAAAAGTTTACAGCAAAAGAATCAGCAAAACTTATGTTTATTGACTTATGAAATAACTTGCCTAATAAGATAATGAAGATATCACAAAAATCCATAGAATGTGTACAATAAATCAAAATAATATACTGAATGTACTTGCCCCTGTACATCAGACTTCTCCTGATAGTAATCGATTAATGACAGTCATCTATCTAACTTTGCTTTCGAGATTAAGGAAGAACAGACACAGAGATGGACAATATTGGAAACGTATACGACTGCAATTTACAGCCTAATACTTTTTTATTCGTTTTAAATTCGAAATTTCTTTAAAAATTATAGGATATTTTCATTAAATTCTTAAAATCTTTTATCTTCTTCATATAACCAAATTATAATTAAATTAGCATATAAATGGTTCCTAAATGTCTAGAAAGTTGCTTAAATTGTTACTAAATTTAGTAATAATTCAATAAAATTAATTAAATAATATAATTTAATCGAATATAATTTGGCATCTTTTGCTTCTCTATTGGTGGATATTAAATTTTTGAAACTAAATAAAAGTTTAATTATTAATTATGTTAGTTGGTAATTGAATACATTACCTGGTTTTCATTATGTATTTTGCATAAAGTATTTATTTATAACAATTAATAAAAAGCATAACTTATCTAATTGTGAATACTAATACCTTCATCAATCAGTTAATGGAGATTCTATAAACTTCTAATTGATGGAATAAAAATATATAAAGTATAGAAATAGTAAATAAAACTTCTAAAAATAAAAAAAAAATTTAAAGAAAAAGATAAAGAGTATAAGAAATTCCCATTCTTTCTTCTTCATCAATTTAGAAGACACCTCATTATCTTTAGCATCTAATTCGAGAATCATTATCTTTAGGTGTGTTATTCAAGAATTATCATTATCTTAAGCACGTTATTCAAGAATCATTATCTTTAGGTGTTATACAAGAATCCTCATTATCTATGCACCTTATAAAAGAATCTTCATCATCTTGGGTATCTTATTTAAGAATTTTTAACATTCTAAGGATCTTATAGATGGTATCTCATCTCATCATCTTCAGCATCTCATAGAACTCATATCATATTAAGCATCTCGCAGAAGAAACCTCATCATTTTAACATCTTATAGAACAATTCTCTCTCACAAAATATAATTTTAATATCTTTAAAATAAGTAGAATATTTACTAAATGGGATAAAATTAAGCTGAAGATTAAGAGTCTATCGAAAAAGGACAAGGAAGGACATGCAAGGAAGCCTAAAACGCAGTTAATCTAAGTTAAGTGAGTTACACTAGACTTGAATTAAATACAATAAGAGACTGTTAACTGACTTCCTGCATGTATAAAAGCTATACTACAGACAGTGTACTGTCATGTATCATGTTTTATTCGATAAATAATTAAAAATAGCTAATGCAACTATTCACAGGTGCTTAAGATTTCATGGGGAAGATCAGCAACTGAATATTAATTTTATTATTTAGATGAATATATCAATTCTGCATCGCGTGACGGTGCGATTAAACTACTTTCGTCACGAATATTCTTTTAATTTCAGTATAAATTTTTGAATAACTTTTAAATAATTGACAAGCCTTTTTATCATTTAAGCTCATTATACACGTCACACTTGCCTTAAATTACCGTCAAGTTTAATTATTCTTAGATTCTCTCATGAATAATCACAGCTGCAAATTCGTCCTTGCAGCGTGTTAATGATGAAAATATTCAAATTAATTTATTAAAATATTTTTATTATTAATCAGGTTAATTAATTTATATAAAAATAATATAAAAATCGTGCTTTAAACGATCAAATTATTAGAGAAAAATGAGGCAAACTTAAATAAGGATTATGAAGAGTTTAATTACAATTAAAATTTAATTACGTCGTAATACTCTTAATTATCATTAGAAGACTTATTAATAATTAATTTATCGTCTTTATTACGCTATATTTTATTACCTTAATAATAACATAAGTTCAGGCTTCAATATTTTAACATCAACATCAATGAGAGTGGAGGAATAGAATAAGGCAATGCAATACATAGGAGTGCTCCAGGAATATTTTTATAGGAAACTGGGCACCCTTTTGGATTTAGGAACGTAAAGACTATAGGAAATACCCCTATTTAAGCACGTGAGAAAAATCCGGAAAACTCCACGTTATCAGCATTTTGATCAGGCGCGAACCCACGACTAATTACCAGTTCTAGTGGTTTTTATCCACTCAGATACTGTCAATAAATTATGTATCAGTAAGAATCTAGAAATTACTGCTTCTAAATTAGTATCATTATCAGTAAATTATGAATTAACACTTGGATATTAGGATAGATATAAGTGAATTATCCAGGTAAAATATATTTCTCAATGTACCTTATCTATTCAGCATCCTTCTCTCATCCTTCTTATCTTTTTTTTTCATTTTAGTATTGAAATTGCATTGATTTTCTTAAAATTATTTAATAAAATATTATATATATAAAGTAAATAAGTAATCATTTGTTAAATGTAAGAATTCTCTGTAAAATGAGCTTAATCTCAGATGTCAATAGTTAGACAGATAGGTGATAGTTTAGTTAAAAGGGACGATAATTTTTCTTCTTTATATATTATCACCTTTATGTATATTAACAAGCGTATACTTCTATATATATAGCTCTTGTCTATATGTACAGTACATATTTAGAAGAGATAATCTGCAAGAGGAGTTAGTCTTTTGCTAGTTATAATGATGATCTCAGCAATAATTCTTTACTTAAACCTAATTCCAATTCTCTTTTATACATAAATATACGCCCCAAACTTCTTTTGGTGCATGTGTATAAGTGTACAAGTATGTATATGCATTATAAAAGAGGCTAAAATGATATACTTCTAGCAATATCTGATTAGAGTTAGACTTGATACATCTTGCAGTGATCACGTTCTTCTTCCATTTAAAGTCAACTTTTCAAATTTCTAAATGACAGTATTATTTAATTTGAGAGATTTTCACTGAAATTTCATTTATCAACACTTATTTTACTTAAATTAGAAGGAAAAAATGAATATATTTACAAAGTTATTGATCATCCTTCTCCTGTTGGAGGAAAATGAAGAGAAATTGTTGTTTGATATGTAAAAAAATGACTGTCACTTATGTCAAACTATTAAAAAAAACTGCTCGTAATGTCAAAATTCTCTGCTGTTTCTGACGTACTTCAAGGAAAATTAATTACCTAAACACTTTCTAACAGAGTCTTCGTGGTGATGTTTTATTTCTTTTTTAAATCTTATGTAAGTGTAACAGAATGTAATATGTTACTCCAATATGTTTACAGTTGAAAATATTACAAGAATTTATCAATTTATCTGGATGAATTATATTTTGTAGCCCGTCTTTACACTGTGATAACCTTCGACCTCTCTGTATTTATCACGAAATGATTTACTGTTTGACACGTGTTGCAATTCTTTACGTCACGCGGAAAAATAATGAAAAATTTTCAACCATTTTTCTACTTCAGAGCTAATAAAATGCCTCACTTGCACTTGAAAGAATGCTAAAAATGATAAATTCGTGACTTTTGACACCGTTTTTTATCCATATATTACCCAATTACAGGGATAAAAAACGGTATAAGGCTGCTACAAAAGTTCGTTAACCCTTTGCGACTTTTTTGTAATGTAATTTATGCTTATTGTAAATGCATAGAGAGATCAATGGGATTAATCTCCATTAAATTCTATAGAGATCAATGGGGTGATTGCTGCATAATGGTGCCACAAAAACTGATCATGCAAGCTCTGCATGATATAGTACACCCATGCAGGGAAGAGAATACTCGATATGTCAGGAACCATAGGAGTGATGTTTATCATTGTTTATTCTGTTAAAGGCAAAGCATCGTACTGAGTAAAGAGAAACAAATTCGAGTTACTTTAATGGTGAGCATCTGCAGAATAAAGACGCTAAAGATTTTAATGAGCATCTTTCCAATAACATCTTTCTAATAACATAAACAGTCTGGATGTCACCTGCTGAAATATTTAACATGCATTCATTAAAGGTTGTCGATTATTACAATGTAAATTATATAAAAGACTGTAGTATTCTCAACAATTTTAACCTGTTTAATCGTACAATAGAGTACAAAATATTAAAAAATAAAGCACCAAATAATCGCTAGAAACACAAGATTTTATTTGCAGATAGACAGCATTGAGTTCTAGCATCGATTAAACACAGAAGTAATGTGTAAGCGCAGCTGTTTAATATATTATGAGTGTTACGACACATATTGTAACACGTACAACGATCCTATAAGATAACGCAGATGATTATTGTATATTATAATTATTTGATAATCAAGGGATATTACCATCCGTTGTATGTAAGTTTTCATCATTGCAAGACTGTAGCTTTACTGTTTTTTATATTATATTTGTTGAGAACTGTTAACTTAGTCGTTACATACAACCATAAATACAGCTGTACAGTCTTCGTTATATATGAAGATATTATTTGCACTCTCTATCCTGAGCTGTTACTCTTTACCCTCCACATCTTTACAGTAAAGCTGTTACGCTTTACTTCTTACGTCCTTAGAGTAAAGCTGTTACTTTGTGGAGTTACCTGTGATTCTTGTAAATACTATTTTGAATTGAAATAGCCTTTCACTAAACTGTCCCTCACTACATGTAAAGTAACAGATAAATTACAATTTCGTTTACTTTATAAAATTTATTAATTACTATTAAAAATGAATTTTCTTCAGTGTAACAATATCAATAAGTGCAATGCTCCACTCTTCGAGCTCGCAATCTACATGTTAAAAATTATGAACAAAAACTTATCACAAATTTTTAATTTTTTAATGTAAATTAATAAAATAAACAACATAATTTTAATTCGTGTTAAATTCTATAACATTTTTAAGCAATCTTTAAGATATCAAATTAATCTAGTTATAAAAACTTACGAATTTTAAAAAAATTTCAAGAAGGGAAATTCCCTCCTCTCTCAACCCAACTTTACCAATTTAAACTTGGAATTTATATTTTCCTGATTGAATAAATAAGATAATTATTTATAAGTTTAAATTTACATTAAATTCTACATTTTATTTCATTAATTAACTATAAATTAAAAAATGTACGTTCGTTTGTAGATACAATTTAATTTAAATTACCTGTCAAAGATGTGTTTATCTTATGCGCATTATACGTGGTATATCTTTTAATTGGCTGTCATTTCCTGAAAATATAATTACATAATCTCATCCAACGTGCTAGACTATTGTAATTATTACAGAATTGTCTAGAGAAATGGAAGATAACTTCGAATATATTTTATCTTTACCAACAAACATCGTATATAACGTTCCATTCACGCTACATCAATGCAGTTAAAATGCCACATAATATAGTTAACATAATTGAGTTAAATAATTAAAGCATTTAATTGTATTATAAGTTAAATTTATTAAAAAGTAATGTTTTATTTGTCAAAATTGGTTAAATTTGACATTAATTGTGTTATTAAGTTACATACTGTACTTAAGTTTATATGAATCGAACTTCGATGTAGTGTCACTGTTCTTTTGCTTTTTTAATTAGCACTAAATCGAGTATGGTGTTAAATCAAGGTATCTCGAATATTAATTGTAAAAAATTGTATTAACTTCTTTTATATAATAGTCAAACCTCTGTGTGACGGACACTGACGGAGACATAAAACTGGCTGTTGTTTACAGGTTGTTTTGTATTCACTTCAGAAAGAAACGTAGCTGAAGACATGGCCGCCTTTTATAGGTGGCCGTTATTGAAAGTTTAATATAATTTATTTAAAAGTATAAATTAAGTACAATTTTACGCTATTTCCCGGATTTTGATCGATGATCTCACTTGAAATTCATCATGATGTAAACTAATTGGATATCTAACGGAAGCAACAAGTTCTTTGTATTGTAGACACGAAAACGTTATCTCGTCATGAATTTCCTTCAGAATTTTAATGAGAAATTCTATAGACAATTTTCTATCGTCTATGGAATTCTAGACGAGTTCTCTATTGATTTTTTGGGAGAAAATGTATTTTATACTTTAAAATTTGTTTATAGAATACACATTCGATAACTGAAAGTAGTAGGGACAATATAAAGAATATTATAACTGTCACAGAGGTTACCTGTGAAGACATTTCTTACTTTAATTTATAATAATAACGTCTTCAGATACTGTAATTGTGCGTAGACAATTAGGACATCGAACGATGCGTTTTCATCACTCGTTATAGTGATGACTGTCTGTCTTCTTCGATTTAGCGCAAGGATTCTGATGGAAACCCGGGTTTAACGATACCGGATTTTGTAAACAATTTGCAGTGGAACTTCGAGTCTTGTTAATCGTTCGTATCGTATCTTTAAGTTTACTCCACGTGATCCATCTTTCACATCGTGCAGCTTTCAGTACCGTAATTTAAAGTGTTAAATTTTTCCTTCATATTTAGGTTGAAATCTAAAAATTTCATTTGGTGGAAAGTTTAAACTGTTGTAGTTTTTAGTGTGGGGATCATCAAATTTAAATTCAAATGAAAGTTGAACACGTACTGCTTTTTATAAGCTTAAATGTGAGTACTTAGATGCTGTAAAGTCTGTTCTTCAGCAACACTTTATATTATATGCATATTGAAGTCATTGTCTGGTTCGTCTGATTATTTTAATATGTTTACTAAACCTTCCTGAAATCACTTTCTTGTTTTTCTAGATATTTCCTGGGAATACGGGACTCTAAGAAACAACCATTACTTTACACGCGAAGAGTATATAATTGTGCGGTTTATACAAAAATTTTATTATTCTCTTAATTTTTTGCTAGTTATACAGTAGTCCCTGCTGTATTTCTTCATAATATTTACAAAGAAAGTACAATTAATTTTAATTATGGCTTATATTCATTCTTATATATCAAGCTGTAGAGTGAGTAAACTGATATATAAGAGGTCTCAACTTAACAACGTGCAATCGTACAGTGAAGATCCTTCTTGCTCGTCACGTGATCTTTACAAATGTTCCGTCCCGAGTCGTTCTTTACGCCTCGAGATTGTCCGTTTGATGGTCCGTTGAAAGTCACACCTCCACACTCGATAATTAGTTATATACAGTTTATTTACAAATATTTACAAAGATGTACACTATGCAATAACATTACGTACGCTAATGTACCGAAACTGTGATGCCGCACGTCGGCTTGTCGGGCCGGGGAACACGAGTCACCTTTCCGGAGATGGCTTAACCTCGTAGCCGTCCGCCTCTACGCCAACCTTTCTCCAGAGGACTTCCCAAGAGGAGAACACTCTCTCTTCCGCCTCAAAGGCCTGCCTGGTGTTAGAGACCGCCACGTATCAGGTCGCTCGCCCTTTCTCCTCGCTTTTTTGCCACCCTTCCAATTTAAGGGATTCTGGCACTGCCTCCTGCGACCAATCACTTCCTTCCCCTTCTTAGAGCCTTCCAAGACGTCCGCCCTATCTCCCGCCGACGTAGCTCACATTTGCGTCCGTGCTTTATTTATTCTTGTTTTCTCAAGCTGGCCGGCACGTGGCCAACACATTGTCCCTTAAGTGGAGACGCTCCACCTTTGATCCTTCCGGCCGTTTATGGCCCCGACCCCAGGTGGGAGCAATTACCTCAGTCGGGCGGTTTCTTTGACACAGGCCGCCAAAGGCGACCTTTACACGTACGTTCACCTCTTATGAACATTAAACTCTTAGATGTTGTATACATGTGCATATAAGTGCGCTTGTTAGATATTTATTTATTTATTTTCAAAGGAAAGGGGCCTTTGAGCCTCTCACTGGTGTCAGTGTTATAAAATTGTCATTGTTTTCTTACTGCATATTAAATTTTCTAGCTTAATATCGCAGATTTTTCCATATACACTAAGACTTCTTCTATTTTAAATGCATTTAATGTACATATAAAAAGCATTTAGATATACAACATGATAAAATAAAATAGGAAAATTTGACTGGAAATTGATTTTAGATTCAAAATATTTCAAAAATTCATCCTGGAAAAGTCGAAAGGATTTACTAAAATCGCTTTAGAAAAGATTTTTCTGAAAATATTTTTGTTATTTCTTTATATATGAACGTTAAAACAAGAACAATGTCACATTGCTCAACATGAAAGAACAATTTATTTACTATAATTTATAATGATTTACATTATTCGGTTGCAGTTTTCAAATTGTAAAGCTTCAGTCCATCTGACCGTCTGTCCTTTTTTAAATAATGAAAACGGAGTTAGAGAGTAAAAAATCGAGACCAAATATGGAAATCTTAGGGGCCGGAAATTTGATTAATTATGCACGAATTTCCGATTTTAACCAGATGTCACGTGGATTTTTTTTATTTGAAATATAACACCCGTAACACCGGCGGAAATGTCATTTCTTTGCATACTGCAACGTTACACGTGGAAGGTCTGCCCGGGAGGACATTCTAAGGGATAATGCCCCCTTTTTTTATGTAGTGCGAACGTGATTAAACCCAAATATACGGGTTCTTGGCCCGTGTTTAGGCGTTGTATACGTGATATTAGATCGGATATAGGGATTACTGGACCATATTTATGTAGTACAAACGTGAGAAAACTTGGATACAGGGATACTGGCCCATATTTAGGTGTTGCAAACGTGGATAATACCCATAAATGCAAGATATTGGGTCCTATTTAAGTATCCTGAAAGTGAAGAAACTCGGAAATAAGGATACTGACTCTTATTGAGTTGCAATTTGAAAAAATTGTAAATCTATAAATTCCCACTGTTGTCCGTCTGTTTGACCGTTTGCTGTCTTTCCTTAATCTAGTTAGCGAGTTAGAAGAAAGATGAGACTAGATATAAAAACCTTATGGGCTAGAGGCCCCAATCCGTTTCAAACCAGAAGTCAGGTTATTTCAATTCAAACCTTCCTATGAAAGGAGTTAATAGATGACCAATAATTGACGCTAATGTTAAAGGGAAAGTACGATGTACAGGGGAAAGCCACTGATAATTTGAGGTGGACAGAATATATTTTAAATTAAATAAATTAAAAAATATGATTAAAAATTGCAGCTTGGCATTGTGACCATGTCACAATAAATAATTGCTCGTTTAGTTATTACAAATACGAAAAAACCCCTTAGCTCGTTGGCTAGGCGCGAACCCCTATTATCAATTCTTCTTCCATTAAATTTATATATGTTTTGTAGTTACATTATCACGGAAGAGATCAAACAATAATAAATTTAGTTAACATTTATATTTTCCTAACGATCTATCAATTCTGATTATATACTCCATCAGACTTTCAATTTTATCTTCTGTATAAAGGTTTTACCCCTGGTCTTTCACCAGGGGTAAAACCTTTTCCTAAATAAATATATATCTACACTTATAAAGCTTATCTGAGAAAATAAGAGGGTTGGGAAGAAGAATAAAATTACATCGTATTGAATAAATGACTTGATATTTCCTCAAACGACTAGCAAACATTAACTCTTTATCTCTCATATTTATTATATCTTATGAAACGTGTATATCCGGATTAAAATTATTAATCATTTTAAATTTAAAGATAACATGACTTCCGTTACAGACCGGTATAGTTAATCAAAACCTATCATTCATATCTGGTCTGGTTTTTTTTATCTATCTTAGTTCTCAAGATAAATAAAGAGCAGACAGACAGAAAGATCGAATGTATACGTCTGAAATTTAAAAATTGCAGCCTATAAATGTTAATAATTCAGTATAATTTATGCCATCGTTATTGATATATTCTATAGGAAATAAGTATAGTTAAACCTCGATATAGAGCCACAATTATTTAGCCTCTAATAATGGCACTAAATCGAATATTGCGACAAAACAAAGAACCTGAAACATTCAAAAATATAAACTAGAAGAACTGATGGAGTAGGGAACTAATAGCAAAGAAGAACTGGTGAATAAGGAACTAGTAGGAAAGAAGAACTGATGGAGTAGGGAACTAGTAGGAAAGAAGAACTGATGGAGTAGGGAACTAGTAGGAAAGAAGAACTGATGGAGTAGGGAACTAGTAGGAAAGAAGAACTGATGGAGTAGGGAACTAGTAGGAAAGAAGAACTGATGGAGTAGGGAACTAGTAGGAAAGAAGAACTGATGGAGTAGGGAACTAGTAGGAAAGAAGAACTGATGGAGTAGGGAACTAGTAGGAAAGAAGAACTGATGGAGTAGGGAACTAGTAGGAAAGAAGAACTGATAGAGTAGGGAACCAACAGAAATGAGAACTCATAATTAGAAAACAAACACAAGATGAAAATTAATAAAACAGGGAACGAAAAGAAGATAAAAGCTCGTAGAGTATAGAATATGAAGAAAGAAGTGATAAAATAGAAAACTGAAACGAAATAAAAAACGAAAAACGAAATAAGAACTAATGGACGAGGTAAAACAAAATGAGAACTCAAAAATAAGAAATAACAATAAAATGATTAATGATAACATATGGAACTAAAACGAAATTAAAAGCCATAGAGTAGAAAAATAAAACGAAATGATTGATGATAAAATAGGGAATAAAATAAAATTAGAAACTAATGGGATAGCAAACTAAAACAAAATGAAAACTAGTGAAGTAGTGGACTCAAACGAAAATTTCTATTTAGAATTAAAGAAGATTTCTGTTAGATTGAAATATGTTACATATAAAAAACACATTAAAGGGTAGATGATTGATGATGACATTTGCTTGTTATTACCAGAAGTCAACAGATAAACATATGGTTTATATAGATAAGATTGTTACTGTTTGCTTTCTGGATACAAGAACATGTTTCCTCCATCCCAAAAGTAGGCTACACGTTATTCATCTTTATTATATAAACCTTTCATACTAATATCAAGGTCCTTATTTAATATCACGAAGTCTGAAGTCATAGTATTCCAGTAACATTCTGCATGTATAGTCTAAGATATCTTCGATTAGATGCTATCAAATATTCTTGGAGGAAAGTAACTATGAGCAATAACAATGATAGACAATACTGAAAATCAAAACAGAATTTTGATTGTATGAGGCCATAGTATAATAGAAACAGCATTAATGTAAGTTTATATAACCTAAAATTCGTGTCACACGATTGCTGATGTGGTACAAGGTGAGAATGGTTCTCTATTTACTACATTCTCAGTATTACAACAATACAAGTGTCAAGAAGCCTGTGTGTGTTTCTGCGTGTGTAAAGCTTCTAAAATTGCGAAGAGTTAAAAAAAAGTTGGCCTGTACTGTATTCAAACGGGCATCCTTACCTTTTGCCAACTTATTATATTTACCAATAGGTAAGTATAGACTAAAGCATTCCTTTTCTTCTATGTTCATGTTTTTCTCATTAATTTTTCGCCTAATTCCATTCATTTTTTATATCTTTATAAAAACTAATGCGTGAATAAGAAACAGACACCATCCGTGCTGCAATTTTTATCACACTTTTAATTTATTTAATTTAAAATATATGCTCTCCACCTCAAATTAGTAGTGGCTTGCCCCTGTACATCATACTTTTCCTTTAACGATAAAGTCGTGCCAGTTATCTATCTAACTCTTTTCAGGGAAAAATTTTGAATTGAAATAACATTACTTCTAGTTTATGTCAGAAATTGGTGTACATTGAGCTTTACAGTTAATACCAGCTTCTTGCACATAAGCTTGAATTTAATGTATTTAGCTTCATTCTTGAGACTAAGAACAGACCGAGGGACCGACAACAGTGAGAGATCTATAATTTTTTTCAAATTGTAGTTCAATAAAATAAAATTGTAATTACGGATTACAATATTAATGCAGAAGTAAACTTAAGTAAAGTACAACGAACCCAATTTATAACATTATCAATCAAGTTAACATGTATAAAATTTATTTATTACATTAAAATAAATTTTTTAAAAATACTCCAGTAATTTTTCTACTTTTCAATGAATAACCAAGGCAAATTTTATACTTTAAATATATTTTTTTTAATAAGAAAAATACTTTTAAGAAACAACTTTCACTAATTTCAAAGTACAAAAATAGATTAAATTTACTATTTTATATTTAAATAATATAAATTATGCTAAAATCTAGCTATAAAATTAAATTAGCTTTTAAACTAGCACTTAATTTCTTTAGTTTTATTAAAATTAATTAAATAAAACGAAAAAAAATATTCATGCGAATCTCCCTGTACATGTAGATTTATTGTCTTAAAAATATATTGTTTACTCGATCAAAATATTGAAAAATTAAGGTATAAAAACAATTTATTTGATTTATTATATTATTTATTTCAAATTAAAATAGGAATTTTATCATTAACAACAGAAAAATGTATATTATTCTCCAACAAAGTTGAGATGTAATGAGATGATGGAAGATGATGGAGAGATTACGTATTTAATGTAACACATTAAATAAAGTGACATATAATACACCAAATTCTTTATTATTCTTACAGTGTATTACTTTAATTAAATTCTAAATCTATTCTAAGTGGAAATTAATGATCAAAACATCAATTTAAATATTAAATGTCCACTTAGCAAACGTTATTTCTATATTACTACTTTGTATACAGTAAAAATTCGATTTAGCGCTAGTTTTAGCTATAAATTGAGGTTAAAGAAATAATAAGATTGCACAGAGTAATGAGTTACATGCACAAGTTTGTGTTTGTGTGTTTAAAATACAAGAGATTAGGTGTTAGCAGTGTTGTTCTGAATCCACTTCGTTACAACGGCATTCAGCCAAAAAACGCCCTCTTTATGTTGAGAATAAATATAAAAGAAAGAGCAGAAAGAACAAAAAATACAAAAGGGGAAAAAAATAGTCTTGTAATTCATAAATTCTCTGTTTAAAATTTATGAGGAAAAATTGCTTACAGGTTTATAAGCATATTAGACAGTTGCGCTATAACAGGTGACGTTACATGCAGGTGTTATTAAATTTTTAAACAAAATGCATAAGAACATACTAAGAAAATCTAGCAACGAATTGTGTAACTTTCCTGACAAGAGATATAAGTGTGTGTGGCACCATCTCTTACAAGATTTTTTATTTAAATACTTTTTATATTATTAATTACTATAAAATGAAAATCACCTTATTTTGAAGGTAGAGATGAGTTTTATAAGAATAATTGTAAATGCTAATAACGAGTAAAGTCTTATTATGTCCGATCCCACGGAATCACACACGACCCCCTCTATCTTTCCATCCACTTGAGCTTTAGTTACCAAAATTTAAAATCGTAAATGTCCTTTAAACTTGAACCTCCTTCCTTGCAAAATTTCAAAAATTTTTGACAAAAAGTATAGGGGTTGTTGAGCTTTACATTGGGAGAAAAAGGTTGTTCTCCATACACTTTCCCTCTGTTATGTATAACATCAGAAGGAAGTAATTAGTGAAGAATAAAGAAAATAGTAATTTTATCGTATTATTATTGCATACTTATGAATTTTTTTACTTATTTTTCTTCTTCTGTCATCACTTATCAACTGTAAGAATGTAATTAAATATGTGTCAAGTAACCTATTCAGACAAGACATGTGGTTTCCCTTATTTAGATTAATGATTGAAAGAGTGGATAGGAAGTAATATTCTTTCCTATATTTCTTACTATCTATAGGAATAAAAAAGGAAATTAGAAGAAATCTCAGCTTTTAATTGAAAGTAAACAGCATCTTTATATTACAAATCTCTAAAGATTTAAGTTCCATTAACTAATACATTTAAACATGTCTCTTTAGAGAAGCATCTTCAATTGATAAATTGCTTTTAAAGTAATAGAAAATAGTTATTTTGCTCCATAGAGAACGCGAATCACTGTTAGAGAAGCTCAGTCTTGGAAAATTACAGCTTTAAAACGGAATATATTTTAATCGAAATTATGAACTAAAATGTGATAAAGTACATTTTTCCTTAATTACAATTTAGGTTTACATTAATTACATGCATTTATCTCAAGAGAATGATAATTTATGCACTAATAAATGTAAAGCTCAATCATTTGAACACGAAATAAATGCATCCTTTATTAAATATTAAATATGAAATATTTTATGGTAAATTTTTTGTTATCATTACGAAATTATCGAATTTTATGCTTTAATTTAATGTAAAATATGTTGTATAAGTAAATAAGCAAAAAAATAATTAATCTTTATTCGGATTAAAGTGATGATGAAGGATGCTGATACACAACAGATGCCAAATAATTTCTTTATAGTTTGAAGGATGCAATTTACAAGAATTTATTACACTGTATATTTATAATATATAGAAAAGCTTCAAAAAGTTTTATTTCTAAACAATAACTTTTATTTTATAGTCAAGTTCATTAGTTTCTTAAGTTTAGCACTGTCCAAAATGCAATCTTATGCTATTCAGCAAGTAAAAGAAACATCTTTATTCATCACATAGAATACACAGGGAAGGACAACATTTGCACAAACGTAGAGAGTACTGTAGACAAATATGGCAAGATCTGTATTACTTGATGTCTAACACAGGTTAATACACAACTGTCAGTGTGGAATGTGTCCGAACTGCAATTAAGTAGTCACAGCCTTGTCACCAAGTTATTTAGGTGTTCGTGGGGCAGATAGGACCACTCCTTGCTTTTCTGTGCTATTTCTCATGTTTACATAGAGTAAACATTTTCATATTTCATCTGTCTTCTCCACTTCTCTCTATTCAGCATGTCCTCTCTCTTCCAATGTCTCTGCTATCTTGTCTCTCCATCTCTGCTCCAATTCCTCCTCCCTATCACTTCCAACTACTTTCACTTCCTAAATTTCTAATAAAAATTCTTTTATAAACTTAATTTTAGTTAAATACAGTGCAACACCTCCCCACTACGGCCACCTCTGAACTGTGGCCGTTTCGTTATGTTTCCTGCAGTGGTTGTTGTTCGAAAGTTTCAACACTGTTATATTTAATTAAAAAATAAGCAGTTAAAGTAGCCTAAAAGTTAGTTAACCGCGTTGTTTGCTAGAAAATTAGTTAAATTGCTTTACGTTTAGGTATTAATTACATAATAACTGAACAATTTATAAATTATTTAATTACTAATGAGTAAATTATTCTTTATTTCGGTTACTTGACTATTGAACCACTCTGTATTAAGTATATTTATTAAATTTAGGCAAAGTCAACATTTGAGTGACAGAAACGATAAAAATGATAATAATTAATAAAAAATTTTATCAACGAATTGCATACATTTCTCTCCACTAAAGTTAATATTGCGTGTAACGCCATTTTTTATGATATTTTTATTTTAAAATATTCGTTAAAATAAAGTGGGAAAAGGCTTAATTTTGAGAGTAAAAATGAATTTTATTTTATAAGAAAATCATTTATGCAAATAACTAGTAAACCTTTATTACATTCGAGATACGATATGTCACACGCCCGTAACTCCCCACTTTAACTTCCAACTCAACCTTTAACTTCCAAAATTTCACAGCATCCATCCCCTTAATACACAACCCTCCCTGCAAAATTTCAGAAATTTTTGACAAAAGGAACATGAGTTATTAAGCTTAAAATTTGGTTTTAAAAAAATCGCCTCTCTTCCCTACTAACATCCTTACATACAGAAAAATCCCCAAACTTTTTGCCTTTCCAGATGTCTCAACGTGCCCTGAGTACACGTTGAAAAATGTAACAATTTTCAGCGATAATTGCCTTAATTTTTCTCTTTATTTTTAAACTTCTGTATTTTCTTCATGAAAAAATAATAATAATTAATGATATTTACTTCTTAGATCACAAACATTTCTTACTTGCTGTAACAATAATGATGATTGGTGGAGTTACGCTTGAAGAATTCCGATTGTTTGCACGTCATAAACCTTATAGATTATAGCATTTAAGAGTTACTTTGCCAGAAACTTTTTAAACTCATGAAGTAAATTATGTGAAAGAAGTGGAAACTTTAATCGATGATAATGTTAAATAAACCAGCAACGAGTTGCTCAACTTTCCCGGCAACATTTACAATGTTAGTAGCGCCATCTGTTATCATATTTCACTAAAAAAACTAGATTTGATTTATTGATTGATTGAATATTTTTAAAATAAATTTAAATATACAGTCGAGTCCGCATAAGTCGACACCCCAAGGGGAAGTGGAAATGTGTCGAGTTATCCGATGTGACGACTAAAGCGAAGTCGAAAAAAACCACAAAACTACAATTAGGAAAATACAGTAGTGCGTTATACAATAGTATAGGGCTTACAATACATTGTGTCCTCCATTTACAATTACTCCGTAGATGAAAAACTGAAAAATTCGTTTAGTGTTGTTTGTTTTGAGCACTTAACTGTTACGACTTTCTTTTTCAACGATCATGAACGCCTGAAAACATCATCTTCGCAATTGTCAATTGTTGGCAAGTAACGTCTAAGGATTCTTAATGCCTCTAGCGTGAGAAAATGCAAAATTGGATTCTGGTGTTACGTTGATGTAGATTGTATATTTTCTTTTTGTTTATCTGTTATTATTTTATACATAAAAATACATAAAATGTCAAGGCATTTTTATTAATACGTATATATATATATATATATATATTAATAAATCAATTATTAATATATAAATCGACTTCCCCTCCTGAAAAAATTAGTTCGCACCACAGGTGCGGAGTGAATTCATTTTTTCAGGAGAAGGTGACGACTTATCAGCGTGTGGGAAAACAAAAGTATGTCGACTTATCCAGTGGTGACGAGTTAAACGATGTCGAGTAAACCGGAGTTTTTTTAACATTAATGCGTATGTAAGTCGGCCGGGACCACAGAAAATTGACTACTTAACCGATGGTGTCGAGTTATCCGGGTGTCGACTTTATTTCTTTGAATGAGATGAAAATAGATTTGTCTCCCCTGTAAAGGTTTCTTACTAGCATAACGATTGGAGCTAAGCAGGGAAGCCAACGTTTGGTGTAATGTTTCAATTTAAGATGAATAAAATTTTATGGATTATAAATTAATTAATATTTTCTATTTAATACCATATTTTTCACAATTTTAAAATAAAAAAATAATTGTTATTTTTTATATAAAAAAATCTTATTGTGTAGAGTTTAATGGAGTTGTTCAATAAACAAAAATTTATCTCTTAAGTCAGTACTATTATAATTTAAAATTATACAATATTTATGTAAAATTCTCTTCATTTTTATATGTTTTTATTTTAAAAAATGTCTTTTATGCAACTTTATAAGAGGAAATAATATAGAAAACTCTACATTTTGATAAACAGTGCTATACAATTGGTGATGTACACTTAATAAATCAATGATATATGGTTAACTAGTAGTTAAATAGAGAAAATATGAGTAAATTATTAAATTTCATGTAAATTCAGATCATAATTATATTTTTTCCAAAAATCGAAAGTATATTCTTTATATAAACAGAATTAAATTATTAATATTTTTTCAGTACATATTACTATTCAACTGTAATAAGAATTTTAAAGCGAATAAAATAATAAAAATGGAATAAAAATTTATACGCAAATTTCAATAATTACCATGGTTATCAGATAATTAACTTTTCACAATGTGAAAGAATTAAATAAACTGTTATAAATGCCATGAAATGAAAGTAATTAAGGGTAGAGAAATCATTAATGTATTTTAAATCGATTAGGAAACAATTTTTCGGTTACTTTTATTAGTAATCGATCTTTAAATTTCCTGATATTATGTTTTTCTACTCATCAATTCGGAGAGCTGATTTATTTTTTTAATTTGTTGAGCATACACAGTAGAATATAATAAGAAGAAAGCATGATTATTTAGATTTTATTTTAAAATTTCACAATTTTTCTAAATTCTTAATTATAAATTTTACTTTTCAATGCATGCATAGCACTAATGCCAACCAAAATAGTTTTGCTTATTTAAGATTTAACGAATTAAAATCAACGAATATTTAAAATTTAGTATCCATTACTAATTTCAATAATGAATAATTAAGAGGTTTCCAAATATATTTGCGGAAAATTGATGCCTTATAATTCTACTTAAGCATTTTTTCTCATCCCAGATATTGTACTTGTTACAGGATATTTCCAAGAGGATTATTCTTGTTAAAGACATCAGAAATTAAATCTTCCAGAGAAATTTATTCATAAAAATTGATATTTAATTAAATAATTTAGAATTTAATTAAGTATTAAAGATAGTTGTTAAGCATTCGGTTGCTACTCTCTTCTGTTTAGAAAAATTCAAGCAATTTTTAATAAATTTTAATCTTTATCTCCATCTTCCTTTAGGCTTTGTTCTCTATCAGTTATTCTCATAGCATCTGTCCATGTTAGAATAGAGAGATGCTGCATATTTTAAGTATAATTTTAAAAATTAATATTATAGTGGATAAGATTTAAGTTACAAATTAAATTTCTAAGGTTTTTATTTAACTAAAGTAATTAATTAAAATTTGTTTCAACACAATTCATTACTTGATTTTTCTAGTAACTTAACAATACAGTAAAAGAACCCCTACTTGGTTGCAAGTAAAAGTGATCTTTATGAGGATTTTTACTCAGTAAAACCTCTATTTTGCGACCATTTTACGGTCAGAAAGAAAAAAGGCCTTTAAGAAAGTGGTCGGTTTTAGGAGGTATACTTTTAGAGTGGTGTTATTCAGCTTTAATGTGTTAAATTAATTCTGCAATCGCTGTATAAGTCTAAGCTTCCTGTTTTTAGAAAATAGATCTAAAATTTCTAAAAATAAAGAAATAAATCTTTAATCCGAACGTTTTCTTTGCAGCTTACTTCTTTATAAATCAAAGAAAATTCGAGATAAACAATGCTGAAGAGAATCAATATATAAGTAAAGTCGTATCACAATTCGTAATGGATAATTCTGAAAAAAAGGCCAAAAATCCACAAAAGTAATTTTAATTATATTACAATGTAAAAAATATATTTTAATAGTTTAATATTACTTTTTATAGACATATTTTTGATACAAAGTTGCAATATTTCAATTTGAGTAAGCATCAGTTGCTTGAAAAAGGATCCACTACTACATAAAAATTTTCAATTTTGGACTTTTTTCATTAAAATTTAAAAAATATATTTTTATACAGGAAGACCCGCCTAAGACTTACACATTTCAAACATAACATTGAGTACTGAAATATATTATAAGGCTATAATATCATATATTAAAGGATATTAAGGATAACATGACTATTTGAAAGTGATAAACGATAGTTTGTCCTTTAGTTTTTATACGAATATAGGATGATTATAAATGATTATAGGATGATTTATTGCATTTTATGTGTAGATAAAGAAATCTTTTTATATAGAACAAGATTTGTACTTTATTTTTTCATTACAAGATGTGCAGCTTCTGGTATATTGTCAGAAGATAAACAATGACAGAAGAAAATCAATAGAGAAATAAATTGAGTAAGTGTTGTTTTTTAAAACTTTTTCTTGTATTTCGAAAAAATATACAAAATAAATATATATTTATATTGAATTTTGAACTTTTCTCTATCCTTGCTTCAATATACAGTCGAACCTCCAATAACGGACACCTCTAAACGGCGGCCATTGTTTCAAAAATGTTTTGTTTTGAAGTGCATATGAAAGTACTGTACCTTCAAAAAACAGAAATTTTATAATATTCCTATTAGTAGACGTTTTAGACAACTTGTAGCTTATGGCCTTGTGTTATAGTTTTTACAGTTTGGGAAAGGGCCTGTTGTATATTACAGCTTAAAGCTTCACGTTTTTACATGTTTTACTATTTAGTGAGTTGGAATAGCCTGTTATATGTTGTCTTAAGGCCTCTCTATTTAGTGGAGATATATTATTTTTTTTAATTCATTTTTAATAAACTATAAATGTTTATCAATAATACTTTTCCAAGAAAAATGTATGTTGAAGGATGCTCATATATTGGGAAGAGATCAAGAAGATGAAGATAACGTAATGTGCAATATTAATGTATCATTTCCAGCAGAATTGATAAGAATCATGTTTAAAATTCATAAAAAATTTTACATATTTTTCTCTTTTAAATATAAAATTCAATCTAACGCAAGAGGAATATTCCAAAAATGAAATTTAATCAATAATAATCATGCAAATTAGTAGTTTTATTTAGCACTGTTAATTAATTCATCGATAGATAATAATTCTTTCAATATTTAATCACAAATGTGTAATTATAAAGTTATTTTGTCGTGAATTTATTTAAATACTTTACTTACTTAAGTAAGTACACTACTTGAATAAGTAAGTAGTGTACAGTACACTACTTACATACTTAACTAGTGTACTTAGTAAGTACTTTATATAAATAGTTAAGTAATTAAGTACAGTACATTGAATAAATAAGTGCATTAGTTAATTAAATATTTGAATAAGTAGATTTCGCTTTCCATCAACTTTTCCAGAACGTACCCTGAGTATACTTACTTAAGTACAATGTACTTTCACGTTAGATGATTAAAAATATAACTTTTAAGCACTTATAACGTCACAAATAAGTAACTTTTTATTCTTAAATGCTCCTAAATATCATTTTAAGTATACTGAAATGGATAAAAAGGACTATATCACGTATTATAATATTGATAATCATTATGAAAAGCGGTGCTCTTCTTCCGCTTAAATCTTGGCTCAAAATCAGATGCTAAATATCTTTTTCAGAAATCTCTACAGAATTAAAGCCAGTTTATGGAAAATCATAGAAAAATTATAAAATCTTCAATGATAAACAGCAAAGTAGGTGTATATTTTCAAGAAAATTGCAGTGTATTCACTTAATGCATAGAATTAATTTACACGGCAGTCAGAAAACAGATTAAGTATGAAATATTTACATTAAACTTAACAGAAAAATTTTATTTTCAAGTGTTAAAAACTTTCAATTCTGGAATTTCACGACGTATTTCCTGGTTATCAATCATCAGAGAAATCTTCCCCTGTCACGTGTCAACATTCACACCCCAAAGACACCGTGGTAGATAACATTTGCATGCATAGATTCGCTTATTTTCATAGGAAAAATGCTGTTAAATAAAATATTAATGCAGTTATTTAAATAAATTATAAACATTTTAATTCTATTATCTTCTTCTTTTATTATTAAACGTTGTTAAATTATTAGAATATATCGTTGGAATAATTTCTTGTGAATTAATTATAACTCATTTATTGCATATAGAACAATATAATTTCAACTAGAAATGTGTTTATTCTTAATTAATTACATTAATATTTAAATTTTAAATCGTAATTCATTAATTTATATTACTGGTAATTGCAGTTAAGAGACGAGTTAATTAAAATTATAGAAAAAAATTTGTATATTGAAAATTGAATTGTTTAATTAATTGAATGCAAAATCGTCATGTTTTTGAAGATATTATTAAACAGATTTATTATAATATTTATTAATTCTTAAGAGAAATAGTTTCAATAATGCGTTATCATGCACTTCTTTATCGACCGAATTTTGGAATTATTTCTAACTTATTCTCCCTACACTTATGCAAAATGATAGAAATTTCGGCAAATTGCTGAAATATTTCAAGTAAATTAATCTAAAAATACTATTGTTTAAATTCTTTAATTGTTTCAGTAAAGAATATACGTTACAATAAAGGTTTTCAACCTTTTTTTTCATTTGCCTACTCCACGATCCTCTCCTGTTCCAGCACTAAATAATTTACTTTGTGTACATGGGGGTACGCGTACTACTAGTTGAGAACTGTTTTATTTCAGAATATCTTCGTACTCAAAAATCAACTAATTCTTTTTAGGTTAGTATCAAACATATCTTTCTCTTTTTTGACAAACAAAAGAAAATTTACATGAAAAAGAGCAAGAAAAATATATAGAAATATCGTTTTTGATTACGAGTTACGAGTAATTTACCCTATAATGTTTTTAATTTTAAGGGAAATTTTAAGAAAATTTTTCAAAGTTTTTTAAACTCTTCTTAAAGAAGGAAAATTGTTTCCCGACGATTTACTTCATTTAGGAAAAATTTGGGGAATTTCCAGGAAAATTTTACTTTTTAAATGAAATTTTCTGGGAAATTCTAGGGATTTTTTGATTGTAGTAAAACTTTACCTTCAACAATGAAAAAATTCCCTAAAATTTCAGGGAATTTTGTTCGTTTTATTGACCTTCTAAATTAACAAATTATATGGAAATTTGCTTAAAACTAATGCTTTGCGTTCTTTTCTAATGACAATTAGTTCTTCGTATATTGTTAACTATTATTTTATTACTTACGTTTTTCAGTAATTCTAAAATTACTGGCATTTTTCTTATAAATTCAATTAAAAATTTCACGCTATTAAATTAAAAATTATAGGCCGAACAATGAATAATAGTGAAATTAATTAATTATGTTTATTTTTAAAAATATCAGGACCAGGAAGGTGAAGATGTAAGAGGATGAGAGAGATGACGATAACTCTTTAAAATATCTCTGTTATAAGAAGAATATTATAAAAACGCTTATTGTAAGTAAAGAAGATGAAGAAGAAGAAAAAGTTAACGATAATTAAAGAAACGGAAAAAGCAGAAGTTAATGATAATTGAAAAAGTAGAAATAAACGATACCAAAAAAAGGAAAAAGAAATAGAAAACGAAGAAGTTAAAGATAATTGAAAAAATAAAAATGAAGAAAAATCAATGATAACTGGAAAAACAAAAAAAAAATAAAAGCAGACAGAAAACGAAGAAGTTCGTGATAATTGAAAACGTAGAAAAATAAATAAATAAATAAATAAATGAAAAAGATGATAAAGGGGAAATGAAGGCGAAAAAGAAGCTGCTGATAATAGAATAATTACATAAAGTAAGATGAGGAACAAAGAAGAAGAGAAAGTTTGCAACAACAAACTTTCGAATATTTGTTTCTATGAATCATTTAATTATCAATAATGTTATTCTCGCTTTTATTTTTGGATAATATATATATATTTCTATTTTTGTTTATTTTTTAGTGTTTCAACTTCGTTACTTATTCAATTCTATTCACTATCTATTCAATATTTCTGTTCTACTAAATTTCGTTTATCTGTATCCTTAATTTTATATAAAAATAATTATAAATATTTCTCTTATTTCCTTACCTAAAGAAGTATTTTATTCTTAAATTACATCTCCAATAGTAAATTTTAACATTATAATAATTTATAGGAGAAAATTTTTAATAGAGGAAACTCGAACCTCCTAAAAAGACCACTCCCACAAACGATCACCTCTAAACGACTACCATTTTATGTGTTTCCTTCGCTGGCCGTAGTATAGAGATTTGACTTATTTATAAACGATAATTGTTAAATTAATCAGATTAAAATTCAATTTTATCACTTGAAATTCTTCATATTCAGCATCCATTTATAGCAAATTGCATGAAAATTGCCAAAGGTGATAGATCCGATAGCATTGTCATTTTATTCTTATCTTTTTCATGGTGTCAAGATGTCAAATTTTTATAATATACCAGTAGTAGTCGTTTGGGTAGCACGAATCAGCATTTTCACAAGAAAGTTTCCAGGATATCAACTTTTATATTTCAATCATCTCTCCATTCTTTTCGCATTCCTTTGTTACACCTTGCATTGAAGAAGTCGTAGACATGCTCCCATTATGTCAAAAATTATATTTAGAATTTGGATTTATCTTCTTTTCTATAACTTAAAATTTGTAAAAGTTATCAAGAAATTTGTAGAAACAATCTAAAAATATTTTAATTGTATTTATCCCTTATCTAAATGGCGTTAAAAAGTTTCAATAAAAGATTTTGGAGTAGGTCAGTAAAATATAAATAATAAATTAGTACATTAATACTACAGTGTGGTCTATAAATCAGTTAACTGAGAAATATAGTGAATCAATTTTAATTGCTTTTAAAAGCATCTTTTGGCTAAATTACTTTTGTACCATATTGTATGTAACTTATTCGTTCGCTAAGTGTTTTTCTTTTCCCGTAATTCTTGTTTAAATTTTATCATTAAATAAAACGACAGATATAATTTTAGCATTTTATTGGAAAATGTTCTCATAATTACAAAATTATGGCGTGTAAATTTACATTAAATAGCAATATGCTTTATCTGAGAGAGTAATCAATAATCCATTTCGATAAAATATATTTTTATTTCTTATTCAAGTTTTTTCTCTTTTTCTCTTTCTATTTCTTCAGTCCTTCTCCTTTCTCTTTCTTTTTATTTTCCTTCCACATTCCTTTTTTCCTTTTGTTCGTTTCCTTCTTTTTCTTCTTTTATTCCTTTTTACCTTCTCTTCCTTTTTTCCTTTTTCTTTTCTTTTCCTTGTTCTAATTCCGTTTTTCTTTATTTTTTCGTTTTTCTTATTCTTTTTCCTTCCTATCTTTTTCCTTTCTCTTCTTCTTTCTTCTATTCTTTTTCCTTTCTCTTCCTTGCTCTTCTTCTTTTCTTTCTATCTTTTACTTCTCTTCTTCTCTTCTTCTTTTCTTCTATCTTTTCCTTTTCTCATCCTTGCTCTTCTTCTTATTCTTTTTCCTTCCTATCTTTTTCCTTTCTCTTTCATCTTTCTTCTTCTTCTTTTTCCCTTCCTATCTTTTTCTTTTCTCATCCTTGCTCTTCTTCTTATTCTTTTTTCTTCTATGTTTTTCCTTTCTCTTCCTTGCTCTTCTTCTTTTCTTTTCCTATCTTTTTCCTTTCTTTTCCTTGCTCTTTTTCTTTTCTTTTCCTATCTTTTTCCTTTCTCTTTTTTGCTCTTCTTCTTTTTTCTTCCTATCTTTTTCTTTTCTCATCCTTGCTCTTCTTCTTATTCTTTTTTCTTCCTATCTTTTTCTTTTCTCATCCTTGCTCTTCTTCTTATTCTTTTTCCTTTCTATATTTTTCTTTTCTCATCCTTGCTCTTCTTCTTATTCTTTTTTCTTTCTATGTTTTTCCTTTCTCTTCCTTGCTTTTCTTCTTTTCTTTTCTATCTTTTTCCTTTCTTTTCCTTGCTCTTCTTCTTTCTTTCCTATCTTTTTCCTTTCTCTTCCTTGCTCTTCTATCTTTTTCCTTCCTATCTTTTTCTTTCTCTTCTTGCTCTTCTTCTTTTCCCTTCCTATCTTTTTCTTTTCTCTTCCTTGCTCTTCTTTTTATTCTTTTTTCTTTCTATGTTTTTCCTTTCTCTTCCTTGCTCTTCTTCTTTTCTTTTCCTATCTTTTTCCTTTCTCTTCTTTGCTCTTCTTCTTTTCCCTTCCTATCTTTTTCTTTTCTTATCCTTGCTCTTCTTCTTATTCTTTTTTCTTCCTATCTTTTTCCTTTCTCTTCCTTGCTCTTCTTCTTATTCTTTTTTTTCCCTATGTTTTTCCTTTTTTCCTTTTTTGCATTTCTTTGTTTCCATTATTTTCGTTTTGACCTTTCTTTTTAATTTTCTTCTTCCTTCTTCTTCATTTCACTATTTATATTTATAATTAAAATTAATAACGATAATAAACTTTTTCTTAATTATATTTTATTATATTATATAATGCTAAATAACATGGAAAGATCTCGCAGTTTTAAACGAATATTTAAACTGTAATTTACTGTTGAAAATTAAAGAAAAAAGTCTACAAAATTTGATAATAAAATATACAAAAAATTGAATACACGAATAGAGTAAAATTTTGCTATTCAATTTTTTTGGTAAATGCATATATAACCATTTATCTGGAAGTGTTCTGTAGTATATCACGTTGTTTACACTTTACTCTTTTATCATCTGCTGTGTGTTGATATCCTTCAATAAATATGAATAAATAGAAAATTTTTTATACATTTATTCGAAAATTTATCCAATTGTTCAGAAAAAAACTGGAATATCGATATATATTATTTTTGAATAATGTTTTTCCTGCTTGTTATACGATCTGACAAACATGGATAAACATGGATAGACATGAAAAAAAATAATAATTAATTTTTTATTTTTTTACTCCAGTTTTTATGAATTTTTTTTAGGAATTTTGTTATATTAAAACACATTACCCATAATTATGTAAATAAATTTTTTAAATTATGAATTATTTATAAATTTTACGACACTATTCAGAATCAAACTATACCAGAGAAATGATAAATTGTAGAATTTTATATATAAAAATTAGAAAAAAAATTAGCAATTAGCATTAAATCTTATTGCGTTACGAGTAATGAAACAATTTAAAGTAACATTTGAGTAAAAATTTGATAAATGAATTTGTTACGTTCCTAAACGTCACTAAACATCAATATAAAGTGACGTAACGAAAATATCAAATATTATGTTTATACAATTATAGATTTTATGTGTTGCTAGAAATCTGTAGATCCTGTAAAAAGTCCCCAGTAAGGCTTCAAATTTTCAGGGGTCTCAAAAAAGTAAGTTTTGTACCTGTCGGAAAATCTCTGAAATCTTAGAAACATGTGGAAATTTCCATCATTTACGTCAATTACGTACATGTAGAACCCAAAATAAAGAAGAGATAACTGAGTGTTTTGGGCCAACCTGCATTCTGTTTCGAGAGCAAACGGGGAAAGTTATTCATCATTAATTAAATATAAGTACTCGAATTAAATGAAAGCGTTTTTTACGTACATAAATATAACAGTAAGTTTATAGCGAACACTCCATTGTCTAGTCTCTGTTCTCTTGTTGATTCACAAATTTATATATAGTTATATGCTATATATATAGGTAACATATAACTGTATATCCATATATACACAATATATAAATTAATTTATTTTTTTCTATATTCATCATGATTCATTATCTAATATTCATTAGTTGATTGTTTCATCTATGAGTTGACCATTATGAAAAACTATTTAAAACTTGTAGGAAAACACGCTTCTCCTTTTGTTCTTCTCCGTTTTGTTTTTTCTTCCTTGTTCTTCGTCTTAACTCTCTCGTCCTATGTTATCCTTCCCTCTTCCTTGTTCTTCTTCTCTCTTCCTTCGTTTTACCATTACCTTCCTCGTTCTTCTTTTTTTCTCCTTCGTTTTTCATTGGACTTTCTTGTTCATTTTCATCTCCCGTTCTTCGTTTCATTTCGGTTACAATGAACAATTATTTCTGAAAATTTGTTAAACGTGTTTGTCTTTAATTGTTTACTCAAGAAACTCATATTTTTATCACTTAATCAGGGATATTTCTTTTTCATAACTTTATTGGTACTAATTCATTATATTTATCACTCTCTTATAAAGCTTCCCATATTCTTAACACATGGAGAAGCCATACATATATATGACTTGACTTTATATTAACTCTTTGTTCGTCTGTCGATCGACACTGTAAGATGATGTTCTTCAGCAGTTTGACGTTAATCATGAAAAAGGTTGAATAAGATTGGTGTGTCAAGAGTGACACGTCATTTCCGGTGAATATTTTATTGATCAACGTCACTACCGACTGAGACAGACACTTTGTCACTATACCAAACGAAGATGCACTTCACACGTGACATTAACAAAAGTTATTTTCAGATGATGGAATTTGTCAATTTTTCCTTAAAACATTAGGAACTGACGTAAGATGCTCCTGTCTCGAGCATTAAAATAATTATTTATTTTTTTAAAATTATATTAAGGATATATTTGATGCTTATTCTTTTAATATTTTAGGTTTGATTATAATTAACAATACAATAGTATAAAAATATTTTATTTTTTCTAATTAATGTCAATAAAGTTAATTATGATTAAGTAAATTTTAATATATTGCAATTAAAAAAACATCAGTAGAAAATATTAAAGGTTTGTAGGTATATGGATAAATGATTATAAGAGGCAAAAAGAGCAAAGAACACCATTAAGCTAAAATGCTTGAAATAATTAATAAATGTAGTAAATTTAGTGTTGAAATTTATAAATTTTTATTTATTCTACTCATAAACAAAATAATGTAGTAACTTTGTTACTATTTATTTAGAAAAAAAAGTAAAATGTATGTTGTAAAAGAATTGAGATGATAAAGATCAGAAGAAAAATGTTCACATTGACAATAAATAATTTAGTTTTAAAAAATATAATGGTAGAAAGTAGAATTTTATTTTTAGAAAGATTTATTTCAAGCTATTCGAAAGTATTTCTTGGAAATATTTCAAAAAAAGAAAAGAAAAAAATTCAATATTTATGTTGTTGTTATCATATGCTTCACTTACAAATTTAACTACATTTTTGCAATGTTATTTTGTAAGATATTTACTTAGAATTTCATGTAGAAACATAAATAATTTATAAATAAATTATAAATGTAATTTAATATAATGTATTTATTGTAATTCTTCGTGTTTTTCATACATTATTTAATAGAATTTATCGTCCTACTTCGCTTGTTTTCCACATCTTATAAGGATATTTTTGGGAAAATGGAGTGCAGATTGTTGTTGGTAGTTTTTCTTTAAGTTTCTTTTAGTATATTTTGTGTAGATTTTCCTCATAAATGTTCTACTTAAATTGCTTTCTATGCATCCATGCACAAAGATGACAATACAAGATGAATATCTGAAACGCACTCTATTGTACAATTCTTCTATATAGATAAAAAAAAAGCAAGAAAAGAAAATAGCAGCATATGAAGCAATGAAATGAATAGAAGCTTAACGGTTCACTTATTTACTTCTTTCTTCCATTTGTATCATAGAAGAGAAACCATAAGTAGGCTGCCATTACTGAAGAGAAATTAAATAAGTATTACTTATATTTGATACATTTAAAACTTTTGTACTAAAGTTGTTACCACGTAGTATTTAGAGGGACATGTCCTACTTTTCGATACCAAATAGTAGGAGTGTCCTTCCTTTGAATACCGTATTGTAGGGTCATAATGTTCTTCTTTACATATCAAATGATAGGGAGGTCGTGTTTTCTTTCAGACACTTTGAGATATGGATGATTTAGAAAAAACCCTATTTGTATTTTAGAAAAACCCTAAAGTATTGCTATATTTTAGGGTTTTCACACACATCCGTAATGTCCTCATCTCAAAACAATTTGTCTTAAATTCATAATCTTTTATCTGAAACATAGAAGCATATTTGTGATGCTTTTGTGGATATAACATTAGAAAGGTTATCATATATTTGACATGAATAAAAGGAAAACATTTTATACGTGCATCTAACAATGAAATACATGTTAAATATAATTTTTAATGTAAAAAAATAACTTTAAAACAATTACAGTTTAAATGTTAGCTCAGAAAATCTTTACTTTTATAATTGTTAAAACGTGTTTATATAGAATATAGGAAGATATCGATTTTATAAGCGAGAAAATATTAATTTATGAAGATAAATCAGTATATATTCTACCAAGAAGTTTTCTGAACGGTTCTGAATATAGGTACCTAAAGTGCAAAAAAATTATCTTTTCGTGGAAGATATTGCAGAGATAGATGATGGATGATGCCGTTTACACGCTATTATCTGGAACTAATAGATAAATCGAATGGTTTATAGGGATGTGATTGTCATTTTAGCCATCAGTAAAGCGATAAGAATTACTTTATCTTTAAGAAATCCAAGTTGTAACATTTTTCTATTTAATCATGTGATCATTTTAAAAAGTCACATGACTTCCGGTCCACACCGTAAGTTAGTATATAGTCAATCGGGGTTTGAGGCCTTAATTAAGTATATACAATTGCACATGTTGTAGCACGTGAATATATTTTAAAACAATCGGTTTAGAATATGATTGTTTTAAAATATATTTACGTGCTACAACATGTGCAATTGTATACTGAATATGAATCGTTTTAGAATATGATTCACATGCTAAATTAGTTCAGTTAGTTAACTGTTTTATAGTAAAAGTTTTACATAAACGACGTTATTTAAAAAAGTGTATGTTTAATAAACAATTTACATTAATTATAACACATTGCTACAATATATACTTGGGGTGTTATTTAAATTTAGACATTCTTAAAACAGATTGTGACATCAAATAATCAAAATATACGAAGGACTTTCAGTCAATATTACTTCAAATTTTATTTTAGTTCGCAAATATGTCAGAAATAATCAATTTTATATGATACTTCTCTAATAATTTTTATATGGTATTTATGTTGAAAATTATTTATCAATTCTTAAACCGCCTTCTTTCGATTTCTCCCTCCCACACTGCTGAATTAACAGTACTTATATCCCTAATTTTCTTCGTACAAATATCAGTAATTATTGAAAATAACTGAATTATAGCAGATATTTGTACTCGTTGGTGTATTCTATTATCTTTTTTCTTTATTCCATAGCTTGCATCTATTTCTTCTGAGGTACTGTACTACAATGGAGGACGAGTAAGATGTAGAGATTATGGTAAAAGGTGATAATGGCTAGAGATTGTTACAACAGATGGAAAATTTTCTGTGTAGTTTACAATATTTATAAATTTTATAAAATTTTCCTAATATTCTATACAATATCTGCCTTTTTCAATTGTAAATATTCTTAAAGTTTCTGATTTATTAAACAAACTGAGCCTTTCTCATTTTATGATTGCTTATATTATCAATACTGGAGTAAAGCACAATATTTTGTTTGAATAATTATATATGAAGTATTCTCCTTATGATCTTAGAATTATAGAGGAAGGAATAATAGAACTATGGCATCCCTTATTCACACATTAACTTTCAGGGAAGAATAGATTTTAGCAATAGCAAGGATTGAATCAATGAGATAAAGCAAAGGCAGTCTACCTCTGGAGGATTTTCTGTAGGACTCTTGCCTCTATTCAGGTGTTATACACGTGAAAAATCCGAAAAACTCCTGTGAGTCAGTTCGTTGGTCAGATTCGAACTCACAACCCATATTTACTCGACCACTGATGGATCAACAATAGCAAGGAGCTTTGAGTTCCTTACAACTGCTAATGAAACTATTTATAAATAACCAGAAAAATTCATAAATAAACAAATATAATTTATTTTCATAAAGTTTTACAAAAGAAATGACAAATTAATAGCGTGCCACAATGTTAATTATAACAAGTAAATTGATTTTTAATATAGAAAACTGGACAAAATGCTGCCTGATATTATTTTTAGACATTAATAATTAAAAAATTATTATATATAATATTACCATACTTATTTAGAATCACAATCTCAATAGCAACGTATTAAATATTTTTGAAAAAGTAATGAAGTGGAACCCACACTCGGAGAGGCCCAAATTTTAACGTTCAAACTTACATTCATCCTGCATCTATATAGATAGATCACGTGTATATGCATGCATCTATGTCCGTTCATCAAATTTAAATCTTACCCCTGTACTTATTTGATACTCTTTATTTATTTACTTTCAAATATAAGAGAGGCTTGGGCTCTCTTCTGCTTACGTGACTGACAACCAGTAATCGTAAGTAACATAATTTTTAGAACTTATAGATAAATATGCTTAATACTTTAAACATAATTGAGGTTTCCACGAGAAAAATCTGGCAGATCTACGTAGAATTCAGTTCAGAATCCAGCTTTATATTCAATACAATCCTCTATCATCCTCAGGACAGTTTACACGTTAATGAAGCACCCTGTCTTTGTTTTATAATAATTTAATATGGTCTAGAAGCAATTAGTTAACTATCAACAATATATTTTAATTAATTAGTAATACAGGCTATGAAAACATTGTGGTAGCTGGCCAGATTATGAAATCACTAAGGATATTAGACAGGATGTGAAATCATCAAGGATGCTAGACAAGATTCGAAATTATTAAGGATGTTGGTCTTGTGACTAGTTAGAGAGATTTGGCTAATAACTTTTTCGATATTCAGAATAATCATAGTAACATTTAATTAACAGAACAAATAAATTATAAGTGTTATAGTAGAGCCAACCTTCATCTCCATATTCCTAAAGATGACGTAGAAGATACTGTTTCATCTCATGCTGATGTGCATCAATAAGTAGGATGAAAATAATTACATTTTATCTATTCTTTTACGTATGATTCCATAATATAATCAGTTAAAAATACAAAATATAAAATTAACAGTGCACAGTTTTGTTGTTAGTAATTAGACAGATTCTTCTTTAGCACCATTCGTGCTATAAACTCTTCATTTATTCAAAAAATATAAGTGCACTCGCTATCTTGGTGCACCTGCACTGTTCATTGGGCAAAATTAAATAAGCTGTAACTTTTATGCAAGTTTATTTAAGAAAACTTTCGTAGATCATCTTTACTTCATCAAGTTTAATGATGACAATCATCCACACATGGTCATGCATACATTTATATATAGAAAGTTATGTACATTTCTAACTGAAACACATTATTCTAACTCTATTATCATCAAGATATACAGTTTTATATAAAATATTATATATTATATACACTTATAGATTAAGTAAGTACATTATTTTCACTGTTAAATTATGAATTCCAGTAAGTTCTGATATTACTATAGTACATTTGTAGTTGTGCAAAATGGTAATAATAAGCTTTAGCGTATAACAATAAAGATAAAATAATTAAAAATAAATAATAAATTGTTATTTTTATTTATAAACATAATAATTATAAAGAAATAAAAAAAATCTATGAATGGAGAAATTCTTCATGAAGTAAAATGGTCTCGTTCATCAGAAGAACCTGAAGAATTGAGAACAAATTAATTAAACTTCAAAAGGAAAATTATATTATTTATGAATATTAAAAATTACCTGTATTTTCGAGGAAATGATGATAAATAAATAAAATTTTTCTGATTTTATTTACATGAACGAAAGGTTAAATTTTCTTTGCAGTATTTCCTCACATATTTTTAAGTGTAATGATGAAAAGGGGTGAAAGCTTTTGTTTCCACTGAAATATATTTCTAAATATATATAATATGGAATTAGTGTAATGTAGAAATTATATAATATATAATATTTATAGTAAACACACTACTGTACAAAAGATAAGCATAATCGTCTAGATACAATATACAGAATGGGTAAGAATCTGGAGAGGGACGAACACGATACAGATTCACATAAAAGGGACCAGTTTTCAGGTGCTGATATCGTGGTCTTAAGCTTAATGACCGCACTGACCTACACGTTTTTGCAAGAAGTGCCATAACTGCAATACAATACAGTGACGAGGGAACTCCTCGTGAGATTTCTGAAGTGCTACGGGTGCAGATTTTATTATCATCCATGAAATCCACTATCAACACCAATAAACCATCATCCATGATCAATTAGAGTGAAGGTTTTCATCGTTTGAAATGACCATCAAGATTCTAATACCAAATTTCTTGTAGATATGTGGGATACTCTATAGAAATGTGCTGCAAAGAGCTGCAAGAATGAAGTTTGTTTCCGACAGAGCTAATAAATAACGTTATATCAAGCACGAGATATAGGCCATATTAATGGTTATGCTTACTTTTTGGTCATGGATGTAAGTAATATACAGTGGACGACAAAACTTTTGCATAAATTATATTAATTAAAGTTATCTTCTTGTATTTATGCTATTGTTAAATATGAAATTAACGATAATTTTGTTAAATATTGATTAAAATAATATAGTTATCTGTAAAGCTACCTACGCGAATAGAAATATTAACATGAGGTCCGTTTAATCGATTCATGGTGATTTTTCGGCGATTGAATTTCTCCTACAGTTGACATATGAGTCGACATTGACACCCGTTTCATTGTGAAACTGTTCCAACTTCTGTTTTGTGAACCTTGACGAAGTTTGTACCTCTGGTACGACCTTTTCAGCAAATACAGGACCTATAAAGATTTTTAACAAATAATATTTGGACAATGAAATGTACTTTAAATACATGTAAATTTATAATTTTAATATTAACAGATTTTAGTAACTTTCGGATAATTTACAATTAATTGAATAGAAAGCGTAATGAAACGTGATATACATGCATACAACATCACTCTAATACACGTTAATTTTTCGAGAATGGTCACAATTGAAAGTGCTAATGATGAGACTATGTATATTTTATATATAGTTTTATAACAATTACCATTGTCTGTGAGAAATGACACGAGTCATTGTTTAAATATGTGCTAATGTAAACACTATAGCACTGGTACACAAACATGTTTGGCATATAAATAAACACACAAATAACAACAATATATACGTAATCATCAAACACCTGGACGTAAACAACTAAAACAGCCACACAAATATATTCAAATGTATAAACACAATACACTCATTCAAATACATAATATGTACGACCATACAAACGTATGAAATCAATGCAACGTAAAGACAAAATAATGAATTTGTAGATACTGTAAATTAACTTCTACGGTGCCCCTATCTGAATTCCTTGTGTGTGAAACATGATTGGATTAGATTTATCAAACAGGGCAAAGCAACCCCATTGGCAAGAGCGATCTGTTAATGGGGTGCCTCTTGGGACCCTATTTGGATGTTATCTACTTGAAGAACACACCTGCAAATTGTTTAAGTGTTATATAAATTATTAACTATGAGAATCTTTCGACATTAGTAGAAATCTTTGTGTTTTATGAAAGCCAGGCTGCAAACCACTAAAGTATATAGAGCCAATGTAATTTTACATCCAAACACATGGCTACATTACCACAAGACATATTTCTACACAGGTATCCAGATACAAACATACATAGTCTTAAACTTATTCGAAATCAATGTCAGAAACACTATTAGTACATACATTCAAATCATGGAAGTAGAAAATTGTCGTGTAATTAATTACTAAGCAAACTTGTAATTTCATATAAAAACAACGTGCGAAATCAATTAAAAAAGAAAGAAAAAAAAAACAGAAACATGCATGAAAAGACAATAAATTATTTAAGAATATTGCATTAAAATTAATATTCATACAACACCAAAAGCACAGAAATAGCAAAACACCTGCTAAATATTCGTTCTTAGGCATTTCTGTGCGTGCCGTGCGCCGCCCTCCTGAGGTACTTGTAAACTTTTGTTGAAGACGATACCTCTGCAGGGAGCGCCAAATAACTGTTTGAATCTGTAGGAAAAGGCGAGCATAAGCGAACTAAACCATGCTAATATATTGAAATTTCTTACAATGTTTCTTTATAATAGAATGATTCCATCCTCACCATGATGGAACGTGTAATAATCTCTATATAGCACCTCGAATATTTGTGTAATTATATAATTTACAGTAGTAGTATCTATTTGGTTTCCATTATTAAACAATCAATAAAAATCCTCGCAATAATTTACATTAATTCCAAAGTTTTTGACACTAGGCTCTCATTGTGCCACGATCCAATTACAAGTAAACCTACAGTGCATGGGTGAGAGATAAAAATATGGCATTTGGAAATTTAGATCAAATTTGTATCTGTATCCTTCAGGTGATACCTTCTACTATCCACAGATAGGAGTAATACGAGGTAACACCTAGATATTATTCAAGAGCCCTGAAAGTCTTCTTATCGACTTGGCGATGATCTAACAAGAAACATTATAAGAATAAATCTAATATACTAAAAGATTGCGAAGTAAATCTCACAATTTGCATTATTGGACAACTATATCCTTTGATACAATTATGTTGTATACATACATAATGTTGTAACTGTAGAGAATACTTACTTCTCCATTCACATAGCAGAATATCACAGCAACGATCATCCCCTGACAAAATAATTATCGATAATCAATTTTAATGTACATTTTTTATTGTATAGTGTACATTATACAAAATTTCTGATATTTATACCTGTAAACCATCCATTGCATGGCTAAAGTATGTATAAGCTTCTAGAAATTCACATTTTCCAGATTGTGGACGATATATCACAAGAGTAAAATGGACGCCAAATAATGGAACTAAAATTAATGTTGCTCTAACGGCTTTCCTATAAATTATAGAATAATTATATTACATATTATATAGAAAAATTTTAAATATCATAATTTGTTTACCTGTATTGGCTGGGTTCATTAGCATGAGTGGCACGGAGTTTAGTGACCAAAACTCTAATGATATTGAACAGGAATGCTAAATTTAACTAAAAAATACACATAAAATTAATATTTCTTAATGAATTTTGTCATTAATTTCTCTTAAATTGTTATACCAGAAGACTTATCAGGTTTGGTGTATTCATTATCCACTCGTACGTCTCTTCTGGAATTGCCCAACACCTAAAAAAAAGTTAAATTTAAATAACGTATTATCAGTTTTCACATTTAATTTAATTTGTACGGTTCATATAAATAATTATCTTTATTAATTTGGCTTTTTAGTATAAACATAAAACTAAGAAAACTTGGTTTTAACAATTATCAATTATGGTGCCCCCATCTTAGCAAGTCTGACAAGAGGGGGGCACCGATGAACATTCAGACAATCAACCATAGATAAGGTTAATGGACTCTGAGAAAATAGGTTAATTTTACTTAAATTTTTACAGTATCATACAAATACATCTTTTAAGTATAGATACATCAGTGGCGCATTATCCTACGGGCAAAAAGACTAGTTGCCCAACTTATTAACTGCCTGGTGCACTAGAACATTGCACACCCACTGTTGTGGTTGCTGGTGCACCAGGACATTGCGTGTGCAATATCCTAGTGCTCCAGCCAAATGCCTTCTTTGCCATCACACAACTACTGCTAATAATACAATAGAATTGAAAACTTACCTCACATCTGAATAAATCTTTCTTAATAAAGCGTAAATACAAATTGGTATTGCTGGAAATGCTAGATTCATAAATATAAATGCAGGTTTTAACGTTCTCTTCATAGATAAAGTGTTTTAAATCAAACTAACCACATACCCCATCCAATCAGATAAAACATAATAAGGCTCTTCTGTTCAGCAAAAGCTGCAGCAATTAATTTGTGTAAGTAAAATCCTTCACAGAGCATCCACATGTAGTTGGTCATGCGAAAATACTTAGTCAGAACGAACAAAATTTTACATCCTACCTAAGAATATGTACACAATATTGTTAATTTTAACCTATTTCATAGATTTTTATTTATAATTATGAATGAACTAACCCCATTAGCTTCCAAAATCGTATTTTCTTCACTTGTAGTGTTGAGCTCGTTTAACATGACGATGGACTTAAATAAGATTACAAAAATACCATTTAGGAGTAGCGAGGCAAATAAATGTTTGTGCATTGTAATTCGATGAACTTGCAATTGTCTACAAGAAAATACATCTGTTTACTATACAATTTCAAGCATAATTAATAAATTATAATTAATTATTGACTTACTTATACATCGTGTATATTATCAATGCAGGGATGAGGAAGATAATTGATATAGCGTAAGTTACTATATGAAAATATAGCAATCTTCTGACTTCCTGTGAATAAAATTATACATTATTTAATTAATAGTACAGTAAATATTTTTTTTAATTTGGCACCCAATAATCCGGCAGGTACAGCGAGCGAAGATACATTACACGTCTAAAAAATTGATAATATGTGCTTGTGTTCAATAGCGTGTTCATTAAGACTTATACAGGTTATTTAATTAATTTTTACGCAGAATAATCATGCACTGTATTATCTACAGACTCACTGATATGCCTGCGTGAACAAATCAGAATTCTGTATAGAGAAAATACAGTAGGATGCAACGTGCAGCCCTCATAGTGCCCACAGGATGCAAAGACACAATAAAAACCAACAATATTTTATAGTATTATTATGAATCTAACGAATATGTCTATTGAATAGTAAGCCTAGTATTTCTTTCACTCACAGCTACACGTCCACAGTTTCCATAATTGGTCCACTCGTTATTATACTCGTCGTTGACATACCAAGTACCGTTGGGCCAACATTCTTTCATAGCAAAACCTATATAATACAAAATATCATTAACATTCTAGAATTATTTATGTTCTAAAACAATATTAAATATTATAATTCATTTATTTACGTGGGCATGCAGGTTGTTCACTCTTAAAGTAAATATGCCTAGCGCAAGGGGCAATTGCGATTGTTCCAGCTTGGGTATCCGGCCAGCACTGCCAACCATCCCAGGTTCTTGGGCAATATGTTTCTGTAAACACCACAAAATGGTAGAAACTATGTTTAAATTTAAACATAATTGCTTAGTTATAGTAATTACCTTCAGTGGATTTCGTAGCCTTTGCCATTTCTTCGCAGCAGTCGAGAGCAGCTTGGCAACATTCCGCCCATTTCTCTATAAATTCCTCCGAAATGAATGTGGATACGATTGGGCAACTAGTGTTACTGGGATCAGGTAAATATGGTGTATTATCTTCAGGGTTATATAAATACCCATTGCCTTTGTACCTGTGACAAAGAACAGTTTTGGTACATTACTTTATAACCATTTTGGGTTAGATCTACCTGTAGTATACAAAATGGCTGCTCGTCTCTGGTTCCAGCAAATAGAAGAAGGAAAACAGGGGGACGCACGTTCTAACCTAACCTATTCTAATAAATTACCATAATTATTACCAACCAAATTATTAGAATAGGTTAGATTAGGTTAGGTTAGAACGTGCGTCCCCCTGTTTTCCTTCTATTTGCTGGAATCAGAGACGAGCCGCCATTTTGTATACCATAGGTAAATCTAACCCCATTTTGTTATGTAAAAATCGTAATTCTTACACAAATTTCCAGCTCATGTTTGGAAAGATCCAATCTGGTAAGTAGTCGTAACATCTTGCACACGTATCGTAACGGTAAAATATATAATTTAGCGCTACTCTTCTTTCCGTACGGCAGTAAACGTTGCTGTATTCAAGAGTTGATTGGTTTGCACTCTCTGAATCTGCATGGATTAAATGTGGTAAAATCTGGAAGTAACATGAAAGTTCATAGTTACTTATTACAGTAATATATCAGTATAGAACATAAACTTTTGAAATATATTCACGATTTGAACTGAGGTTTTCACTCAGAACACAGAGTTTTAAAGAATTTAACGTAAGCTTCTAAAATTCTATGTAGTGAAACCCCTATTGTGCAACAACCAGTGGTTCCGAGCAAACATGGTCTTTATGAGGGGGGGACTCATGGAGAGCTCCATTATCATCATCGTCGTCATCACCATTCTCATTAACTACGAGCTTAATGCCCATTAGTGTCTCATGCCTTTCGTATAATAATAATAATAATTTTGAAAGCGAATAGACAAATCATTGTAGTAAAAAATATAAGTGAACGTACAGGGTGGCCCATAAATCGCTTAATCGAGACATATATTTTAAAGACCACTTTAAAATCTGTTTGAAGTCAAAGCTAACAATTCTTAAAACGATCTTAAAATATATTTTTTGTTAATTGGCTTTTGAGCCACCCTGTATATTCGAAACATTATAAACTAGGCTATTAAAAATAAAAAACATTTTAAATTTTATTACGATTTTTAAAATAAAATGGTAATAAATTACCTCATGATTTTACCTGAATGACTAAAGCAAAATAAAGGGTTGACAGATAGAGTTGACCCATTTCTAATCAAACAAAACAGGAAATTTGTCACACTCTTTACTTAATCCAATCTGTTTTAACTTTCAAAACGTCGACGTTCGGTGAAGCTGTGATAAGTTTTCTTGAATTTCTAATTAAAAAGTAATAATAATAATAAAGAAAATGAGAAAAATTTAAATTATTCATATGGAATTAAACAGAAACTGTATCTTAACACTTAAATTCTTCATCTTAGTTATGAGCATGGTCATTCAATATGTGAATAAATATCTGGATGATTAGTGGCACTGTGCTACTGTAGGCCTACTAAGCCCACCATTGGACGAGTGGATAACACCATAAAACACTGAAAGTGGGTTCGTTCCAACGGGCTGACTAGCGTTTTTCTTACCTAATAGGTGTAAATAAAATATATAATGTTATACGTTTTATAACAAACATACTGTATAGTAATACCTATAGTAATCATATGTGTAATGACACCGTACATAAGTTGATCATTTTATTAGTCAGGACTTCTAAAAGCAATAGCCACTATTCAGATATTAGACACGTGGCCAGCATGTTGCTCAGGCACGAACCCACGACGAGTGTTCAGGAGTTTTATCCACTCGCCCACAAGTTTGCCGAATTAAGAGATGTGTACAGAAGATATAGTTGATAAAACCCTATATTAATTCTAATATGAATTTGCGCAAATTACACTAGAAATTTTGAAAATACAAATTATCTTAACAGAAGTTTCATTATAATACTCCACTCTCTCTCTCTACACCAGGGGTGTCCAAACCGCGGCCCGCGGGCCGCATGCGGCCCAACGCAAGTTGCAATGCGGCCCAATGAACGTGTAAACAAAACTGACAAGTTTATTTTATTTATTTATTTATTTATTTCAACGGCATCAACCACAAAAAAGAAGTCTCACAAAGCCGTAAAACTTTATATATATATATACTGTTGAGATGGCTATTTTTGGGCTACTTTTTAGAAAATTTTGCTACTTTTTTTTTGCTCTTTAGCTAACTCCGGCCCATAAATCCATGATTTCGTCCAATGTGGCCCAGAGAATCTGAAAGGTTGGACAACCCTGCTCTACACCATTAAAATGACAAAAAATGATAATAATAATAAACATATTAAAGTAATAAATAAGTAAATGCAAGATTTAATGAAGCATATTGCACGTTATTATGCTCCATTAAACTCTTAATACATCATTATCAAATTCCTTTGATAATGAGGATCATTTGTAAAGGTTAAATATGTAATCCTTAATTAAACGAGCTTGACACTTGGCATGTGCATTTACTAAATTATTAAATATCAAACAAACTAAATAAATGGTATAATTAGAGAGAAAATTGTTAAGTAACAAAACTCCAAAATCATTTTAAAAAATAACGGTTCATTAATCTTCATGAACATATTTAACAATTAGTTATTTGTTATTTGTTATATTGTTATATTGTTTAATGTAGTGAACAGTGCTAGAAATTGCAAAAATTACTAGATAAAAATACTTTTTTTATTTATAACATTCTATTATTAATTATAATTAAATAAAGATTAAACAAGATTTGGTGTATGTCGTATCAAAAACCCAGCAAAGAGTTGCATAACTTTCCAAGCATAAAAGTTGTGTGTAGCGCAATCTGTTGAGTTTTATTAAAAAACTTTTTATATTATTCATAATTATAGGATGGCATAATACTTAACTTTCAGGGCAGAAATGAGCTTTATAAGAAATTATAAATGGTAATAACGAGTATTATTAACTCGCGATATGACACATCACCCCCTCAAAGATCGAGGGAGGTAAAAGATTTCGTGGTCAAAGGTTGAAGGGGTGTTGACCCCTCTATTTCTACACCCAGTAGACCTTTCATCACCAAAATTTAATAGCGTAAATGCCTCTAATTCATTTTTAAAACGAAACGAAAATAACTGTCAGTTTCAAAAAATTTCGAGAGATGGCGCTACATTAGTACGAACCCACGTCTAAATCACTGCACACTTTAAAGAAATTTTATCACCATAAAACAAACAAACATTAATTACAGATAATTTAAAACGTGCTCTCACGTTCTAATTTTAGTACAAAACATAATTTTTTTTCAAAAATAATTTAAAAATAAATAAATAAATAAATTTCTGTACTGCATTATTAGAGGGGGAGTTATTTTAAAATATAAATTACGATAACAGATTATCTGTATGCTTATCACTTATAAATAGCCGTTACTCGACTCAATTCGATGACACAGAAGATGTATCACATGAAGAATCATTGATAAATTTAGCATCAGATCAATATCAGGTAGAAGAAAATGGAAAAGGAGAGTTAATTTTCTTCTATTTATATAAAAATTCTTCTTATATCTATCCTTTTCCGTATGCTAATATAAAGAGTGAATATTCAATTTACGGAAAATGCAGTAAAATTTGAAATTCCATTAAGAAATGATCAATAGAAAAGGTGTTTCCAAATCTTGAACGTTGTTTCTCAGCCATTCTGTGAATCATTTCTCACTCAAATCACTCTAAAATATTATATTATACATTTTATATTAACTTTATTATCATTCTGTTAGCATCATTTATGTAATTGTCAAATAACGTCGCAAGTGACCGAGTGAATAAAAAACCATTATTAGTTGGTCGTGGGTTTGCACCTTGCCACCGGGCTGGTCGCGTGAATTTTTCGGGTTTTCCTTACGTTTGTAACACCTAAATAGGGAGCGACTTTCTTTTCCTATAGATAATTTCCCATGGAAATTTCCTATAGTTCTTCCAGGATTCGTTCCTTTTGGCAGATTGCCCATGTGTTTCATTGCCTCCTGCCATCAAACCAAACCAAATAACATTAATAATTTTAGAGGATTTAGTCTTCTAACAATGACCATGCTTTTATGTTCTCGTCAGTGTCCGTTGTTCGGTGTTTATCCAGTTTTATAATCTTATTTTTATATAAATTTTCATTAATTCATAATGTTCTGGTTGGCGTTAAATCGAAGGCTCTCGAACAATAAAAACGATATAAAGATGTGTGAACAGAAGTTTGAAAGTCACGAATTTGGTGATAGCAATTTCTGTGTGACACAAAAAGAATCATTTGCGGATATTCATTGGCACTATAGTGGAGTGGTGCTTTATAGGAAAGCACTATATTGAGGTTTAACCGTATTTATGTGGAAGAATATACTAAAATGTATAGATCTTAACATCAATACAAATTACGTTATAAATATTTTTTATCAGAATATTTTTATCTATTGTATATTCTGTCGTTTATTATTCTCACTATGTCTGTCTGTTTGTCAACTCGTTAGAAAAAAATTATGAAAAATATGAACTTCTGCATTCAGTAAAGTGAGAGAAAATGAGTTTTGTGATAAGGTCTGTGAAGAATTCCATTACCTTCACTACCTATTAAAAGAGAGAGAGGAAAAAACCAATATTTGAAAGCTGAATCAAGAAAACACGCAAATAATCACAACGAAAATCAAGAAAACACATGTTTAGATTCTATATTTCCTTGTAACGAGTCTTGGTTCCACCAGAGTCGGAGTATATTGAATGCCCTCCAAAAATATTTAATGTAACGCCGTTAAATATATTTAGAAGATACTAAAAATACTATAAAAATTTTGCAAAAAGGTTTATTAATGAGGCAACGTTATATCGGGTTTGGGAATTGAAAGGAAGTATTTATTTAGTTCTCTCGTAGAGTAAGTAAAGAACATAAATATTTAATTACAATATTTAGGTAAGGTGTTATGACCCTATATAACCATAAGAACGAAGTTGTTCCTTACGGAAAGTAAATAAAATTAACTTCTGTATAAAAATAATTATTAAAGTATAATTTAATAGCGTGATAAATTAATTAAACGCAGAGAACGAGTGAAATATTTAGTACCTTAAATTAGAGAAAAAATCGGTCAAAAATTCTGTAATTAGCAACAAGAATCTCGTACTAGTAACTTAATTTCCTCCGTGAAATACTTGAACCCACGACAGTCGTGGGTTCGAGCCTAATCGAGGAGCAACCACCTGGAATTTATCATGTTTTCTTCGATTCTCAAACACCTAAGTAGGGCACAAAACCCTTCTTGATAGAACGAATAAGTGTTGCATGCCTTATTGCATTAATTAAACCCCTCAAATATTTTTTCCTCAAATAAAGAAGCACCTTGCTAGAAAACACTAGGCAACATCCTATACTTACTATTTTAAAAAAATACCGAATTAAATGTTTATTTAGATGATGTGTCTTGATTTTTCCCCATAGTAAACAGCAGATATCGGGTTTAGTTTACATGAACAATTATTTAAAATAAAACACTTCTACCGTTTAAAAACTTCATTAATTAATAATTAACTTTTAATTGCATTTAGAGTGTTCTGTTATTATTAAAGTAATTTTAAAAAACAGCTTGAGGACTTTTACACGTTTATGTTAATGTAGAAAATGTAAAAGTTACACATTTTGGCCTTAAAAATCTGAGAAAATGCAAAAAAAAAATTAGCTGAAAATACAGATGTTTAATTGATTAAATAAATTAATTTCTTAATAAATTAATTAAATCTGGCTATATTTTTTAAAGTTTGTTTATCTGTGAGTATTGTTCAAGGGAAAACTAATAAAATTTTATTACACCTTATCAACTTTACTACCTACTTCACATGTTCTCAACATCATAAAGTGTTTATTATCTTGTAATAAGTTATTAATAACATTACTTAAACGAAGAAATCCCTTAAATAATTTGCTAAATAAAATTACATCTTAAATAAAACCGTTTACAGTAAATATATGTGTTATAAAATTAATTATACTTAAGTAGCACAAAAAGTAATTTAAAATTTATTAATTAAATAAAATATTATTTAGTAATTATATAAATGTTACTATAATCTGCTTAAGTTGTAAAATAATATATATTTTTGTAATTAAAAATTGATTGTATTTATTAAATATTTAATTATGTTTATTCACAATTGTAAATACGGTTAAAATAACAATCATTTTCAAAATATTTAATCGTGTTTCAATTTCAATTGTGTTTAAATTTAATTGTAATACAATAGAGTGAAATGAAGTAAAAATACAACGAAATTTTTAATTATAATTAATAAATTTAAAAAGAAATTAACTTTCCTTTATGTCTTCTTATTAATATGCTAATTTATTAATTAAGTGTGATTTAATATAATCAATATTTTCGGCATCAACACTTAATTAATTTAACTTAATTGCAGCAATAAGTATATTACTAAAGAAGATTATCTTTTATAAAATAAATATCTTTCTGTTTATTTATATAAATCAAAATATTTATTACTGACATAGATAATGTTAATCATATTTAGTTAGTAACAATTACTTTTATTACTTAAAAGTAATTTAATTATATTGATTTTAATTTATTTAGAGGAAAATTACAGATTTTTTAATATTTTACATCCGTTTAAACTAATTAACAAGTTAACATGAAAACAAGTAGTTCATTGAAAACATTAACAAGACGTCAAGAAAAAAAATAATAAAAAATAGTATCAAGTTTCCAATATAGTGTTACATGAAAGCAAAACGAATAAATATATAATTGAAAAAATTAAAAAAAAAACAATTAAAAGTTTATAAATTATGCATTTAAAACAATTACCCTCTTTAATAAGCATAGTTTATATATTAAAAAGTAACTAATACCCCATTTTATAACAGTATTGTAACAGGTTTTAAACAACCAAGTAACCCGAATTCCCATAATGTAGTTATATTAGAGGCTGGATTCTGACTTGTTTAGGCCCTAAAGTATAACGTATAAGAGGCCCTTCTTTGACCACACTCAATGTAATATATCTCCCCACTCTCTATCTCCCCACTTTGTTGAGTTCCTTACTCAAAAATGTTATAGCATCGATGCCCATTTTATACAACTTGCTGTCTAAAATTTAGCTTCTAAATCCTTACTCCATCCTGAGTTATTGAACGAAATACATACACATACAAACACACACACACACACACACACAGAGAGAGAGAGAGAGAGAGAGAGAGAGAAAGAGAATAGAGAGAAATGAGAGAGAGAGGGAAGTGATAAAGAGGGAAGAGAAAAAAAGAAAAGGGAAAGAGAGAATGAACAGAGAGAGAAACAAGAGAAAGAGAGAGATGTGTGAGAGAGACGGGCAATGGAAGTGAAAGAAAAAGTAGAAAGAGAAAAAAATGAGAAGTGGGAGAGTGAAGCAAGAAGTAAGAGAGAAAGAGCGAGAGAGACAGACAGGCAGAAACACATTTCTCTGGAATTTTTTTTCCATATTTTCAACCTTTCCAGTTCAGAAAGTCTCAGAACATCGAAATTTGCAAAAATCCCGTATGATCGAATTTGACACGATTACAATACTTTTCTGTGTTACGTTATAACAGCCGGGAAAGTAACAGAAAGAGCTTTACTCTTTCTGCTTCGATAATTTCGCTTTTACTTATATATTTTTCTTTAAATTTTTAAACAATTAATTTACATAAATGCCACGCCAATCAGTCCATACTACACTTTTCCTTGATTAGAATAACTAATTTACTTTAACTTCAGTTTTGTTTATTTAATTCCATTCATCAAGCATACGTAACACTTGTTCTTATTAAAAATTAGTTAATTATCTTCTACTAACTTTTCTTATATTCTACTTCACATTTACATTATTCAAGATTAATTTAATTTTACATTAATGGCAATTAAGAAAAATTGTAAATGCTAATAACGAGTAAAATCTTCATCTGACACGTGACCCCATCCCCATAGACCTTTAACCACCAAAATGTAACAGCGTGAATCTCCATAACACAGAAACTTCTGTATAAAACTTCAGAAATTTTTGACCAAAAGCGCAGGAGTTATTAAGCTTTAAATTGGGCAAACAAAATCGTGCCCCCCATACCCACAGAAGGAAAAAACCTCAAAGGTTTAGTATTTCTGGATGTTTCAAGAACCATGAATTGTAAAAATATTTTTAGGGGGTCATTTTTTGACAATGACCATACTTTCAATCTGTTATATATGACACAGGGATAGAAAAACACGTTTAAAGTTACTGCAGACACACACGTAACTATAATCCTGTAATTATTTTCAAGTAGTTACAAGCCTCAAGTGATCAATAGACAATACTTTACGTACAATTCCTCAAATTACTTTCAATCTCCTGTGCCAGAAACTTGGGATGTTATCAAGAAGCACTTAAACTACTGTTAAATTAGCGGTTTTTATCAAAGGTCTGACAAGAATAAATACTTTAAAACTTACTATCTTCATATATGACCTTCTACATATTTTAATGGCACAATTTTAATGGCATCAACTTTCTGAGCTTCCCGACAATTCTTTTTTAGATAAGCGGGTTTAAAGCATCTTTGCACTGCTGACCAGCTGCAAAACACCAGAGGAAACACTCGAAAAGTGGTTTTACTTGTAAACGAAATAAAATTATTTAGCTAGAACCTTACAAAATATTTTCTTTCTATATTTTCGTGAAGTACAGTCGCGAATTGTAGTAGCTAAAGAGGGGGGTAGCGTGTGACCTTGCTGGTTATCTGAAGATGTGTCGAGGCACTTAACTTCCTCGTAGGTTTATAAATAACACCTTAAAGAATACGTTCGATAGGAGCAGAAAAAGCATGTCTTAAGGATAAGTGAAAGATATCCGGTGTTGATGGAAAGTTTGTTTAGAAAATGTGCTCCTTTTCTGTCCTTTAAATTACTTTACACGTTTATTTTCTAAATATAAATTGACTCCAAAGGTGAATTACTCTATAATTAATTCCGGATCGTAAAATTTGTGTTTTCCAATTGATAATTCGCGGTCCCTTGAAGCAGGTAAACTGGATTTTTGAGGTTACGTCACCATCAGTTATGGTGAAATGTTGGGAAAGTCGCCAAGTTATGTAAATTTCTTTATGAATTTCGTGTTTTTATTTAAAGAATGACTTCCTAAATTGCTATTTTACGGAAATTTATTAAGAAAAAAGTAATATATAATATTATAATAGCGACAAAGCTAAATGAATACGTAATACTAATTTTAAAAAATTTAGTACAGTAACTTTCCCAGCAAAAAAGTTAAAACTGTGTATGGCGCCTTCTGTCATGAAATTTTGTTTAAAACGCTTAATTTTGAGGAGAGAGTTACGTTTTATTTTTAAAAATTTGTAAATGCTAATAACGAGTAAAATCTTCATTAAGTCCACTCGAGATACGACACATAATCGCCACTATCTCACCACCCCCTCGATCTTTAATCACTAAAATTTAACAGCACCAACCCTCCCCAATACACAAACTCTCTGAAAAATTTCAGAAATTTTTGACAAAAGGAACAGGAGTTATTAAGCTTCAAATCGGGTGAACAGAATCGTCCCCCCAACCTTTCTGATATTTCTGGACGTCTCAAGGTCACCTGAGTCCAAAAATGTATAAATTTTGGAGGTCATTCTTTGACCTATTGCCATACTTTTCCTCCGTTATACTGTATATAAGAGCCGAGAAAGTAAAAATAAGGAAATCTGTCTGGTTGTCTGTACGCATCCAATAAAATTTTTAGAACTATCATACGATTTAATTTATATAAAACAAGAGTTTATTTTAAGTTCCTTTACTGAATGAAGTTTAAAAAGCGTTCAAAATTTAGAATCTTTGACACATGTTTACGTATAATTACCGAAAAAGAATACTCTACTGTGTTCCTATCTGTAAATGGCATCGTTCTGCTTAAGATTTTGATATTTTTATACATCCATCTCCCGAAAAAAAGTGAAGTGATTACTTAAATGAATAGCCCTTTCTTCTTCGTACGTGTATATTTATTTATATATACAGTTACTTTAATAAATCAATGTTACTCTAGGTCTTCACGGTTCGTGTATACAATATTGTATAGTAATTTACGTTATCTGATAATTAATTATAGTTATATACATTTATTTTCTACATAAAGTGGTCAGTAGATTTACAACAAAGTTTTATCTTGATAAATGATCAGGTTTTCTTCCTCTAGTTACAAATGGTGTCAATGTACTGATGCGGATCTCGTGTCTAAATAGCCTTATATCTTGTAAAAAGTTTTGTGTAAGGATACTTTTATAATTTTCTAGTATTTTCTAGGTTTTTCATTATACAGGGTGAGCTAAAAGTTCCTTCCATCTTTTACATCCCAAAATTACAGAAGTCACACAAGAAATCGTGCTTAGAAAACCACAAGAAACTTTCTGTTGGCCTTGAAAATGACTTTCAAATCCACTTAAAAAGTTAAAATCACTTTTACTTTTTACGAATTTAAAGTTCCTACCTTATAACTCGAACATTTGTTTGCATAATTACGTTTAATGATCCATAAAATGGTTGTACAGTAATTAAATGGCAATCCTCTGCTCCTTAAAAACATACAACGTGAGAGACCTTGAAAATGGTTTTCAAGACCAACCGAAAAAAAGTTCCATTCGCTTCTCTATGCTTTCATGTAATTACAATTAACAGAATTAATCACTCTTCAGCACTTTTGTAATGAAAGCGATGCATGGAAGTTTTGACTCAGCCTGTTTGTAAGTATAGAAATGTCTTGGTATGGTTCCCTTCCGGAGCAAAGTGGAATATCTTAAAATAAATGATATGTAAATGAATAGTTTAATAATTTTCTTCGCATTTGTTGTAAAACCAATTAATTACTTCATTAACTTTAATTATTATCTTACATTTTTAAGTACACAAGAAAAGAAGATCCCTATCTAACGGCCTACCAGTGGCCAAGCAGATACTGGATGCGAATTAGAACCTCACCAACAGGTCACGTGAAGTTTTCAGGGATTTCTTCATGTGTCTAACACTTAATAACGATATTTTTCCATAGAAATTACCCTTTGAAAGCACCTTTCCCTTGGCAGATCACCCATGTGTTGTGTTACCTTATACGAAAGCCCTGTCTAATTTATCACTCCCTTCTGGTAAAACGAAGCAATTTGCGCACAAATGTTAAAAGAAATGTCAAACATTTAAATTAATGCTCATAAATAATTTATATCATAATTATGTATTAATTAAATTATTATAATAATACTTATTCTGTACTTGTCACTCTTATTTTTCTGTTACAAAGCGTTAGATTTGCATTGATTTTTACGACTTTTTTCACAAAGACGTTATTGATTTTTTTCTTTCTTCGAAATATCTAAAACGGAATTTCTCCACATTAAATTTATCACCTGTCTGAAATTTAAATATATTTTACCAAGAAATAGCATAATTTAAAGTGAATATCTCCCGTTGATTTACCGGGAAAAAATAAAATTGTTGTAAAATTTAAAGAGTTAAGTTTATAAAACATATTTCGCACGAAAAATGAAAGCGTAATGTATGTTCTACACAAAATTTTTAAGGAAAAGTAGAGAAAAAAAGGGTCTAGAACAGATAGAAATTGACATAAAGGAGAAGTGGGATGCTGAGGATGAGGATGCTGATCATTAAGGATAAAACAAAAGTTTTCATTATAAGACAATTGCTGAAGTATTTATAACAAACAGTTATTATTTAAAATCGTTATTTAATCATGAGAATTATAGCAATTACCGCTAAACCCATTAATATCAACAATGAAAGTGGTGTTGATGCAACATGCTAAGAGTTATCGACGTTTACAACAATGGCTATAATATTAATGCCACTTAAGTTATATTAAATAAATGCACCTCGTTACGTAGATAAAACCCATTGTAATTTCATCCACTTGCAATTATCTGAAATTTTCACAACCATTTTTAGATACAGTTGCAAACTTTCCAAGTCAGAATTATATTTAAACAATGGAATGTGTTCGTTGCGTACAGGTTGCTCGAGATAAATAGCATTTTAGCATTATAAAAATTCGCTAGAAAGTTGTAGAACATTTTATTCTATAAAAAAACAAAGGGGGTAGAAATAGTTTGAATTGTTTAATGAAAATAATCTTTAAATTTTAAGAAAATCAATACATTTAATGGCATTTGACATCATAAGAATTCAACTTTAAATTAAGGAAATTGTTTGGAAAATATTGCATAAAATTGAATTTTTATGTGTATACAGCATTTCCTGTAATTGTTTAACAATTTATTTTTAAAAAAAATTATCTAAACTCCTCATTTATATGCTTAAATATCGAAATTAATTAAATGTTACACCTCTGTCTTGTCAGATAACAACAGTTACAATAACCTAAATACATGTATTTTATGTTGTTGCAGTTTATTTATAATGTATAATTTAAACTTAATTAATCAATAAAATCGATTTTCTATCATATAAAATTATTTTATCCAGAGATTTATCATTTTAAAATCATCAGAACTCGTTAATTCCTTCCGAGGAATGCTAATCTTGTAATAGAGATCGAATAATTGTACATTAAGTACACTGATTATATACTAATTTCGAGTTTAATCCCTGGATTTTTCTTTAAAAATTGTAAGAAAATGCAATTTAAATAACATAAATATTCAATATTTATATAGTTCTTACTTAATTAAAACTAATTACCACAAAAAAGTTATTTTTTAAAGTAAATTCTTGAAAGTTGTAAGAGAAACGAAGAATTAAAACGAAAATATTAATTACATTTAACTAATATATTGTAATAAGCATTAATTACAATTAAAATTTTTCCGATTATCAAATTGACAGAATTAAATTGAAATTTTTATGTGCGTTAAAATCATCAATTACAACAAAACTTAATTGCAATTAAAATTTTTTTCAGTAATTGATTAATTTTTAACGTTATTCGTAGGAAAATTCAAGTAATTGATTTTTATTTCATTAAATAAATATAAAATTAATTAATTTTAACTATAATAATTGATTATACTTCAATATAAATTAAAGTATATTCTTAACGATTTTTAGTGTAAATTAATTAAGTTTTTAATTGTTTTTTATTATTAATTAAATTAAATTAATATACTATACGAAGGGAAAGGCTATAAATTAGTGTATAAAGTAGGCATTACCTTGTTAGTTCCTGAATGTGTGACTAAGCCACTCATCCTGCTGCCAGTTACTGAAACGCTTGTACAATCTACTATACAATATCTTGGAGCCTTTACTTACTTTAGTACTGTTGTGGCTCCATCTGGAGAGAAAGTCGTAGCACACAGTTGAAACTAATAAAATTTAAGTAAATCTTCACTCGTACAATATTATAATTAATTTTAAAAAAGTAACTAATTAATCTTATATAAAATCATAATAAAATTATTTTGTAGTAATTTATAGAAGGATTGTGTTCATGAGTTTATAAAAAATTCGTATTGTAAATATTTTATATAAAAGAAAAATTATATTGTGGTAAGTTTTATTAAAGATATAACAACTTAAAAATTTATGATGTTTATCCACGAAAATAATTCATTTCTGTAATAAATAATAATTATAACGCTATAAAAATTAATTAATTTATTAAATTGAGAAATATACTAGACAGAATTTAACAAATTTTTTCTTCAATTATTAAGAAAATTCGTGTATAAAATATAATAAAACAGTCGAACCTGCAACAGAGTCCACCTGTAAACGGCGGCCATCTTTTATTTTCTCATCAGTGTGTCCGCTTTTCAGAGGTTTTACTGAAATGGTTCTTTCTGGATAAGAAAGAAATATGTGCAGCCAAACCTGTGAATAACGGACAGTGACGTAAACTTTATTTTTCCTTGTTATAATTGAAATTAATATTTTGGCTCCTATTTAGGTGTAAACACCTAAATAGGGGCCAAGTTTTCATATTTATTCCCGTGCTTAAATGTGTGATAAATATTTATTTTAATATTGAAATACTGGATATAGTCAAGTAGATTAAAATTCTTTTTCTGAAGTTACATTTTTATTTTATTTTTTTTTTTGAAAAATTACTGTTTTGGGAGGTTGTAAATTACTAGATTTTGCTTTATAAATTCATTAACTGAGCGAAGTACTGATTTCAACATGTATATTAAACATGATAAATTGTTTTAACGATTTAAGAGATGGCCAAGAGGTGATCTAATTTCTTCGTTATATCGATTTTTGTAATTAAGTTATACAGGTTGTCCCATAAGTCTGGGACAACCTATATAATTAAGTTATACAGGTTGAGATCGACATAACCATAGTGGTTATTTTTCACATGGAGCTGAGTTATGAGGAAAGAATTCAAGTTATGACTTGAGTAGCGAAGAGTTTAACACGCTGCTATATGTGATGCTGAAAAGATGGTGGAAATTACATGAATTTTTTTATAATGTACGTATGTCATTTTCAATACTAAACCTTCTGTAACACAGTAAATTACTTTTTTGTGCACCAATTTAATGCTACATAATACAATTTTCAATGTCTCATTGTCATGAAAGCAATGGAACCCAACAATATACGTGCATCTTGAGGAAAATGTGGTACTTAAAATATATCGATGTGATTCATATTTGATGACGCAGTAAGGCAATAATATACTAACACGTTATCCCAAAACATGTTTAGTATATTTGAAACGTGGCCAGTAACCGAAATTCCGAGATTACCTGTCCCTAAGCCCACCAGTGGCCAAGTGGTTCCGTTCTGCGAACACTAGAAGTTCGGTCATGGGTTCGAGTCTCGTGAAGTCGGCCTAGCCACTTGGAGTTTTCCGGGTTTTTTCCACTTCTGTATAGGGGCAAGTTACTCATAAAAATACCTCCTGGAAGGCATCCCCCAGGCATATCGCCCGTGTGGCGTTGCTATAACTTAATAAAACAAACTTATTCCTAAAAGATATGTAAGAGTCCGTTTATTCATTGTTAAATGTAACCAGCGTGCCAAATCTCGAGGCATATGAGTAGCAACACGAATGTATAGAGAGTGACACGTGTACAAACTCTCGATATCACGTGATACTCTCAACACCGTGTTGCTGTTTATGTAAGTATTTTAGCACTCTCATATATTTTTATTTATGAATTTTAAAATTTATATTGTTATATAAAGTAAAATTTCACTAATATAAACATTTCTGGCAGATTTTTATATACTTTGTTCTTGATAAATTCTTGTATTATTAATAAATTTTTCAAATATTTCAGAATTATTTATGTCTTATACTAAAAAACGTCGACAGATTCTCATCCTTTTGTAGTGGATAGATCCTGTTTTTGAAGTGTATCTGTCTTTGATAAAGTGTTTAGTTTGTCTTCTGGTCAACATTGAGTATTGATTGTTCAACGAGATATTCACTGTCTAGAACTCGGGTGACACATGTTAGTTAACAAGACATTTTCTCTTATTTAATTTCAATACTGCGATGGGTATAATTTTAGATCATCAAGTGAGTTACACAAAAGAAGATAGTTATTCAACTAATATAATTGCTTTCGTATAAGGCAAAGCGACTTTCTGGAGATCTACTGAGGAAGGATGCTTCAAAGACTAAATGTGTGCCAGTTTCCTATAGAAATTGGCACCTATTTAGGTGTTACAAACGTGGCCAGCCCGTTAACGAGGCGCGAAACCTATGACCACTGTTTAGTGATTTTATTCACTCGGCCACTAATGGTCATCTCTACATTTATAAATATAAGAATAAATGTTTCTGTAATAAATTAGGGCATAAAATTTTATAACTATAAAGTATTTATCGTAATGTAACATAGCTCCAAACCGAGCACATGCTTGGTAGTTCGTAGGAGTCTCGTAACACCCGAGCATAACACCATTTCTTCGGATCTCGGCTCGAGGACCACTAGTTTGGATGGCACCCGTCGTAATAGAGTTTAGAGTGTGGTGCCAACACAATTTTTTTCTATTCGCTTTTACCTCTGGCCCGCCAATTCCGTTACTCATCCTTGTTAGGACTCAGATCTTGGCTTATAGCCAATAAAAGGAGCCCTAATCAAACAAAACTTCAACTTACATTACCGAAAATTACTCCATAACCTGTGCCATTGTTCCTTGACTTCCGGTACTACTGACCCAAGATGACCTAATAAAAGGGCCCATTAGTACTCACAGGACATAAAGAGTAAAATTACCTCATCGTAGGTTAGGCCTATGTTGTGGGCGGTTAGTGTTGAAGAACATAACCCGATGAAGGTTGGTCACCCATGAAAGATCCTAAGGTTTTGACCAGGAAAATACATAAAATAAAATCGCCTTTAATTAATGAATTAAATTTAGAGCACAAATTTTCTGTCATTTTTAACAAAATTCAATTATTTTTTCACATTATTACCAACGTACAACAGTGTGCAGTGTCTTACATATGTATTGACTATAATGGGTTTTATGCGTTCCACAGTCTATACGACATATGTATTGTTCGTTTCCTGTAATGGCTACGATCAGGTAACAAACAGTTAAGTAAGCAAGTCAGTGACAGTCCGTTACATATCAAATGAACTGTCACTTAGCTTCTAGTCACCTAGATGCACCAAGTATCTTATATATTGTTAACCTTATATAATATATTGTCTTTATTTCTTTATATAGTGTCTTATGTATTGTCTTTGTAACGTGACATAATGTCTTACGTATTGTGTTTATGTCTTAAACAGCCAATTAAATAATGTAAAAATTTATATGTTATATTGTATCGTGTATCATATTATAAACTATATACACACCTAACAACAAAATACATATTTAAACGCACTAAATCTATATAAATTTAAATTGTAAGTATATCAAAATATCTCATAAAATTCAAATTGTTTGTTATTCCGGCAATATAAACAACAAAACCCAACTAAATAATTAATAATTCAACCATAATTTTTCCAGAAAGATGATACAGCACATCATAAAAAAATCACGACTGCGTCATTCACAATATTATTCCGTGATATATTAAAGTAATATCTAAACTTTATGATATAAAAATTAATGTTTTTGTCACTAGGACTATAGGATTACAACAAATGACACATTGCAAATCATTGTGTGCTGCAAGGCGACAGATCGGATGACATCACTACTTAAATACTTCACTGTACGATATAAATCGTTTAATTAAAGGACTATATGTGTTTAAGTATGTTGAAATTTCTTTGTGTAGTTTTTGAATGCGTTTTACCACCAGATTTAGTGATGTTTTGCAGATTTCTATCACGTGTTTATACCACCGGACACTGGTACTTATTGATGGGTTCGTGCCTCACCAGCACGTTGCCACTTGAAAAACATCTAAATAACGGCTACTTATAAAATAAAAACCACTGATACTTAGCGACGGGTGGCCACTTGTGGTTTTCCTCACCTATCCAGCACCCGAATAAAGGCCAATTTCTGACAGAAAGTCCATTCAGGAGCACCCCTGCTTGGCATATCGCCAGTTGCCTTCTTCCATCGATCTTTCCTCGGTTATAAAGAACATCCGGTCAAGAAAGATGCTCTTCATCAATATAATTAACCTTTATCTCGGTAATTTTGGTGTTAATTATCTCAATTATAAGCCAAAATTGTAAAGTTCTTCAAGATAAAAATAAGGGATTTGTCGCACACGTTTAATCTTAAAAAAAACCCCTCCATTTATTACTAGATAATCTGGTAATTACTTTCTGATGTAACCCATATTACTACTCATAAATCACTGTCTGAAATTAATAAAACTCACGTTCTAACTAATGACATTTATAATTATAGATATACGAACTTATAGACATATATAGCCCTATATTTAATCATATTTTTCTGCTGCTAAATTATATTTATCAGTATGACTTCTAATGGATTTCAGAGAGAAAGTTTAATTTTAATAGAATTAAATTTTATAACCATTTTTAAAATTTGTACACAAAATACTATTTATTCTACTCCAAGATCTTAATTAACAATCCTATTATTAAGCTTGTTTGTATACGACAAGAGACACGTGGCAATCTGCAGCCTCCCAGGAGGTCTTTCGATGGGAAATTGGCCTTTCATTTGGGCGTTATACATATGAGGAAGACCACAAAAACTCTACGTTTTCATCTATTAGTGAGGCACTAACCACGACCAGTGTTAAATTGTTTTCCACTCGGTCACTTGTGGGCCTTATTACTAACTTCCACTTGATGATTATAGAAGTAATTACTTTTATAACTGATATTCTCTATTAAAGAGGGGTGTCAAATTAACTTTACGATCGCCACACCATCTATGATTAATGGCCCAAAACTACCATAAAATATTACCTCTACATGATAATAAAATTAATTATAAATGGAATTATATTATCGTCGTCAATTGTGAGATTTGTAATATTTTTATGAAGATTTAAAAAATCTCTGTGCTGCAGCCAGTAACTTTACTGTTACTGGCTGCAGCACAGAGATTATAATCTTTGTACGCTTTCTGATATATAAATTCGAGAATCTGGAAAGAAAAATCATTAAAAAAAGAAATAAATAAAGTGAAATTCCATTCTACAAAACTTTATTTTCATCTCCATCGATTGTAAAAAGATCTGTGCCAAATTAAATTCCATTGAACACTCTAATCACATAAGAGATTTAACTTTATAATTCTGTTTGAAGTTGCAAATGGTAACAGATTTTTAACTTAAAGACATATTGATTAAGAATATATGTGAATACGCCCTTCATTTGCATACTTATCACTTAAATTTCTGTGGGAATGTCTTAACATTTCTTCCTATTTTTATCATATAGAATGCACATAAAGTGCTAAAATATAGGCGATTTATTCTATATTTATACAGGAATATTTAATAATTTTATTTAAATTGCATATAAATTAATGTTATGCTTCATATTACATGATTTCGATCGATATTCCCTTCAAATCTACGAAAGAGAGGAGTTATGGGAGATGTGCTTCTCGAATTTATACAAGAAACTTCGTCCCTATTTAGGTGTTAAACACATGAATAAATATGGAAGCCTTACCCCTATTTAGGTATTAAATATTTGAATAAAACCAAAAAAATGAGCACGTGAGGGGATGAGGTTTATGTGCGTCACGACCGTTATGATTAGGTGAAGTAACAACGTTAATTGTACTTAATGCTGATGAATCGTCCTTCGTGTTTCACGTATTGTTTCCATAGATAGCAGTTTAAAGTGTTGACACCATCACAAGTGTGATAAATTATTGTCTCTTTTATAGCGTAATTATTGATATTTATTTATTATTCAATACTTATTATTCGTATTCAGTGGGTGTTCTAAAGATGAGGCTTGTATATGTATATATTATATATATATATATATTATATATATAATTGAAGATCATAGGCACGAGGTGAGCTATTCTTAGGGGCTAATGATCCTTCACTAAGTAGCATTAATTACACCTACTACTACATTAGGAGAAATCAGATGTTTAGTAGTATTTCCATCGTAATTATTCACTAATCACGGAAACAACGAAGAACAAAGGGGGAGATTGCTGAAAGTTGAGCTGCACAGGTCTTGATTTCACTGTGTGAACTGTAATGTGCCAATCTGTCTTGTACCCAGTAAAAGAATGGAGCATTTAAAATTACGTTGAAGAGTCGAGGTGTACACAAATTTGACTGACGGTTTACGTGAGAACTCCTTAAAAGCCTCAATTAATGAAAAACTAGAACCTAATTATGTAATGCTCTTTGTTGCTGTAATATGCCAACAGACTGACGTACAGTTTTTTATTACCCTCCTTTTTCATATTTTAATCTTCATGGTAAGTAAACAAGTAGATATAATTTATGATTACAATGATCTTTAATAGTAGATAAAAATAGTCTTGTAGTATGATTTTTGTCAGTTTCTAAGGTTTATTGTGTTAATCGATACAAAAATCCTGAGAGATATCTTTTCTCTGGAGAGTGGCTCCTCTCATTCACAAATTATGTCTTTGTCATTCCCTTCAGAGGAAAAAAAGAAACAAATGTCAAAGGAAAGAAATTCACCACCAGCAAACAACAAGCAGTATTTTATTCAAACAAACTTTTGTACTGATGAAACCAAGTTATATTATAAAGTCTAGTAATGGAAAGTTGCAAAACTCTTTAAATTTTTCATAGAATTAATACTTCTTTAAGTAGTGGATTAAATTGATGGAATGAAGCAATGTAACTTATGAGTAATCTTTCTCGCTGGAGGACTCTCTATGGGAGAATGGATTCTATTTAGATGTTAAGACACGTGCAAAAAACCCGAAATCAATCTAATGCATAACATCTAATTAGAGGCCAAATCTCCATAGAATGGTCCTGCAGGAAAGGCTAATCAGTGTAATCACCCACGTGCGCATTGTTCTATGCAAACAAACGAGCAAAAAGATTATAACTGAAGACTAATTGATGCGAAATTCATCGATAGATAAATGTGAGAAAAATATTCTTATAGAATGTTGTATATTAAAACTGGATTCTGTAAATCGTGTGTTCAACATACAACATTATAATGTAACTCAAAGTTTTCTTTTATCTCATTTAATTAAGAATTTTTTACCATGCTCTTAAGTTTCCAGTTTTCTGCTTCCAGTCATTTTTATTAATGCAATTGTAATAAAAATAAACTTAAAAATAACTTGAAATGATATTTGTTTCGCTTAAACATAGAAAGATTTTAGTTAAAACTTTTTTTCCAAGTAAAAATAATAAGAACTAAATACGTGACTGAGCTCCTAAAACAATTTATACTTCTGTTTATAAGATATTCCCTTATCGCCTTCAGCATCGTCGGAAATTCTTACAGTTAAATTTAAAAATTTAATTAAATCTTAAATTTAATTTAACTTTTACGAAATAAATTTTTATTTTATTTTATTACCGAAAAAGTTATATAACGACACGATCTGGAGCAGTGGCGCGTTATCCTATAGCAAAAAGGGCGTGTGTGGCCTCTACCAATAGGCCTTACCCAAAAACTATTTTTATAAACCCATTACTGTAGTAAGATTATTGGAATTTAAATTTGGGGCCATATTTGGGCTATATGTCTAGATTACCAGTGTGGCGCGGGTGCAAAACTTAAAATTTTTCCCTCCAGAGGTACATGGGCCCCTAATTCAAAGTATCTGGGTCCATGAAGTTATTACGTGCCACTGATAAGATGTGGTGTCTACAGTGAAATGTGCTTTACAGAAATTTTTATGGAAATTTAAATAAATTATTTCAAATGTTGTTACTTTTTACTTTACTAGTACAACAAAGACTTGTTATTTATTGTTTTTTTAATAATTGTTTTAATTATATCACAACAGTACTTTCTGGTTATTGTTTTTTTTTCTTTCGTGTGGATACAGAGAGGTTTTTTTTATTTATTTAAACCAAATTCATTGTAAGTTGGGTAATGCTTTCATTGGTAACAGCTGAGTGGTGAAGGATGGAGTGCCCATAAAGAATTCTTGTTGATTCGTCTGGATTCTTGTTTCTACAGCGTTTAACCCCAGGATCTACCGAGTAAATAAAATGTTAAACTAGTTCGTGTCTTACCAACTGGTCGGCCAAGTGTAGTTTCCCGGATTTTTCTTCAAGTGTTTAAGTACTGTACATGCTGGTTTCCCACAGAAATTCCTTCAGAGAGGCACTCCCTTTTAACAGATTATTCATGTGTTGCTTTATTCCATCAATTCAATCCATAAAAGCCTCAGTACAAGGGTTTTAACCTTAAAACAGCAATAAGTGTATGGATTGTAGGAGCCCACTCCTGACCGAGTAGGTAACACTACTGAACATAGGTCGTAACTTCGCGCATCGCCACGGGCTGACACGTAGAGCTTTCCGGGTTTTCTTCGCGTTCGTAACACCTAAATAGGACCAGTTTCCCATAGAAAGTCTTCCCTGGAGGCATTCTCCTCGGTAAATGGCTCACCTATTACGTTTCAGTGTTCCGTACAAACAGAACAAATATACATTGTACATAATTTTTCTTGCAGGAAATTCTACAAGAAGAAAGGAACATCCTCCAGCATTCCTTCAATAAAATTAAGGAAGTATCATCATAAATCTTTCATTTTTGTTTATAGAGTCAAACCTCTGAATAGCGGACACTAACAGAAAAAAAAATGGCCGTTGTTTTCAGGTACAACTGGTAAATTCGAATTACTCACTTTTTATTGTTATATTTACTTGACACACAAAAAACACTGTGATATTAATATTTCCTGTTAAACTACACTTTATTGAATAAAACATAAAAAAATTTAATAATTTATTTTAATAAAAACAATTTATCGATTTAAAAAATAATATAATTTCTTATTATATTCTCTACAGGAAGAATTCTTTGAAAAATAATACTTTGATGTTCCTATTGATTTTTCTGCTAATGTTTGCCTTTCAGAAACGTGTTCTTCTCTTTGTTTATATAAGATAGTTTGACGTTTATACAGTCAAACCTCTACTAACGGCCACCTCTAAACGGCGGCTATCCTTTCAGGAACGTTTTTTTCGAATGCATACAAAATAACCTCGAAACAACTGCCAATTTTAAATGTTACCCTCAGTGGCAGTTTTTTACAGGCTTAACTGTGATTACTTTTATATTTTTATATGTCTAAATAATTTTAAAAGTCTTTAATTTTTTTCAAAACAAATTTTATCTCAAGAATAGATGTAACCACAAGGAAGATTCACGAACTTCAATAAAAAGATGTGCCCATGAAGAGGTTCAATGTATTTACATAAACACATATGAAGAGAAATAATCTATAGATACACACACATGAATAATCTGACGAAGCGGAATACCTCCTGAGAGGACTTTTTACGGAAAACTGACTCCAATTTGTGTTACAAACAGTAAGTAAACCCAGAAAATTGCACGTTCCGGGTGTTCAGTAGTGTTATCCACTTGGCTACCAGTGGGCTATAATCTGTACAAGGCTCAGTACGGATGAGAGTGGTGCTATTCACCTTTTCACAAAGTATACCCCATTTAGGGTCAGACCCTGTAATCGGCATAATTGTGCCAGAGCATGTAACATTAATGTTCTTGTGTTTTGCAAAATATTTTGCTTAGCCAGAAAGTTTTGATAAATTGTCTTGTTATTAATTAGAAGTATGATAAAAATATTTAAAATTTTTAAAAGAATTTGCATGGATTATCTAATCTGAGGACTCCAGGATCAAACTTGAGAGATCGTAACCCTAGGAATTTTAATGGGCTTGTGACTACTAAGGTTTCTTTCATAACTATCGTGGGTTCGGTTAGGTCCAAAATATGAGTGGATGAGTAGTGAGGAAAACCAAACATAAAAAGCTGCTTGCCAGATTCGAACTAGGGCCCTCCAAAACAGTAGGCTGACGCCTTAACACTTCAGCCGTTAAGATTCTATTGATTCTAAATATATTGAAATAAATTAATATTTATTTGATAATTTTTTAAAAATATTAACAAATTAAATTCTGCATTCAAGTTATTTTCAATAACAAATTATTGAAGTCTGGCCAGACCATTCATTCATTTATCAAAAGTGATTTATTATTTGTTGTAGTATTTCAATTTATCAGTCAATTTTTATTTAGTTTATAAAAGATTTAATTAACAGAAAGTTCTTGAATTTTATAAGAAGCGTTCATATAAATCAATACAAAACGTTTAAGACGAATAAAAGCTTATCAATAGATGAGTAGATAAACTCACCGTCGTGGGTTCGCGCCTCGACAATGGGCTGACGTGGACTTTCGGTTTCCTTCACGTTTGTAACACTTAAATAGAGGCCAGTTTCTCATAAATAGCCCTCCCGAGAAGCATCTCCCTTCGGTAGATCGCGTTGTATAAACAACTAATCCAATCCATGAATACAGTCAAACCTCTGAACAACGGACACTGACCGAAACAAGAAGCGGCAATTTGTTTGAATGCTTGTAATACGACAATGCCAAACGGAAAATACGCTATATATTACCAAATAAGGTAAAATTTTCCATAAAAGGAAACGTTTTAAATTCATAAAAAACGAATTTTAATCATTTTCAACCAATCAGGAAACACGTTGGCGATCTGCCGAGGGGATGACTACCGGGAGGACTTTATATGGAAAATTAACCCCGATTTCGGTATTACTAATGAAAAGAAAACCTGGAAAACTCCACAAGGACTGAACCCACGACCAAGTAACTACCAGTGTTCAGTGGTTTTATCCACTCGGTCACTCGTAGGACTGCATTTCAAAAGGAAACGTTCCTAAAAAGTGGTCGCCGGTTAGAGGTGTCCGTTATTGATGGTTCGACTGTATATATTTTCTCGCTTTTGTCTGCTCACCTCTGTACACCTACTTCTAAAAGGGAAAAAATATGGATTTTTTTAAAACCATATTATCAAAATATTGATACCATTTTATTAATCGAAACATACAAATAAAATAGTGTTTGAGTTTAAAAATCATAAAATATATTGTATCTTATCACGTAAAACTTATATGAATAAAATATTACAGACAAACAAACGGACGAAATTAATTTTAGAAAGTGCATCTCTACTAAAAGAAATTCTATTTTTTAATAATGTATTTTCTTATCTAATTTTTATGTTTTTAATATCATTTTATTAAATGTAAAGTATATTTCAATAAAAAGTAATATTTTCTAAATTGTTTATAGTTTGAAAGTAATATTTCATACAAGAAATTACACAGTTAAAGTATTTAAGAAAACTAATTTTTATTAATGTAAATAAATATTTAATATTATATAAACTGTATTTAGAAAATGTAGAGTTTATATAAGTTAATAATTTATAAAAATATTCTAGAATTTAATTTTTGCAAGGAACCTTAGGCATATTCTGTTTGTCAAGTTGTGATTTCTCAAATAAATTGTTTTAAAAATAAAATCGCTTTTTCCCTTTTTATTACTTATGTAACTTGCTTATCAAGCATCAAATTTTCTTATAAATCCGCCTATTTCTTGCATTAACCATGAATTATTGCTCAATAAATCTGCTTAGATAATCTCGATAGATAGCAAGCGACCACCGATTTTCTTTGATTTTTTTTTCATAGATTAAGATATTTTTTAAAATTAATTCTTTAATTTTACGCACAAAAAATATCGATTTTTATTTAAAAACATTTCATTATAAAAGATATTGACGAGAATACATCGATTTGCCATTTTTTTCTTCTCAATTTCTTTTCTGTAAATGATCAATTTCGTTTAAATTTGATTTTTAAAATTTTTCTATTTCCTGATTGGTTGAAAATGATTAAAATTCGTTTTTTTATGAATTTAAAACGTTTCCTTTTATGGAAAATTTTACCTTATTCGATAAAATATAGCGTATTTTTAGTTTAATTAAATAAACTAATATCCGGCTATTTTTAACCTAAAATAAATATAATAAATCACGTTGAAAGCCTTAAATAATTAAGAAAAACTATTTATTAATATATTTTAAATATATATTACCCACTAAAGTTTCAATTATATTATACAGTGTAATAGGAATTCTGTCTCTCATCAGTTTCCGGTTGGACAAACGTTTATTCAACACTAATCACTTTTAACCTTTTCATCAGTTATTTATCTTGTTATTTAAGTGACAGTAATTAATAAATTTATTCATCAGTCTGCCAACTGCTTGAAGATCTATGTCAGAGCTTGACAGCAATTTTGTTTAGTCCATTTCCTTACTATGTGTTACTGAATATCAGATTTCCTTGCTACGGTTCCATGACTCACTTGCAAGGATAATTATCTACTTTGTATTGGATAATAATTACTTATACTGAAAGTAATTATACTTTAAGGTACTTCGCAAACATCTTTTCAATCAAAAATATTGAAATATAAATAAAATAAACTTCATTTTCAAAAATTAATTTGGAATTCGTTGCTTATCGTTTACATTTCTGTTGATTTATTCGTATTTTTATCCCTTTTCTTGTTATTGTAGAAAGGTAAATTAGTGTGGTATTAGTTTGAATTGCAAATTCGATAACAGCTAAATCTGTGTAAGGCGAGCTGAACTAATTAGCAGTCTATTTGATTAATATAGCTTTTCTCATTAAACAATTTTTAGAATAATCAGATTCATTGTTATTCATTAATTATTTTAAATGAAGATAAAATTTAAATATTAGTATATACTTTTAAATACAGAATATAACATATTCGTTTCAGAATTAAGATATTTCGTGCCCATTATATACGAATATAAAGAGAAAAATGTGGATATTCAACAAAGAGAAACACAGGTTAACAGGGGATTTTTTCTGTATGTTTGCATGTCATTGTGTTCACTGCATTTAAAGTTAACTAACTCCTGTGCCTCTTGTCGAAAACTTATGAAAGTTTGCAGAAATGTTTGTGTTTGTTAAGGGATTGATGCTATTAAATTTGGTTGTTTAAAGGTCAAAGGGTGAAAAGTACAATAATGTGTCATACCTCGAGTAGAGTTTAGAATGTTAGAGTTAGAGTTTAGAGTTTAAAATACGTAATGACGATTTAACTTTAGACATAAAACTAACAGAATAACCGAAATTTAAAGAGGAATTTCAAATTTATTGACGTATAAAATATTACTGTAAATTAAATCTTCTCTTTCATTTTTGTGCCACTTTTAAGTTATCACTTTCTCAATTTTCTTCACAATTCTTCTCCAACTGATATTTTATTGTACTTTCAACTTTATTATATACATATATATAACACTTCGCTTCTCTTTTATTTTCTCACACTGTTTAGTTTCCATTCCTTTTATTCCAATTTTATTCCATTTTCTATTCTCATTTCTTTCACCTTATGCATCTCATATTTGCAGTATTTCCACCATTTAAATTTCACACGTAGAAGGAAAAGTTAGTCAACTATGTATAAAAGATATATATATAATAAAATTCAACCGTTGGTGAATTATATTTTCAATTTTAAAACAGATTTAAATGCTTTTTTAAATAGGGGGATGAGGAGATAGAGGAAGTCGCGTGTTATATCTCGAGTGGTGTCAGACTTAAAGATTTTACTCGTTATTAGGCATTTACAACCTTTCTAAAACTCATCTCACCCTCAGAATTAAGCATTTGCCAATTTATAATTATTAATAATAAATCTACCCTTTCAATTAGTAAATAGAATACATATTCCCTGCATCCCTATTTCTCCAAATCAATCAATCACTCATTGCATATAATATAAATTTCATGAATATCTATAGAAATTTTTATATTATTTAATTATTTATATTATAACTGGAGGATATGTTTCTTTAATTTAATAAAATTTAATTGTATAATTAAGGTATTATGTAGGAAGGTATTAAGTTATCACCTTTAAATACCATAACTTTTTGGATTAAATTAAATCTTTAAATGTAAAAATTGACGTTTTTAAAGGGGGTAAATTTTATTTAATGATTAATATCATTTTCTAAAGGATTTAATTCTTTAAAATTTTGACAAGTCTAATCCTTAATTGCGTTATTCGAATGTAAAACGTGGTATTTGTGATGTCACATAAAGTAGAAGAAGAAGAAGAAGAAGGAAAATATCTTATCAAATTTTATAAGAATATTTTGAATATTTTATTAAATAAAATGTCTAAAATATATAATTTTGTAATTTAAATTCCATCAATTTCATGTAAAATAACTTGTCTTCTATAGAAAATTCGTTCGATAAATTTCAATTAAACAAATGTGGATGAAGGAAATAGATTTGTTTCGGTTGTTCGAAAGTAATTGAAGTATATTTGTTTTTAGGATAACTAAAGAGTTTTTTGAAAATTATTTTAAATAATTATATTTTTAATATACTAATCTTAAAAATTAAATCGTAAATGAGGAAGCATGTCAAAAAGGATCAGGCTTATGATGACTACAAGAACGATGCTTGTGTTCACTAGGATCCAGATGTTTATGACTATTAGGATTCAGATTCAGATGATCACTACGATTAGATGCTTATGATCAGTAGGATCCAGATCTTTATGAACCCTACGATTTTCTTAATCTGTATACACAAAATTGAATTCATATGTCTATTCAAACATCACATGAGAATGGGTTAACTGATTTATATAAAGCTTTGCACATAGATTCAGGATAGTCCTTGAAAGGATATGTGAGGGACTAGCCGGAGATACGGAGTTTGGAATGTACTCTTGTACAGTACCGTTTAATCTGCATCCAGTTGAGGAAACTGGCCCGCGATTGTCGAAAGATGGCGTCCTAAGACGTTGTTAAAGAGCAAATTCGTGTGAACCCCTGTAAAGTTTGTTTTTCCTGACACCAGCCTAGTTATAGCGTTAGGCGCGCTAACATTCGCTCGCGAGGAATTTCGAGTGGGGAGGGACGCAAATAAGTGGAAAGGCGGCTCGCTCGGATTCGAGTTATGAATGAGATCTTGTTAAAACAATAACAAAGTTTTAATAAAAACAAAATTAAATGGATTACAAATTATTATATACTAAGACCTATCTCGCGGAGAGATCAAACTACCTACCCTAATCTTAATTAACCTATACGCGTGAGAGAGACTTTGCATCAATCTAACATATTATACTACCTTCACTTGAGGTTTGATCTTCTTAGTTTCTATGTGTTGATAAGTAGTCTGAAGGATGTGGAACGGGAGAATCGGGTTCTATGATCTGCGCTACTTTATATGTGGCCTATGGCAACCTTTCTATGTTTATCTACTGAGATGCGTAGTTATATGGCGAATTCGGGTCTTATTGAACTGCCCAGAATGGCGGAAAAATGCCCCTTTTTATAGGGACTTCTGTCCGGCTCTTTCTGACAGCCCAGTAGCGTGTGCAAAGGCCGTATCTGATTCATCACACAAGTCGGACGTCTAAAAGGAAGTTCAACTTCCCTTCTCTGTAAAAATGACGAATGTTACATCCTTTTTGTTTAAAATTTTATCAAGAAAATAAAATGATATTTTACTCGAAGTTAAAACGTTCTTTTAACGATAATTCCTTTAAAATAATTAATCCCTTAATCTCGATTCTCACACAGATACAAATCTTAGGATAAGTTATATTAATTTTTCAATTTAAAATTTTTCGCTATTTTAAAAATTATATCGACTTAATATCTACCTCCTCACCTTCGTTTTTTTTTTTTTTTTTTTTTTTTTGTTCCTTCCAGTCATGAATCTAAAAAGTTTGGTTCGGGAGGTGATACTTAAGTCGAGTAATGTCTTTCTTCTCACCATTACCACATCATCAAAATGATTCAAGCGTAACTTAACCAGTCATCATTACAGTAATAGAAGATAGCTTGTATTTATTGATCGAAAAGTTAAAGTATCATTTATTCTATGTGTTTCTGCAGAAAATTATTATATAAAATACATAAACCGAAGAATTATCAGATTAATTTTATATATAATTTACTGTAATTTTATAAAAATATTACTTTTTATAATTTTACATCATGGTCATATTCATATTTCGGAGCAGCATCCTTCATTGAAAGGATGCTCCTCTGCATCCTCTCTTTTACTCGAGGATACAAGGATGCTGTAAAATATTATTGTATAAAACTCTATTTTTTATATAAAAATGTATATTACTTTATAAAAAAATGATAGATAAAATGCATTTTTTGTAAGATAAATCACGAAAAAATACTTTTAAATAATGAAAATTTCGTTGTACAGGAATATGTAAATCACTTTCTCTTTTGATGCGTGTTAAAATTTATTTTTTTATTAACTTAAAATATAAATATTTTTCTTTCAGAAGCAGTTTTTATTGAAAATTTATTGTCAGAATTCAATGTTAAGAGATAAGAAGTAAAATGTATTAGCTTCATCAATAATGTAGGATATAAAATCACCTCCAAACAACGGACACCTCTAAACAGCGACCATTCTTTTCATTTTCCTCGACAAAAATTGCATACAATAACCTCCACACAACGCATTTTTTTGCATTTAAAGTAACTTTATTTATTTTAAAATGAATTTTTAATGCATTTTCTTTTTAAATAAGAAACTTTATAATTTGTTTTATGAGTATCAATTCTTTAGAAGTTTTTATTTATTTATTTAATTTATTAAAATCTTCTGAATATAAAATATATTTTAAGTTAATATTAAAATATAAAATTGAAGAAGTTTTTATTTCATAAATGGAACATTTTTAAAGGGTAAATAAGCAAAAAATTCACTAAAAAGAATTTGTTTGTATGAAAGTTCTGATGAAATTCATTCGAAATCTTAACTATAAAATACTCTTTTCATCTCTTAAATATAGAAAATGAAACGAATTTAATACTTTAGGTTTATTTTAGACGAATCTCTATTTAAATTTCGAGTATAGTTGAACCTGTCAATGACGGCCACCTCTAAATAGCGATCATTCTTTTCAGAAACTTTTCCTTCTCCGTTAAGCAAAAGTGTGTACAAAATAACCTCCAAATAGCGGTCATTGTATAAAGAATGGCCACCTGTAAACAGCGACTATTCTTTCCAGAAACTTTTTAATTTTCTTTCAGCAAAAATGCATATCATTTCCAAATTACGACCATCTCTAAGCAATATCCATTTTTAGGACTTTTTCCTCTTAGATAAAATGTATACAAAATAACCTTCAATGATCATCACTATGTCCTTGTAAGTTTCCGTTATTAAGAGGTTTTACTGTATAATGAAGCCCGTTTAAAACGGAACTCGGCGATACTAGCATTAATTGTCCGTCGTAACAGGTTTCAATTAGCCTATACAAAAGGATACGTTTTTATTAATTAACTCTTCTAAAGTGGTGGGGGAAACAACGATGTTCTATTGTCACAGCCACCTTTCAGACAATTATAGTAACACGTTAATTAACAAAGGAAATAAATGACAGACTAGAAGACTCCTAGCTGACAAGTTACGACGTTACGATGTAGAATTTAGCTGCTGTTACTCCAAAAAATTCCGCATTACTCAGGTTATGTTACGCAATTGTTTCCAAAGATGTCTTTCGCGTCCGTACTGGACAGGTTTCCGTCTTGTAATACTGTTTTCGGTAGCGAAATGTTTCGTGTTTTCTTCATTAAACAGGTTTCTGTTTTGTTGAAAATCCATTTTAGACAGGTTTTCCTATATAAAAGTTCCAACCAATAATAAATAAATAATTTTTATTATTTCGAAACTTTCTTCTCTTCAATTCTTCTCGAGAGGTCATCAGATAACGTTAACTCTGTGAAATATTGACGACGAGTTTTTCTATTCAATAATAACTTATCAATCAGGCTAATTATATATAAGAAAATGAACGTTCTTATCCATGACTGTACTTGATATAATTATTAAATCGATTAATTCAATAATATTAGAAGTAATGACGATAATGGGATTCGCATTACATTTAACAAAGTTATTGATATATAAAGCAGAGAGGGCATTTGATTTCCTTTCACCATTAGCCGAGTGGATAAAAACTACTGTACTTGGTCATGGGTTCACTCCTAACTAACGGGCTGGCTACGTGGAGTTCGATTTTCTTTACATATCTAACATCTAGATAGGTGCTAGTACCCATACAAATTCCAACCTCTCCGGTCTTCTTCACGTGTCTAACATCTTGTTATGTGCTAGTTTTCATAGAAATCCCTCCTTCCTGGTCCAACATCTAGATATGTGATACTTTCCAGTAGAAAAACCTTTATTCCTGGTCTTCTTGACGTGTTTGTCATCTACATATCTGCTTATTTCCATTGAAATTCCACCCAAGAGGCACTATTCTTGGTAGATTGTCTACGTGTTGCGTTGCCTACTTCCAACAATTCAGTACGATTCCTCTTACAATGACGTCTGGATATGCCACTACACATAGGTAAAAACTGTTCATTTCTTGAATAATTTTTTCCGAGAAAAAAGATTATGGAATAAGGCAACGCAACACATGAGCGATCTGCCAAAGAAAGTGTCTCCCTGGAGGATCTTCTATAGGAACCTAATCTTTCTAAACTATTGAAGAACGTGAAAGAAAATTAAGAAAACTCCACGTGGCATTTCGTTGGCGATGCGCGAACCCACGACAAAAACTCAGCTACTTGGTGGGAACTCTGAAGAAAGAATCAAAATTGCATACTAACAGAGACTTCTTTCAAGCCAATCATGGATTCGGCAACCGGGTGGTGAGGGACCCACGCAACCAATGAGGCAACCGAGTGGTGAGGGACATATTCGAGACACCCCCAAAATTATTTACTATATTTCTTTCTACTTATATTTTACTCAAACAAAGAAATATATGATGATAAATTGGTCTAGCTATTTTAAAAATTAATATAAAAATAAATTTTATAGAAAAAATAACCCGAAAAGTCACGTAGAAAAACAAGAAAAAAAACCTTTTCTGCTATGCGAATTTGTACAAAAGAGAATTGGATACACTATTTTCAAACTTGTTTTGTAAATATGATAATTTATTATTTGTTTATTTGTAGAGTTAACAAGGCATTGCAGCGAACTGCAAGAAATACCCATGAATATATCTTATGTTTGGTAGATACTATAGAAAACATTTACTTAAATCATAAAAATCACTCTTTACACTTTACTTTTTATTATGAATTTTGAAGACTTTTATCCATAACTATTTTATTCTTTTCATAATTTAGTATTTTAGCCAGGCATAATATGGATGGATCATTGAAGGCAGATCTCCCACAACACGTGGTAAATCTCGTGAGACACTCCCTCCTGGCAGATCGTCCCATGGACTTCTACAGAAAATTTGTTTATTCAGGAGTTAAACACGTAAAAAAACCCATAAATCTCCACTTGGCAAAGAGACTCGGCGTGTTCGGTAGTTTTATCCATTTACTCACTGGAGGATGTTTTCTTCTTCTGGATTAATCCTTTATGGACATCGATGGTCACTGGAAATCGTATAAATTCGAGGTAAATCCAAGTTAATCTCCTGAAGTTGGATTAATAAGAGTAATAAGAGTAACAGCAATAGAAGGAAAATCTATATAGAATATTTTACAAAAAATATGATAGTAGGAATAGGAAAATATCAATCCTACATTGAAATATTCCATAGATTCTAAGGATGAAAGTGGATAGTCTCCGAAAAGGTTACCAGCAACGTCACGTTACGTAGGCGACGTACGTTACGTTGCCAGGAAGCCGTCTCGGGGGGCAACAATAACGTTACGGAAGTAATCTTACGTTCAGCCAATCAAAATTGCCTCACCATTCCATGCCGCTTGACGAATGAGGAGGGAAAAGTAAAGTTTTCTAGATAATTGTTTACTCATCTCATCGACAGTGTTACAAAATTAAAATACGTTAAATGTATTTTATATTATTAAAAAATAGATATAAGTAGAAAGAAATTAGAAATGTACATTTTTAAAACAAGTTTATGAAACTGACTAACTTTGTAGTTGATTATCATTAAAGATAAATGTCAATTTTCCTTTGGATTAAAAATTCAATGATAATTAAAGATTTAATTATACTTAACTGAAATTCTCATTTTTAATAATCGTAATTAAAGCGTATTACAGTTAATTTTGACAAATTAGTTAAAGTAACATTTCTATTTTTATAATTATAATTAAATTTCAATTGTAATAAAAATGACAATTAAAGTTTAATTATAATTTTAAAAAATAAAAACATTACGTTGCTAAAAATGAACAATAATTATAAAAATTCACAATTGATATTTAATTATGATTAAATATTTTTTTAATTAAAATCAAATTCCTTGTTCAAAGTGAAATTGACATTTATTTTTAATAACAATTAAAAATAATTGTCAAATTATCTTTTAATTGTTATTAAAAATAAATGCAATTTCACTTTGAAGAAAGAATTTAATTGAAATTTAAAAAAAAGTTGTCATTTTCCAAACTTGTAACATTTAAATACGTTTAAAAATTGACGTTTCTTTACTTATGTTCATTACTTTTTTCAAGATATAAAATTAAATTGACTTTAGTTTTTGCAATTGTTAAAAATTTATTTTTGTAATCTTAAACTAATTAACTTTTTCTTTATTTCTCTATCTGATTTTGTATGTTTATCGTGTATCATCATACTTCTAGGATTGTAATAAAATAATCTTAACATTTTTTTCATTAAATTTTAAACAATTAAATTAATTTAATTTTATTTTTTTTCTATTCTTGAGGAAAGTAAATTTATTTTATTCTGTATCAACTAAGGTATTCGATCTGGGATAAGAATTTAAACAAGTTATACGAGTCGTAAACTGGATTTGTAATTTTTATAACATTTCTAAGTATTTGAATAAAGCAATTTAGACTTTACAATGGTTATCGCCCTATAACACACAGCAGATTAAGTAAGGTATACATTCAATATACGCATTTATATTGTAAATTATAATTTTTTACAAGGTAGGTCACAAAAATTATTTAAAATTTGTGAAAAATATAAGAATTAAATACTACCTTAACCCCCTTTTTTATAAATTAATCTTAGTTATAACTTATAAAGTAATGAAAATATTTCAATTTTTATTATGTCTCAATATCAGTTTTGGGTAATTTAATTAAAGTAATGCATTTACAAGAAGGATAAAGAGTTTGGGTGTTGCAAGTAGTGACTCCAGTCCATGACCTTTTAACAAATCTCTCTTCCATCATCTCATCAGACATCCATTGTGTTGGGATTAAGTCGATCTTTCTGCCTTTACCTATGGGACACAAAAGAACTACTTCCTACTTCTAGAGCTACAATTAAGAAACTAAGATATAAGTTGGAAAAATAGAGACTAAACCAAAATTAACTTTTCTTGTAATTTCTAAAGCAATGTAATAATCAAGAGCATGAGAGGGGTAAAAGTAATACTTTATACACCTATAGAGAATCTTTACTTATACGTATAATGTTTATCGATTTTTCTCTTATTATAACACCATAATATTTTTAAAGCGCATTACTAACTTGACACCTGTATGGCACTTTTAGTATACACTGATGCTCAAAATTATGAGATAATATGCAAAGGGATAAATGATTCATTAAATATTGGAAAAATGCCAATGTTATCTTAATATTATTTTGTACGAACAGAAGGAGCATATACTACAGCTTAATACAGACAGCCATACAGCTTTCACGATTCTTCGTGCTGTTGATAAGCATACTAACGAGGTTCTGGCGAAAAATAAAGCCCGTTCTTGAAGTGATGTTCGCAATTTATGAAGGATTCTGGAACATGCTGCAATGCATCTCATCCGAGCTCGATGGGGGTTGAGATTAGTTGATCTGAATGTCTTCATTTTGCAAGAAGTCATCCACCAGATGGACCCGATGATGTCAGGCATTGTCACCCATACAAATGAAATCTAGGCCAACAATTTTCCTGAAAAGTCTGAAATAATTCAGAATTTCATCGTTGTATCCCAGCGCAGTTATCGAGAAACCCTGGAAGACGTGCGCCCTTTTACAATGATTCTTATCCATTCAAGAACGTCACTATTGCCTATCGTTTGAGGTTCAAAAGTGATGTCACGAATCTGGCGGGTGGAGTGAGATCTTTTATTAGCCTTTACAGATCCTTATGACGTCTTCTGTACACAGTATGTCGAGATACTCCTCCCTTATTTGATGCAGGTGTGGCATGAAGATAACCTTATCCTAGTCGACGACGTACACCCCTGTTTTTTGCAACTGTCTCCAGTCTCAAGAGGACATTCATGGCACTGGACACTTAAATATGAGACTGACAAGGCCTCCATCTTATCGCTGTTCACTGTTTAAAATCGTCCAAACGATATTTTCTGGACTTGACTAGTTCCTTTTGTAGATGAATTAAACTTAGCATTATCACACCTTCACCTGGTATCAAAGGCAATAGAATTGGAATACAGTACCTCTTTTCAACCCAGCTGTAATTTGCATATTCGAAGCCACGATATGCATTTGCATGGTGCTAAATTTTCTATGTACGAACTTTCATCATATTTCCTTGCTTACATTGAGAGTTTATCTAGAATATCCTTAATTTTGAACAGTATTATTTCTCACAATGAGGCCATACAGTATCTAAATAAGGCATTCTTAATCTACTATCAATATAAAATTTTGCACTGTTAATCTTTCTAACCTCAGACCTTTATAGAGCATTTTAATATCTACCTCTTATAATGAAACATCGTGACCTCTATCTGGCATTCTTGAAAGTTCAATCATGCCGACTGGAGCAAAGTAACTCCATTAAAATCGTACACTTTAACTTCTATTTAATTTAAGCAACAGGAAATAAAGGTATTAACCTTGTTTAGTCACCCGCGTGTGATTAATTAATACTAATTAAACAATGTGTGTATGTGTGTGTTTCTACTTGTCACTCGAATACATTAGTAGTATTACTAACAATACAATATGGTAATGTAGCGCCATCTATGAGCGTAAATCTTAAAATGTTCCTTTCACGTGTGCTTATCCCTCAGAGTATAAATTAAAAATGTATATTATATTATATTATATTTTAAATTGCTTCAGACGCACAATTACAGTACGAAAAGAACTATAATTCTCCCTGTAATGGAAGATAACTTTGACAGTAGGGGAAGGATTTAGAAAGCAGCCCTTATAAGGTTTTTCTCTAGTAAACCCTCAGGCATTAAGATTTCGTAGGGCATCCCCTTTAAAGATTTTTGGATCTGCTATTGATTACACACTGTGTGTGTCAATTGAAGATAATAGAAGAGGGATCTGTTTGAAGTGATCTGTCTTTCTGGTTGGAGGACAATATTTGTCCCCTGTCAGCATTTAGTGTTGATAGTTAACAATATCTACAATCAACGAACTAGCTGACATGTTACCGTTGATAAACGACGCTTAAAGTTAGTGAAGAGGACACCAATTTATCATTTTCGATCGTTATGATGATAATTTCCAGCATAATGTTAGTATGACTGGAAGGAATGAGTCGTAATTAACATAACATTTATTTTTATTTTTGCTTCCCTTCTGTTATATATAACAAAGAGAAAGTATGGTGAATGAACCCCATCAAAACTTTTACATCATTCTACTCAAGGAAACGTCGAGACATGTAAAAATTAGGGGGGGGGGGTTCTTCTCTGTGTACTATTTTGTTTACCACTTTAAAGCTCAATAACTCTTGCGTCTTCTGTGAAAAATTTCTGAAATTTAGCAGGAAGTTTTGGGTATTAGAGGGGTTAATATGATTAAATTTTAGTTTTAAAATTAAAGGTCAAGAGAATGGGGAGCTAGAGAGGGTCACGTGTCATATCTCGAGTGGGGTTATTTTACTCGTTATTAACATTTACAATTATTATACTTTTTAAAAATAAAAGTCATCCTTACTTTCAAAATTAGCTTTTCGCTATTTTAAATATTATATAAAACGTCTTATAATAAAAATATCATAACAGATGGCGCCACACGCAGTTTTAAATGTTACCGAAAAGTTATACAACTCGTTGCTGGATTCGTTATAATTAATTTCAACGCTTTTAAATATCAATATATTGTAAAGTATTGGCCTTTTAGCAGAGAGGGAACAAAAGAAGCGCGACCTTGTTAATTGGACCCACTGCGGTCAGGTAATATACCACTTGTAAGGTGTTGACTTGTAAACAGAGGGAAAACAAAGGAAGCGCCGACTTTTCAATTGGACTCACCTGTGGTCAGACGATAGGCCATTTGCCATATAAAAAAACTACTAAACGTAAACAAGTAGTGGACGTTAATGTAAGCTCCCCTCTCGTCGGATAACAGCGGACCTAAGTGTAAGCTGTTCACGAAAGAACGGTTTATGATTGGTCGGAAGTTTTCCGTCCAAAAAACACCCTTAAATAGCGAAGCGAACGGGAGATGGTGGAGAGAATGGCAAGAGACTGGTACACGGTAGTCTCAGGCAGCAGCGCCGCTAGCTGTTTGAGCGGCCGTGTGCAATACCGATTATGCCGCCCCTGTTTAACTACAACTACCTACGCAGAGCCTGCCAGCAATACCAATTTGCCGCCCCCTGGACGTGCCGCCCGCGTGCGGTACATGCCTTGCACGCCCGCTTACGGCGGGCCTGGTCTCAGGCACTTGGGAAGCCCACTGAGCGTAAAGAGAGTGTTCTCCTCTGGTAAACATCTCAGGGACGGGTTAGTGCGGAGACTGGACTGACCGTGCAGTTGAGCCAACTCCACAAGCTGACTGAGGCCTCTCCAGAGTTTAATAGTTTCCGGAAGCCAATCCAATACGTGAGACCATACTTTAAAAAAATGACAGATATATTATGTTGTCGAACTTTACATTCTACGTAATTTGTTTTGTAAATAAACTGTAAATATTCTCTGAATTGAGTGTGAAGGTGTACTTTCCATCGAACCTGGATCACTATATTGAATCGTGATACACACGGAAACCAACTCAACGAGACGGAGTTTGGGAAAAAACTTTACTAGATCCTCACTTTTATAAAATATAAAAATATTTATCGATTTTTCTAGTGTTAAGACCCAAATAGGGGACACTTTTATATTTACACTTTAACTCCTCAATAGTGACCAGTTTTCTATATTTTCACGTGTTTAACTCTTAAATAGGGCAGAATTTTTTATAGAAACTTCCAGAGAGCCACCCTTTCTGTAGATGAATTGTCTCATCTAATCACTATACTTCTCCACTCTATCACGCCCATTTATAAGATAAATTCCATCGTTACCTTGCAAGTTTTAATTACGTATCCTCTTGATTTTGTCACAATTGTATGAGATCCTATCGATTATTTCATGGAAAAAAGACTTATTTTTTGTGTTTATAGTTACATTATATGTACATCAAGTCTGCAGATGGAAAGATAATATATTAATGCATTTCCATCATATAATTATTTTCCTTTACTACTTAACTAATAACAGACCCATCAAATAAGTAACAGGTGAGTTACATTCAAGAGAAGTGAAAGAAAATCATTGTGAAGTGTTGATCAATAAACTTCACAAATTATAGGTATGTTTAGCCATATATTTTCTTTCATTTCCGAGCTGCATTAATGTATTTTCATTATCAAAAATACTGAATTGATGCAAGAAAAAATCGATATCATCTTGAAAGCCTTCCTGTACAAGAGAGGGTGATCACAATGAAAGTAAGTGTTTAGAGCTTTCTGTAAAAAAACTACTGGGCGTGCTCAGTAGTTTTATAATAATAAAACTCTACTAAATTTGCTACAAACACTGTACAGGGTATGCAGTTTTGATTTTCAGAAGAAAGTTTTTACTGCAAAATTCTACCGTTAAGAGAAACTTTGGCGCTGCTGTATACGATAACGCAACACGTGGGGATGCTTCCCGGAAGGATTTTCTAAAGGATAATTAAACTAGCTCCTATTTAGTTGTTACAAACGTAAAGAAAATCCGGAAAACACTATATGGCTCGAACCCAAGGTAGTGTTTGTCAGGTAGTTCAGAGCAAACACTAGTTTTGCATACCAAGATTGAGTGACTGGTCAAAGTTTACTGCAGAAACTGAGTGAGGACGAACGACCCTGACATTTTGAATGTGTGTGGAGTGGTTGCGTCACTCTTCTGAATCTCCACGTGCAACAGGATGGTAATGACGTCAAACATGAACAGCTAATTTACTGTGTATTAGAGGAATGGTAAATGTTATATGAAATAACTTTCAAAAGCAAACCTTTCTCTTAAAAAAAAAAAAAAAGCTTATTCTTTACATTTCTTTCAACCTTAAGATCGAATTTACTTGTCACGTAACATAGCAATTGTTGTACTTAAATCACGGAAGGTATACACCCCCTTACAGTGAGAAATTATATAATAACAGTCATTCGTACGTTATACAGTCGATACGTCATCAAGAAACAGTGTAAAACGTTAGTCAAGTGTTATATTTCCGAGTCGAATTTAAAACTAAGTCATGACATTTTTATCTTCAGACTGAAATGAATGTACTTTTCACGAAGATTATACCTTTCTATAATAGTCTGAGTTCATAATAATAGAATTGTTATTACACACTGCTATTGCTTAAGAAAGTTTCAGAAGTGGAGAATTTTTCGTTATTATTGTCTTATTGATCGATGTAGAAGGAAATATAATTATATATCACGATATCTTGCAGGGCATGAGCGAATACGTTAACGATTTTTGCTGTTATTGCTAGCTCTTCTTATCTGATGACCTAAGGAATTAAGAGGTTGACTAGCCCTTTCAGAAGGGTCTAAACCATCATTTTAAAAAAGTTAGACTCTTCTAAAGGGGCTATCACCCTTCAGAAGTTCAAGAATGATAAAGACATTTCTAAATCATCATTCTTTTTTTCACCGTTTAAAAAACCCTATGCAGAAATAAACCTGCCAAATCGGAAAAATATTCTGTTCAGTTCATTCCGGTTTATACAGGTTTTACTGTACACATATCTCACCATATAATTTGATATTTTTAAGTAATGATTTTGTATTATGTATGTTTCTAGACTTTTTCTTTTTAATATACTCGTAGAATCTCTAAACTTAAGAAAAGAAGAAAGAATTATTGATTTATTTTTAAAAAGTTACGCTGGATAAATATAAAGAAATATTTAAAAACTTTACATAAATATGTTAAAATAAGGTATAGGGTTTAGAATATTAAAAAAAAACAGAAAAAGAAATGGAAAGAAAGAGTGATCCAGAGAGTGATAGGAAGAGAAGGAAATGGATTTAGAGAAAGTAAGAGTGTCTGAATAGGAAAGAGTCGAAAAAGATAAAGAAGCTTTATCGAGTTGACCCAGCAACGGAATGATGGAAACTGAGAGAAAGACGTATAATATAAAAATGTGGCAATATTATAAGATAAATTTTTCATTAAACTTAAGTAATTATCAATTTTATATTTATTGCAAGTTGTTTATTAATTATTAAGTATGCCTATCAGTGGCAGAATAGATAAACCCACTGAACATTGGGAGTTGGTTGCGAGTTCGAACATTACCAACGAACTGGCCAACGAGTTCTTTCTAGAGGCATTACTTTCCGGGTTTCTTTGCGTGCCAGTTTTCCATAGAAAGTTTTTCCAGTGGTATCACCTTCCGGCAGAGAAATCCCATTCATTTGTTTCGTATTGAAAAATGTATTGTCTTCAACAGTCCATCAGAAGTAAAGGAAGAATTGTTTTTTTTTTTTTTTTTTTTTTTTTACAAGAGTCGTAGAAATATCTGGTAAAATGTCTTATTCTTTCTTTTATATTAAAGAATTGTTATAAATTCAAGTAAAAGAGAAAATAACATTATTTATTATAGCATAAAATTTTACTTTTTCTTAACGATATTATTACAGAAACTGTACTTAAGTAGAAAAACACACAAACAGACAAGTGTGTGTCTAATATCCGACAAAATCACTAACATTGATAAAAGATTATTGGATTTTGTGCAAGAGTAACATATTGGAAACGGAAGTAGAATCGACGTTGCATGTTTTTTCCTAATCCCTGGTAAAGATAAATTAATCTCAGAATTCAGGAAAATAAATAATCACAGTAAACAAAAAATTCAGATACGTAACTTAACTGACTTGTGGGTATGAAACATCAGAATATTTTTGTATCAATCAGATACAATTAAATTCCATGCAATACGATATTTCCTTTTCGACTTTTTTATCCACGTGAGGTTAGCCAACTGAAACCCACTTCAAACCCCTGTAATTTATAATGGGAACTATGCAACATGCAACTTTGACGCAATACCATGATTTTCAAGTGCTTGTTACATATTTTTTCATGTTTCAATGGCAAGCATGTCATTCCTCCTTTCCAATAATAAGCATCTTTTAACAGATGACGTTGAAGACTAAGAATGATCTTCAACACCATCTGTTAAAAGATGCTTATTATTGTAAAGCCTACAAATTATTGCATCTTATTCAAATTTTAGTAAACCCGTGTAAGAAAACTTCAATAAGAATTTTACAGCATTGTAAATTCGTTCATGGATGCTCTTCCTAGAATTGAATTCAATAGGGTGGTGTCTTCAAGCTCAGTTTTACTTCTATAATTTGCATTAATTTTCAGAAATTCCTGAAAACTTAAATTCCTTAATTTGTATAGAAATTATATTTATAAATATCTAGAATATTAATAATAAAATAAAACAGAGCAATGTCTATAAATTAAAAATTCCATACAAAATCATAAAGAGATTCTAGTTGATGCCCATTCTACGCAGGAAATTTCTGCTACAAGCTATTGAAAATCAACGTATTGCATGAAAATTGCATGTTATATATGTTTTTAATGCAGTTACATTTGATTGATCCCTGTTGATTGATTTTAATCATGTATTTGTTACATGACAAATGGATCGGATTTAATTTGGTTGATGGTTATGGCTACGCATCATTACAAGGAGAATCTGCCTAGGGAAGAGTTTTTATACGAAACTGACCCCCATTTAGGTGTTAAAGTATCGATATAATTCTATTAAATGCTGATTTATATGCGCTCTTTTCTAACTACCCTCTTGTGACGAATTACGTTGCATTGCCAAATACAAATATCTTCTTTCTTATATCGAATTTAGCAATCTTTGTAGACTTAAAAATAAGAAAATCCTATTATAATAACGTAGATATGTCATTCTATCGGATCTTCTAAGTAAATCAATGAGATAAAGAAACTAAATCCAACTTCAAAGAAAATTCCGAGCCATAGTATAAATATACCTTGAATAAGAAATTGAATATGTTACTCTATCTTTACATAAATTTATTTTTTCTAAGCTTATTTTGATTCCTATCTACACATATAAATACCAATATCTTGCGGCATAACTTTCTGGCTCGGTGCTGCCGTCATTAATTTCAACCCTCGTGCAAGAAATTTATAGTGACGTTTGAAGGGCTGTATTATGAGGTGATAACAGGTTTCGCTTTACTCCTCCCTTCCCTCTGGTTACTTTTCTCATTCGATCCCTGGTACATCTTGTTTGAGAGGAGCCAAAATATCGGTCTGTCTACACCCAAAAAATAGCTACAACCATCTTCTGTGTTGTTTCAGATCTTCGAGTGACACTCCAACAATACTTGTACCGTATGATGTAACTTAATTTCAAATATGCATAACAACAAATTACTTTTTTACTGTTATTTCTTTACTGTAATTAAATCAAGAACAATTTCTCAGTACAGACGGAATTTAATTGTAATTAAAAAGTTAATTGACATTAGAAACAATGTAAATTTTAAAATAATTACTGAGGTAATTTAATTTTCTGTAACCGTGTATAATGAATACACGGTTACAGAAAATTTGTGTGCCCATCAGCAGTGTAATCGATAAAAACACTAGACACTGGTCGCGTAAAGTATCTTCACCTGTATAACACCTGAACAGGGACCAGTTTCCCTTAAAAGTCTTCCCAGGCACTCCTCTTTCCTAAAATAGTAATAATCATCATCAATATTTCATATACAATTGAACTTGTGAACAACGGCCACTGATAGGAGCATAAAAAATAACCGTTGTTGACAGGTGGCCGTTATTACAGGTTCGGCTGTAATACATTTAAACAATTATATTTTTATCTCTGATTTAATAAATATTTAAATATTTCGAGAGGATTATCTTGCAAGGAGGACACAAATTAATAAATTAATATATAAAAGAATTTAATTTATAACATGATAAACAATATGAACAGTGAATAGTTTACTATTGATTCATAGAAAAATGCCGCATTCTACAGTTTATAATAGAGTTTAATGGGTGGAAAATGGAAGAAGAATTGCAAATTTTCATAATACACCACATTAACTTTCATTTTAATTCCATTTAAGTTGTTAGTAAATTAATTAAAATAATGCAGGTGGGCTTTACAAATCACTTTAATACTTTCACTTTATTGTACAACCTTTTAAGAAATTATTCCTCCATCATCTCATCAGTGATCGAGTTGGGAATAAACTTCAATTTCTATGCTTTTACCTGAGGGAAACTGGAAATTTTCTACTTATTTCCTGTCCCTTCTTACTTAAATGTTAACTTATTTCCTTTACCTTTTATTATGTTGAAAATAAGGATATTTATACAATACATTCACAATATCGATATCATACGAGCAAATAGGGCATTTGCCAGGGGCTCCCACCATCTGGGAACCCCAAGACAATTATTTATAAGAAAATATTTCCATCCAGGAAAAATCTCTGAAGTCAACACTAAACATGAGGCCTCTAATTCAAATTCACCTGGGCCTCATGGATGCTATAACACGCTACATACAGTCCATGTTGACAAAATTTTATATGAAAAGTGTAAAACAAATAAATAAATAAATAAAAAATACTGTATTCTGCCAGTAGTGTACGCATTATATTCTTTTTTAATAGAACGACGTTTATCTGCCAGGGCCGAATTTTGTTTTTTAGTTCGCAGTTTCAGGAAGGCCTTATTATAGAGCTAATGAAGGCAGGATAGCCATTTTGAACTGACTAAGAAAACGTTCCGGGTAAAAGAGGACGCAAGGTTATTATTTTTTACTGTACCGGTATTTAGCGGCTTTTTTCTATTTCGTGAGCACCACGAGGACCGTTTTTACAAGCCTATCGTGGCAGTGGCCTGATGGCCAAGCGGTCAAGGTGGAAGCCTACCGCTTTAGGAGACCAGGAATTGAATCCGAACGTGTCGAAAAATTTCCAGGAATTTTTCGGAGAGTGGTTTGTCCAGATATGTCGGCCCCTTTCCTATACCGCCCGTCCGCCCCATTGTGGGCCTGGCCGAACCCATAACGGGCTTGATAAAGGAGGCTCTCTGAGTGCCCACAAAGCGGAAAGAGTTTAGGAAAAGGCCCATCAAGTGGCGAAAATCGGAATTAATAATTTATTCATAATTAATTGCCCAGGAAAAATTCTGAGAATTTTTTCCGATCGCCCAGATTCGAATCCGGGTCCGCCAGCGAGGTAAGTGACGTTCTAATATCCTTTATTGAACAATAATAAAATTTTTGAAGTAAAAATTATACTTTTTCTAATTACTTTCCAGTAAATTATTTTTATAATTTAAAAAAACCTATTAAAAGTTTTTTAACTTATAAAAATATAAAACATTTAAAAAATTTATGATAATATTTATTAATGTATTTTATCGTAAAAAACAAATTTTAGGCAGGGGGCGTTGTCGATTAATATGGTGGCGGAATGGCTGTGAGTGGGAGTGTCAGGATGAGGTTGAAGTCTTCTAGTATCGATTATGGGGATTCTCCCAACAAGGTCAAGCGTTTTTATTGTTATTTTAGTACATAAACGAGTCTGTCTGTCACACTATAACGAAGTTAAATTATTAAACGATGGTATTTAATTAATATTCTAGGTTGAAACTAGGGAAGATGAAGAACAAGCTATCAAATTGCAAGAAATAATCGATCTTCTTCTTGCTGCTGGTTATTTTAGAGCCAGGATTAAAGGACTATCGTCGTTTGATAAGGTATATGAGGGTTTTACAGTCACAGATGTGTGAATCAATATGGTGTTTTTTGTAGGTATTTATCATCTACTGACACTGAAATTGTATTATAAATGTTAGTAGAGTTTACATCAATACTTTGCACATTCTACAGAAACAGTCAGAATGATACAAATGAAGCTGTTATTAGAGCTATAGACCATGCTTGTGGAAGTAAAATGCTCAAAGGAACTGACAGTCTGTGCGTGACTTTTTGGGAGATATTGCCTCTCAAAATTGGTGCATGTGGAATTTTGGGTAAGATTTGAGCGCCAAATGAGGGGTTTTTCGATCCCCGAATTGTAGACTCCCTTACACTAGCAGAAAAGTCAAAGGATGCGTATCGGTATGTGCAACCCTTTCTGAGATATTGTCTCCGAAGGTTGGCAGATATCTCGGAAAGACTTGTATACTGCCTATTCTCTACACTCCGCATCTTCAAGGTTTGCTTTCGCTTGCCTTGATCGAAGCTTCATGTGTATTCATATGGGTGCTAAAACTATATAACATCAAGTACTTCACAAATAGTCAAGTGGGTTACTGAAAGCCAGTATAGTTGTATGGGCTAAATAGTTAGGTTCAATAGTCTTAGCAGAGCAATGCAACTCGTGATCTTGTGTGACCTGATTCTGAGAGATGTATCTTGCAAAGGGTGGCTTGTAGAGGTATGATTCCTTTGACTTTTTTGTTCTTATAGGTATGTTGTAATGTCCCAAATGTCTCATTTAGAGCTTGAATTGAGCTGAATTTTGAGGACACTCAAAAATTGGATAAAATTTAAAGATAAAGTAATCTGGAACTATTTCCTGAAACAGTGCTAAAAATTTACTGTTTTCTACTTTATTATGGATGGCTTATGTAAAACATGAGAAATTCTTTTCATTTGACTACTTCCAGGCTATATGTATATTAGGGTGTCCCTTATTTTTCGAATATTTTTTTTTTCTAACACATAGGGCCTAGTTTTGTTTATTTTACCCTTAAATACTCTCACAATAAATTTCAGCTCATTTTGATCACTAGAACCTGTGTCGACTTGCATCGAATCATTTCCATACATATGGTGCTAGAGAAGTGGCACGTATTCGCTTTGTTTGCCATTCTAACACAATTTGTTGGGCTATTAACACGTATAGTTTTTTCAATGATGTCAGTGGAATTACGAAGCATTAAAAAACATTTTCTTAGTTGGAGAGATAAACCACCAAATCATGGGTGCAAAATTACCATCAAATTGGCAAGTACTCACAATTTTGTTTTTTAACATCCGCAAAGTTAAACTAACTGTGAGTGAAAGCATAAATCTTGTAATATGCGAGTGTACCATATTTTGGGAAAAAGCTAGAATACCTAAAAACTCTATACCTAACTGTGTCAAGAAATTGGTGGATATTTGTCAGGTATGGAGAGTCTCCATAGCTGATAAATATCAGTGGCGTGCCGTCATTGGAAGCGGTGGAAGCGCCGCATCCACCTTCCAATGACCTTCCCTTGTATTTTCTAAAATATAAATTTTCATATTTTAACGTACTTTGAATTAATTAAAATTAATATTTTATTATAACTGCATTATGTATCTTATTAAAAAATTTTATACTATATGTGAAAAAAACGATAAGATTGCTATTGTATATTCGAATGTCAGTGGCGGAATGGAAGCGCTTCCAAGACAGCTTTCAAGGCGAGGATAACTGAATGGTGTAAAGCGGCCAGAGGGCATTGGCGCATGCGCTTTACAGAGCACCAACCTCAGCCGGTTTAGCTGGTGGAAACTACACACGTGTAACGCTTCCAACGATTCTATCCCTTAGCCACTTGGTAGGGAGCTATCTGACTAAGTGAATTGTTTAAGATTTAAAAAATAAAGAGTATTCAATGTTATTTTTATGTACATTTTGTACATTTGTACATTATGTACGTTTTATTGCAAAGTTATATTTAATTACAGTATAAGTAAAAGAAAATTATAATTATATTGACAGATTTTCAGACAAAATCTTTAGAATTTTTATCACTTTTAGATGTTTTTCATAATATTAAAATTATTAACAATTTTTCCGAGCGTATTTTAATTCTTTAAATTAAGTAAATTTTATGGGAAATTTTTTGATTTATCTAAATTACGTAGCGAATCGCAGTATTTATATTCGTGTCCGGACTATATCGACAAGTAACTCTTAAACATAAAACATATTATAATTAATGTCGATCCGAACAAAGACGTACTAAAAGAATTATATGATTTAATATCATTAATATTTACGGTACCATTTACCGGTGGGTCTGCTGAGCGCAGTTTTTCGACCACGAAGCAAATTCATACATTGGCCAGGAACACTCGGTCAGAGGGAAAAATTGTCGTCGCTAGCGTTGCTTTCGATAGAAAGAGAGCTTTCAAATGCGTTGATGGAGTCGACGACCAGCGACTTTTATGATAAAGTAATTAACGACTTTGCGGAAAAAATCGCCGAATAGAAGTTAGTTTATAAAAAATTTAAAAAAAAGTTTTTCTATCATTGTTTGTATCGTATCAATTTGTATTATGTATGTATTATTTGTATTTTATAACTAAAATACATAAATTGTTTATTTTTGTCATTTCCAGTATTTGTTTAAAACTTTTATGGAAATGTCATGTACCGGACAGGTCTGACCCGTCACGAAAGACGCGAAAAAACGGTTAATTTAGAGAAAAATTTATTAGTTTAAAAAAACATAGGTAAAAGTCGCTTGTAGTCGGACATCCATTGTTTATATCAAACTGCCAGGCAGAAACCATAAATCGCGGAAGGAATCGTTCTATGATCGGTGGAAGATCGAATTTATCTTCGATTTTGACTTTTCTCACTCTCCAGGTAAGAGTCTCGTTACGTTTAGTAACGATGGATCCACCACTAGGGAAGCGTGATTGAGGGAGAACGACCAATCAAAATGGATGAAAGAAAGAACGGAGATTGATATAATCTCCGACAATCGAGGACACCTGGCACTCGGTTAACGTTCCGAATAACCAAAACCCGTGTGTCAACGCGCAAAAAAAAAAAAAAAAATTTCTCGTCTATTGTGCCAACCTGTAACCTGTGCCACTTCGGACTTAGACCGTGTCCCCGACTCCAATGGACAAAGTCTCCCCGTGCCTTACGGACTCGTCAACGCCACTGTCCCGGAGCCACCTTCGATCGACTATCAAAGAACCACATCGACGCTCAGGACGTCCGAACGGCCGATTGTCCTAAAGCAAACTATTTTGTACATAGTGTATGTTTATTTTATGTTAAAATAAACGGTTTTTTGTCAGATACTTGTCATCTTTGTCTCTACAGCCACCACCTATGTACGAATGGACCCTAGATTATTACTGACGCGCAATTAACTGATTGCCCCTGGAAGTCGGCTTCTTACAGAAACACAGCTTCCCTATCATCAAATGTGACGGCATGCCACTGATAAATATCCACCAATTTCACTATCTCTCCGACTAAGAAAATGTTTTTTAGTGCTTTGTAATTTCACTGACATCATTGAAAAAAACTATACGTGTTAATAGCCTGACAAATTGTGTTAGAATGGCAAACAAAGCGAATACATGCCACTTCCCTAGCACAATATGTATGGAAATTATTCGATGCAAGTCGGCATGGGTTCTAGTGATCAAAATGAGCTGAAATTTATTGTGGGAGTATTTAAGGGTAAAATAAACAAAACTAGGCCCTATGCGTTAGAAAAAAAAATATTCGAAAAATAAGGACACTCTAATGTATATATATATATATTCACCTTTGTTTACATTAAGAAAAAATAATACTTCAGTCACGGGCTGTTCACCCAGTAGTCAATCAATGGGTCACACAATTGTTTATGGCAGTTGAAAACTGGGTTTTTCTTCAAGAGATTCACATATATGGCAACTGAAATGATACACAAGGTCAATAATAGGCATTTTGTAGAAAATATGCATCTGAAACACAGAGCCCTCATTATCTTCTAAAGACCTGACAATGCCTCACTATGTGGTTGTCTATCAGAAGGAGTGTTGTACAATAATTTTCCATCACTGTTAGGGTTGTTGTTAGGCCAGGAACATGCATGTGTAAAATTGTGTGGCAGAAAACTGAATCAGAAATCAGCTTTCAGTTCAGTTTCTGTTTTACACTTTTATGCCAGAACACACATACGTAAAAATTCTGGCCGAATGGGAACGCCACTGCCACTAACAGTGCTACATTTTATTAATTTTTGTTTCTCTCATATATCTATCTCTTTATACCATCTGATTTTTCTCTGCTTCCTCTGCTATAATATAGAAAATTTAAATTAATAGACTTGTATTCCGAATTGAAATAAAGAACATGTGATCGAAATACTATATATTGATTCTACTAGACCTACCTGTTATTTGAAATTCAGCACCTATGGCTGTCCATACACTTTGTTTAAACAGTGTCTTTATACATGACACTTTTTTGGTCATAAAGACACTGATGTGATCGAACGGATTCAATAAACTCCCCTATTTCAATTATTTTTCGTTTTTTAAGACCTACACAATAGTAAGGTTAACTCTCATTGCCACCATTGTTAGAATAAAAACCACGTGTCTACTTTGACATCACAAAAAGGACTTCTCTCTATTGGAGGAATTTTATGGCATAAAAAGTAGAGACATGCTCTACTCTTTTCTCAGTTATGTTTCAGCCAAAATTTCAGAAAAATTTTTACACTGTTTTATGCTAGATTTTATGCCAAATTTTATGCATGTGTGTCTGGCCTTACATGTCATTGAGAATGGGGTCGTCTTATGCTTCCTGTAAAGATGGTTTGCCTAAGCCAACTCCGATGGACTTAATCACACGTGGATTTTGGCATACGTTGTCGACTACTGGAAGTGGCTGACAATAGGAGCCCCCCACTCTATATACTACATATAAATAAACAAAAATGCCACAAACCCAATTTTTGATTAATGCCAGACAATATGTTGAATTATCAGGCTACAGTAAGACTAGTTCGAAGCAATAAAGTAATTTGTCATAAGGTTGGCATTTAAGTTGCCATTTAATAATTGTAATAAATTAACTTTAATTTGGAATTTCTGGAAGAAAAATTAAATTTTGGATATCTAAATTAAAAATTAATTAGTTAATTTATCTTCATCATACACACCGGGGTGTATAAAATATAATTCGAACTCACTTGTGCCTGTGACCGGTGTGAAATAAATAAATTCAAGTCAACGAACGTTTTCTGGACGCCTTCCGTGTCCTTCTTCAGGTTAAACTGCTGGATTGTATTATTTTTAAAAAACTGCGTTCCGATCTTTTAAGAACAAATTCAAATGAAGATAGTTCGAAAGCGCGATGACCAGTTTTTTAAAAATAATAGAATCCAGCAGTTTAACCTGAAGAAGGACACGGAAGGCGTCCAGAAAACGTTCGTTGACTTGAATTTATTTATTTCACACCGGTCACAGGCACAAGTGAGTTCGAATTATATTTTATTACAATTTTTTAAATTATTACAAGAAGCCAGCTTAACCTACCTCTAGACTAATTACTTTGTAACTAATTATTAAATTAACCTTATTATAGCCTGATAATTCAGCAGATTGTCTGGCTTTAATACTACATACTTCACCACTATATCTTGCTAAGGGTGGAATGTAGATCATTGGTTCCTTTTGACATTTTTATTCCTATGGGCTTGTCTACAGTTCTGGTAAGGTTCCAATTGCTTCATTCAGAATTCAGTTTTATTCCAAATTGTATTAAAATTGTTAACAGTCAGTTTGTATCAATAGACTATTTCATTTTCACATTCTAAAGAAGCGATTAAAATATACAGTTATTTTAAATTATAGATTCAATTCATGAAGCAACAAACTGTTTCTGTATGATCTGTAAAAATAGATTTATTACAGATATAGTAGCTGAGTGATTAAGCTGTCAGCCTATATCTCTGGAGGACATGGGAACAAATTTGGGTTGAAAAATCCTAGGAATTTTTCGGTGTAGTCTGTCCTCTCAGATATGTTGCGTCTGTTATGGATATGGGCCTGGCTGAACCCACAATGGGCTTGATAAAAAGGCAGAAAGAGTAAAAAAAAAAGAATATGCAAAATGTAACTCTGTATTTTACATATTTATTTTAGAAACCTAACTCTTTCTGTATCCTGTAGGCACTAAAAGGGTGTTGTTTCACATACATTGTGGGTTTGGCCAGGTCCACAATGTATAGGAATACGGTTGGACGTATCTGGAACTGACCTGCTCATGAAAAATTCCTAGAATGTTTTGACTGCCTCCCATTCCAGCTTTTCCATATTAGTAGGTTTAAGTTTTAATTGCATTGGCCATCCATATGGTGTATTGTAAAACAATATATTTATTGTATTGAACATCAAGTAATACTGGTAAAATATTTAATATATATAGGTTGTATTATTCATATTTAACATAAAATGATTATTTAGTCATCTAATATGAATGAGAATGAATAATCGTATTTATATATAATTAAATTCTGAAGCTTTTCAAGCTGTAAATAGCTAATAAATGTGATTTAGTCAGTTGGTTTTATAATAATAGCAGACAAAAATTCTTAGATAGCATTTAGTAAGTTAATGACAACTTACTAAAATAATAATTATGAAAATTGTCATTCAGATGCTCATGAAACCTTTAAAAACCACAAATACAATTAAATTATGAACATTTTTGCTCAATTTGAAAGATGCGAAAGTCACCTTCCTAAACGAATGCAGACCTTGGGGTATACCCTATCAGCAGGGAAGCATATTCTCTGAGAATATGCTTCTCTGCTGATTTTGTTTCTCTCCTCCTGAAGTTAAGGTCCATATCAATACCTTCTCCGTGGCATGGAGAACCTACTTTGAATTAGATGTGGCATAACAGGAATCGACTTCTCCACACATCTGGACGTTTCCCATATTTTTATTTAAACTAACCGGCATTTTGTGTTTGAAAATTATCCGTTATATTCTAGTTTTGCTAAGTTCAATTTTGTATACTGTTTGTGGATGATCTTTAAAAATTACTGATGATGATTCAGCATCATAATTACACCTTGGCACACTGTTTGAGGTGTAATTATCAGTCTATGGTAGCTTAATCTGAATATTCCAATGTCAGTTATGAACTCCACATAATATGTCTAAGCTTTTTTAATATACAAAGGCAAAGGATCTGGATTCTTCAGTGATGATAAGTAGACAACAAGACTATTCTTTGATTTTTATAATAATAATAATTTACAATGAACTTCTTACTTTCAAACAATGTATTAATGCTTTGATCTTCTTAGTCTTTGCTGACTTAACTTAATGAGGAGGTATGCAATTTTACTTTTTAATTAAGCAATTCAGCAATTTACTGCATACCAGAACCCAAAAGTAGCTAGAGAATTTCAATATTTATGAAGAAATTGTTATTTTGTCATCATAAGTAATCATTTGCATTGTTTTTTTTATGCTTTGTTATTAATGAATATCTATTAGTTTGAAGGCAGCTGTCAGATATTCTTACATGAATAACTATACCATACCATGAAAAGCATTAAAATTGCATGGCATTTTATTGTTTTTTCATGGTGTGGTTATTTAATACAGGTGCGGTATCCAAAGAAGTACCTTTGTTTAAATTTGTTGTGTGATTTTTTTTAGTGAAGACTATAACATGAGAATGAATCAAAAATTTGAAGTTCATTATTTTCCCATACATGACAATTACTCTGAAACAGCTTTATAAAAGTATTGTTATGGAATTGACTGTACTTCTGCCATTAATTTTGCCAATCCTGAAGTTGTATCCTTTGAGATGTTCTTCAGAATCATCTCTGATGCTTTGACACTGCTATTGTGGGTGGAAAATGTGTTAAATTAACTCTGACTTTAATGATGGGAATAAGAAAAGGTTCATTATTTCAATGCTACACTGTGTTATGGATGTGGGGCAGAAGATGTTTTTTCTTGTCCATAAATTCCATTGCCTCATTACTAACAAGTCAGTTTGTCATAGATAAGCTGTGTATGACCTTCGCTCTGCATGTTCTATGATCGTACAAAGGGTAGCTTATTTCTTTATCAATATTTTGTGAATTGTGAAACTTATCTTGTAAAAATTTACTATATAAAATATATAATTGTTTATACATTTATAATATAATAATGTTTCTTTGTATACAAGGTAGTAGGTGGGATGACTTGGTGTATTGAGACATGTAATGTTGATATAGATGTAGATCTTCTCTTTCAAGAAAATTTAACAATTGGGCAGAAAATGTAAGTCTTCTACAGTTTTCAATACTTAAATTCTACTTTACTGGAGAACTTAAAATAGTAATGGAGAAAGAAAACAAAGTTTCAAGAACTTTTAAGTATTTTGACTTATCTCCACAGAGGCATAAAGCCATAGAAATTTTCGAAATCAATAGCTTCAACCACTAAACAGTAAACTGTTTTCAGTTCTCCAATCAAATAGCATGTAACTTACTTTTAAAATATTGAAAAACACAAAATTTACAATTACAAAATATATATTCTATAACAGCAATTATACAGAATTCTGCTCGCTTAGGAGACTTATCAACGTTTCTAAATACTCTAGTGCTTTTGGATATTTCTCATCCATCTTCAGATGTCATGTTGCATTAATGCTGAAATATTTGACTTTTTAAGATGGTGAGAAATGTCTGAAAGCACTCAAGATTTTAGAAATATTGACAGTACTTCAAAGCAAGCGATGGCTGCGGTGGTTAAGGTGTTGGTCTGCGTCTCTCGGAGATCTGGAATCAAATCTGGTTGTTTGAGAAAACTCCGGCAGTTTTTTTGTAGTTAGCTCATCATACATATGTTGGGCCCCATCCCCCTCTAATTTAAGGTGGAGAGTGTATATTTTAAATTAAATAAATTAAAAATATCATTAAAAATTGCAGTTTAGCATTGTAATGATGTCACAATAAATTGCTTGTTATTAGTATATTGTATTAATCAAAAGCATATATAAAAGAAAGTTCATAGTTTTCCACTAAATTTGGTAGGAGATACAGTAATTTATCTAGTATTCTGAGTAGCCACATTGTTATGTATGGCAATGGTATTGGTAATACCCAAGAGTCAACTAGTGTTGAACTAGCAAACAGCCATATTACTGAATACATGTACGGTTTACTCTTGGTTATTACCGATACCGTTGCCAAGTAGCAGATAAGTTCTCCACCAAATATGCATGTTCCCATTGCATGTATATTTATAAGCATACATGCAATGGGAACTATCATAAGCACTGTTAATATTTTATTTTAGATTATAGATAGAAGGATATAGTTTATCTACAATTTTAAAATCCAGAAATGACTAAAAAGTAATTCTAAACAGTATAAAAATAATTATAATTACAGATCTCTAACAGAGAAAATAGTTGCAGTTCTTCCCAAAATGAAGTGTCCTCATCGTTTAGAACCACATCAGATTCAAGGATTGGATTGCATTCATATATTTCCAGTAATTCAGGTACAAATTTGCTGATGGAAGCTTAGTTGTCATATTAAATATATTTTAGATTATACATTAACACTGCATAATAAACATAATATCTTCCTCATACACACTGGGGTGTATTATATAACTACAACTTACTTGTGCCTGTGACCGGTGTGAAAATAATCAGTTCAAATAAACAAACGTTTTCTGGACGCCTTCCGTGTCCTCCTTCAGGTTAAAACCGCTGGATTCTATTTTTTAAAAAACGCTGTTCCGGAAGGCATCCAGAAAACGTTTGTTTATCTGAACTGATTATTTTCACACCGGTCACAGGCACAAGTAAGTTGTAGTTATATAATAAACATAATTTATCATTTTTTGCAATAGAGTACTGATTTATTTTTTTACACAGTGTGTGGTAAAGTCCTTATAAACCTGCGTAACTGACGAACACAGGTAGGTATAGTTACAAACATGATGTATAGTTTTAGTAAAACTATGCATTACGAGACAAGACTGCATGTGGTGCACCTAGCAGTAAAATTTGAAAGTTAGCACGCCTTTCTTGAAACTGTGATGATATGAATGAAAAGTCAATTACAGAGGCGTAGAGTACAATTGATTTAGTACGAAAGGACACACTGCATATGTGAATACTACAAATAGAAAATGTAAAATGGGAATGTGTGTGTTGAGCACATGCAATAAAATGTGTATTAATGTGCTTAGTTCTGCACATTCCAATTTTAGGATGATGTTGACCTGAAGAAGATCAGAAACATTCGTCAGTTATACATTAAAATTATTTACTGAATTATAAAGGTTTTGTTTGGTGTATTTAGTTCGTGTGCTTATTTATAATGTGTATTTCTCATTTTCCTATCTTGAGTGGTCAGTATTTATTACTGTGTTGTATGTTGCATGTCATTCATAGATCAGTATATAAGGACTTCACTATACACCGTGTGTAATTTAAATATTCTAAATCAGTTAATCTATGTTTTATTAAATTATAACATAATTTTGTAGATACTTCTCAGTATTGAATTAAATTTTTGAACTTTTTTTTGTAGTGGCTGGTGAAGAAAGCAATTGAAACCAGACAGGAAATGGGAGATTATATTAGAGCTTATTCTATTTATCAATTTAGTAAGAATCATTCAACACCTCAGGTAAAATAGTTTTAAAATAATTGCTACTATAAAAACTAGTTTTGGTACTAGTGAAGGAATGTAAAAATTGGAATAAATTAATATAATAATAAGCTAAGTGACAATTGAAAGTACTTTCTGTATTTTATGGCATTTATGATGCAAGTTTTGTGTAAAAAGAAGGCTCAAAAAATTGTTCTGCATCTTTTATTCGAAGTTTTGATCTCTTGTAGGCTAACAAATTGCCCAAGCAGTAGGTTACAAATAGCCTCTATCCAGCCTGACTCTTGAATAAAAGGCTATTGTTTAATTAAACACATAATATTAGTATTATTTTTATTTACTATAGCTAAGTAGCATTTGCATATATTCATGTAAAGTATTTTAATTGTAAATAACATTTTTTAAACTCTTGTTTCTCCCAGTAAATGAAAGTTTGCATTGTAATTTTACTATTTTTTTTTAACTAGAATACAGTAAAAATAATTTGGGGCTGAATGTCAAAGGCATGATATGGCTTAAATACACTATGAACTTTCCCTGTAGATATTCTGTGCTAAAATAAAGGTGCATCTTATGTGCCTGTGTGTCTTGTATGCTGTAAAACATGGTAATTAACTATTATAAGATTTTTCAATATGTATGATGATTACATCTATGTTAAGTATACAAATAATTTTGCTGCAGACCTGCAAGAAACTGTAAGGATTGCATCATCTGTGATATCTTAAACACAACAATGCTTCTCATTGGCCAACAAGTCTACTGCAGCAATTTTCCTAACAACTTTGTCATCTACTGGTATAAAAGAACCTGACAATGGTACACTTTTAAAGGAAAAGTGGAAACTTTTTGACAGTTTGACTACATAAAAATGTCCGTAATTGTTGCTTTGAATAATGAAGGTCTGCGTAGGGCAGAGAATGCATTTGTTAAGAAGATGTGAACATGGAAAGTTGAAAATAGTATGAGTATGCCATGCTGAGAAAGGATACTGAATTATTTCAGCCTTCAAATACCACTACTATTATCAAACTGAAAGTATAATGTAAACTGCAGACAGCCATAAAAGCAAGTGCATAAACCATGCAGCATTGGTTTAAGAGCAATTATTGATAACTAAAATGTACAGATAGCTGCTTATCTGGGCTAAACAGCTGGTAATTCAAAAATAATTTATGACAAGTTGGTGATTCAAATTCATTATTTAGAAGTTACAGTAGAATCTGTCACTCACCAGTCTGACACATCCAGTAATCCAACACTTTGCAGGACGATGCACGTGAAATTTTCATGTTATCCCTTGTCGAAGTATGTGACGGAGAGAGACTGATGTACTGTACATGTATACTGATAGTTGCTAGTTGTTTATTGCACTTGCAAGCAGAACGGTCACAATCATGATTAATATGACAAACTAAACTATGAACTGAATGCATTTTTTACTGTACAGTACATTACATATATATGTACAAAATCCAGTAATCTGACACCTGCCAGTCTGATATATATCAGATTACAGAGACTCTACTGTATTGTTACTTATTATTTAATCCAAATATGTAATGATAATGAATTTAAAGATGTTTCTAAAGTAGGATATTGAAGTTTTATATGTACGTTTTATGTAAAGTTGAGTTTTAATTCTAGCTTAGTGATCCTAGCATCACCATGAAAGTTTTTCACACTATATTTAATTCCTTAATAATTGCAAAATAAAGATAAGGTTTCAATAGAACAGAGATTGGGGAATTTATTGCTTTCCAGCCAACATAAAATTAGACTTGAATTCAGCCTATATAGTAAAAATTTTTCTCAGAGATTGTATGAACTTAAGTATGACACTTGCCACACTAGAAACAACATTGCATTCAGTCATTTTGTTAGTGTTGTACTTCGAGTGCATGCAGTGAGATTCAACTTACTAAGGGCCATATTCTGGTCACTGTCTCTGGTCTCTCATCTCTCACAAGCCGGTCACTGATTGGCTAATCCAAATGATTAGCCAATCAGCGACAAGAGACCAGAGACGGTGACCAGAATACAGCCCCAAGAGTTTTATTTCCTTGTGTACACCTTGCACTGTAGTAAAAATGGAAACATTTAAATGAAAGCTTAAAGAACATTGTTTAAATGCTAAAGGTGCTGATTCACACTCTCATTTTGGAGGTTTTCTTTATTGTCTGTATGCTTAACCTCTTATAACACACATTGTTCAACATTGTCTCAATATGGCAGCACTGACCAAAACTTGTTGACTGTTCTCTAGCTTGTTAAAGCACCAGTAAAGTGAATCTTTCATAGTGTAAATATAACACATTTTCTAATGTTGGTAAATTAGTCTTCTGATAACGAGTATGTTGCTGGCTACAAAGGTCAGAATTGTTTGTCTCGATAAAGCTGCGTGTCTTACCAATTCCGTTGTTTAGTCACACTGATAAACCTGAAGAATAAAGACCCCGATGTGTAGAATTGTTGCTTTATCTAAGAATCTAGTGTTTATGCACAAAGGAAATATACTTGTAAGTTAAAATAGATATTCTGTAAGCAGTACCCCATATCAACTAGTAAGAATGTGCTGTTCATTGTATTTGAACCTTTTATCTGGAACCATATATTTTACTATTACATAGCAATAGTAAAATATGTGATTCAAGGTACAATGTACTTGAATGCTTCTACATATACAAAAGTATATGTAGAGGCATTCTGATTGTATGGAAAAATGATGATAATGTTTAACTAAATCTCTATTTTTAATCCAAAATTTCTCTGAACTTAGGATGTAGAAAAGGAAGTAGTTAAGGAAAAGGTGATTTCAACATTAAAGGATTTGAAGGTAAGAATAAAATAATGTCAATTAATAAATATATATAAATATGCAAGAAGAAAGAGCTGAATATTAATCATAACATGTACAGGAATCGTACCAGCCGAAGCGGCGTTATCGTCACCACGCATCTCATAAGTTAAAGGAGGAGGAAGTCAGGGTACAGACGACTTTATTAGAATACGGAAGGTTTGATACATATAAAACTGTTCGTAAAGTTATATTTGCCTATATTATTTTAATTTCAATATAATTATTTATTTCAGAAAGTACGGAATATTGAGATTACATCATAAAAATCAAGTTTGTATATTTAATTAAATAACTAATCGAAGATTTAGTTATTTAGTTAATTATAATTTAAAATTGCCTGTCTTATAACTGATTTTAGGCTACAAGTCAGGACGAAGAATCTAATTTAGCACCTAAAAATGATGTGAAAGAAAGTAAAAATGCCGAAGAGGTAACATGTTTCTCTTATATTATCCGTATAAATGGTATTTGTGGATGTGAAGGTGCATTTCGTAGCATGATATTAAAACGTATTAGAAAATTTAACTAATGATTAAATACCTACATATTTTAACAATGTTTAAAATTTATTTTTTGAAACAATTAAAAATATTTTAAAGGATCCAGCTTTATCATACAGGTATGTGCTGCTTAATGACACATCTTGTATATGATAGAGGTCCTTTAAGTTTATGACGGAGTTAAAATATTTGTAGCTGCCTGTACTTTTTCTATGTTTAGATACATAAACACTTATAATTGTGTTACAAATGCAGAAAGTCAAAAAGTTTCTGTAATTACAGTATAGCACTTTAATAGTAGGACACATGGAAATGTTTACCTAATCACTTTCAAAGTAGGATCCTTCAGTGTACAGAACTTGCCCCATTAATCCTGCCATTGTTTGAAGAATCATTAGCCCATTGAGACTCATTTTCAGCATAGGGAACAGCCGAAAGTCACTCAGAGTGTGATCTGGTGAGTACAATGGTTGGGTGATGATGGGAAGTCTTTTCTCAGCAAGGAATTGTTGCAAAACAAGTGGTGAGTGACTCATGATGCAGAAACCATCCTTCTCATCACTTCACACACAGTTTTCTCGAAATTGCATGTAGACCAGAAACACACTATTCAGGAGGTACAAACAGTGCACTGCATCATCTATGCTGAAATATGTAATCTTTTCAAATGCAATGAACATCATTGAATGTACCAGCCAAACTCCCAAATATTCTGAAAGAAGCTTCCAATAATGGTAAGATTAATGGAGCAAGTGTGTGTTTGTGTGCTTGAAGGGTTCTACTTCGAAGGTGATTAGGTAAACCTTTACCATTACAGTGCTTTTTCACTGCCTGTGTATAGCTTATGAGTAGTGACTATACTAAATAGTACACATCACTGCATTCACTTAACAACATATTTCTCAGAACATATCTTCATTGTTAAGCATTAGATACATGTAATTGTTGAATATTTGTCATGAATATGAATGTAAGAAAATAACACAGAAAATATGAATATTATGCAAGAACTAAGGTTTATAACATGCAAGTTTGCATAAAACCATATTACAGAAATAGATTGCAATGACTTCATGTATGAAATGTTTAGCCAACTCTCTAAATTTTTTCATGAAGGAATGTTTTCATTCTGCTTCACTGACATAAACATTGTTTGATATGTGAAAAATGTTCAAGTTCAGTCGGAACAGCGACTTTTGAAGCTGAAGTGGTCTTAAAACAAGTTGGAAATGCTCCTTTATGAAAAAATTTAAACAGTTGGCTACCTGAAAATAAGCATTTTATACCTGAAATAATAATATGGAGCTAGAAACATGAGATAATATTAGATTGCAGTGAACTTGCTATGTAAATTAAAGTTGATTTGTAGCATTATTTATATTGACTATTTAAATACATTAGAGTTTGTTGGAAATTATATAAGTTTTTTTAAAAATCATAAAATTTTATGTCAAATTATACATTAAATTCTTAAATTCTATTTCATCAGAGAACAGACTCTTATTAGCATACTCTTTTTTAATGTTTCCAAATGCTTTGAGATCTTTTGATGCATTGTCATCATATAAAAATATCTTAAATCTTATATTTAAATCATCATCTTCAATGTTTTTTTATTAATAGATTTTTACAAGGATTAGTGGTATGTGAGATTTGATTAAAAGATGTTAAAGATGATAGTTTAAACTGCACAAAATAAAAAGTATAGAAATAATAGACAAGAAGAATGATAAGACCATGGAAAGGTTATCTGTTCATTACGTTGAGAGCTCGGGAAATGGATTTCTACCAGAAATTAAAAAAATTAACTAATGTGAGATTCAAAATATTTATCCACTCATGGACTCTAAATGAAAACTGTTATTTTGTTAACTTGTATAAGAAACTTCAAAGGAACTGTACCCGGTACATTCGTCGATACATTTCCAAGAGATCACCAATAACCTCAAAAGATAGTGGCCTATTCCTACAAATTACTTATTTATTATTTGGGCCTAACAGCCCAATAAAAGAATTTGGCTGTTTGTTTGATATAAGTTTTCCTGTCTTGCTTAGTAATTTCTCACAATTCTCTTTTCCCTTTCCAATTTCATATTTTCTCTGCACAATCTGTGCTTTTGCCTTTTCTAATCTATTCTATAACTTGTTTTATTCCATTTTGTCTCTAGCTGTTTTCTTAGCACTCTTAAGAGTAATTTGTTTTTTGTTTCTTACAGATTTCTTCCTTTTCAAAACCCTTTTTCTCCTCTTAGGCTTGCAACCACGAGAGTATTTTGACTTCATTCGTCTGTTCTTCCTTTGAAGATTTTTGACCTTGATTGGTTTGATGCAAATAAAGGCTCCATTCTCACTTCTATTACATTTTATCATCTCAATCTTGGGCAGATCAATAAGCTTTTCTGCAGAAAAACATCTTTTTTCTTCAGCAGTGACTACAAAAGCAGCACTCATTATGTACAAAAGATTTGACAAGAAAGAAACAGATAATAAAACAGAGAAAGTGAATTTAGGAGCAGATTTCAAGGTCTTCCTTAGTATGTGTCTTGTCTTCTGTCAGAAAAGACACGTTACAACTGCAGTATTTTATTTTCTGGATTTTATTTGCCAATGTTTATGTGAGAACATAGGGACATACTAACTTCAGTGACACGTCTACACATTCTGACAGGAGAGAATCTCTTTTCCTTCTGATTCACTCCTGATAAGAGATTTAATGGACACGAAGGCCTGCCAATTCAGTATCCAGACAGGTCAAAAAATCCCAGGAATTTTTGGGAATGATCCATTCAGATATGTTGAGCTCCATCCACCATTACCTGGCCATAATGGTCTTGCCAAAAATGCTCTCTTAGTACCCGTACGGCAGAATGAGTTAAAAAAAAAGACTTGAATATGAGATTTAAGATATCTCTAAAGGTTGGTCAAACGGCCCAAAATCATTTGAAAAGTTTAGAAAAGTATGCAAATAAGAGCCTGTTCTCAGGTATGGAAGGATTTAAGAGGTAGTAGATCCTAAAGGTAGGCGTAAGGTGTCATCTCAATGGCACTTTATGCCTACCTCCAGGGTCAAACATATTAGTAATTTATAATTATTGCTGCCAATATATAGCTTGATGTTATACGACAGTTGAGGTAGTGTTATTGTAATGTATCGGGTTTTATTAGATGTTTATATTTAATTATTTAATATTCTAAAATTGAGAAATTGTTGAGAAATTTCATGTATATCACAGAAACTGTATAGTTTAAATAAAATTCTATCACTTCTCTGCACGAAGTTCTTTATGCTCAAAAAATTCAGGATGAACTTCAAGAGCATAAGTCACAGGAGTCACTTGTGAACATGAATTTATTCATGAATTTTTCGAAACATTCTTATAATTTTAGTAAATTGTGACCTTGTGAATTGCATGATAATTAATTTTATGTAAAAACTTGCAACCATACAAATGCATGATACCGCTTGTGCTAGAAGTAATTTATGAAAATTATTTTTATATTTATTATTTTCTGATTTTGTGCATAGTTTAGTTGATGTTAGCTTGCTTTGTTTTTATATTTAAATAAATATTTATGCATCTTCATTTTTGGAATATATGTTTGCCTATTTAAAAGATTATTATATTAATAAAATTTCTAGGAAAATCAGAGTAATTATCTGGAACATTTGTTAATAAATTTGATGAGCCCATCAGTGGCCAAGTGGATAAAGCTACAAAATGATGGTAGTCGGTTTTGAGTTTGCACCTGAATGGGCCAGTTGTGTGGGATTTTTCAGGATTTTCTGGTGTGTAACACCTAGACAGGAGCCAGGAAGTTTTTGTAGAAGTTGTCTCCTTTCACAGATCTTAAAGTATAACATTTCAAATGAAAATAGGCATACAATATGTTTCAAAATTGCATGATTTTTGAGCTCTTTTATTATTAATTCTTATATATTTAGAATTTTTCTTGATTTTTTACTGATACGTAACTCGAACGAAATAACCGAGAATGCTTTTTATTAAATTCTCACTTTGCTTTGTGCCTGCTTTGCATAGACACAGATTGACAAGTTGATGAGTGGTATGTCGGCAATGGATGAATTCGAGGTTGGTCCATTTTTCAATTAATATCTTTAATATTTCGAGTTAAAATAATAATTAACTTTAATTCTAACAAGCATTAATCATTTTTTCTAATGATTAATATTAAATATTACAATTATTTTATTACTTTTCAGTTTAGATTAATTGTGTAGACAGTAAAAATTATACAGTATTGTAGTGTAGAATTTAATTATTCATTACGTAATTTAATTTACTGCTTTTCGGGAGTGTACTAATCATGTATAAATGTTTAATGTAAGTACTTCTGGGCCGATGAGTCTATCGTTAAACTCCAAACCTTTTTTGCAAAATTTAAAACATAGAACATGTTACTTCGATGGCTTTAGAACAGAAGTTATCAAATTAAAAACAAAATTTGAATTTAAAAATCATGTTAATTTCTTCAAGTACAGTTTAAGACATTCTTATCTAATCAACTTAAACAAACTTAATTACTATTGATAAAGCATACATCTGCCAATTATCATTCTATATTATGGCTACGTAATTAATTTATTTACTGAATAATTAAGTGGTAAGTGGGAGTTGCAGGTTCAAGCCTCGATTCTTTTCTTATGGGAAAAGCTCGATTAAATTTATCATAATTATTAAATCTAGTGTGAGATGACAGCATCAGTGTCTACCTGTAGACAAATTAATTATTAAAGCTAAATGATGGTACCTAATGAAAAATGTTCTGTAATTATTAGAGTTTTATTCATGCAGAATATTGGGCAGTTTTGATAAAGAATAGTAATTAAGCATGATGAGTGTGCAACTTGATTTTTGAGTTTATTGAGACGAAACTTTTCATCTTTTGGTGGCATTGCGGGATGTCCTTGGGGGATGAATGGGACAGTTGCTCCTCCTTAGATTGAATAAAATTTTCACAAATTATAATCGTAAAAGTGATTGAGATACATAACCATTTACTTTCGATCATGGGATGCTTTTTCTGTTGTTCTGTATTGTTGCAATACTACATTCTATGATACACATGTGAAAAACCTCAGAAAAAATTAAATAATAAAGGCTTTTTGAAGTTTTTATGTCTCCAAGCTCATGAATGCCTCCTTAAAATATTTTCTGTGGATGTGAATGGGCGTTAAACTTCGTTTTTATTGTGGCACAACTGTAAATGAAAGAGAGCGAGTTTCATATGTAGCTATATCGGGAAACTAAATTGGAAAGTTTGCAAAAGTGACTTCTATGTTTTTATATGAGAATTCTATACTAAAATGACTAAAAATAGCTTAATTTAGTGTTAAATTTAACAATTAAATTAATTTACAACTGAATATTTAGCTTTTGCAATTGATTTTATTTGCTAATATCAAATCAATTATATTATTAATTTAATACATGTTTTTTAAATTTAATGTTGCACTTTTTATAGTTTGTTATAAAAATATTGGCAAAATGCTCTTGTTATATGCTATGTTACATCATAAGATAAATATTAAAATATAGCAGAAAATAAATTACTTTTTAAAAAAATTATTATTTTTGCTTAGACCAAGGTCACAGCCAGTGTGGTCGGATCGATCGTCAGCATGCAGTCCGACAAAATCCAACAGATCGCCTCAGAGTTTGCCGATAAGGTATGCGAATAGAATTAAGACGTCTGTTTACAAATCTTATATTTTTCTAAATGATTGTTTTAAATGATGCAAATTTCTTTGTAGCAAGCCGAATTAGCAAGCGAAGAACTCGGAGAGAAATACGGAGGAATTCAGCATCACAAGAGAGTCATTACTTCATTAAACAAACAAATAACGGATAAAACTGAGAGTTTAAATCAGGTTGGTAATTAGTAATTAATGATTTTATTGTAGCAATGAGCTGTTTAAAACATGTGCGCATTTGATTAAATTTGAAGAGGTATTTTAAACATGTACATTCAAATTACTATTCAGTTTTTTGGACTCTAAAGATTCTCCCCTATAGTCTTTTATATGAAGAAAAGTATGTCAATGATTTGTTTATGGAGAAAGGGAACATTTTTTTTTTTTGATATGAAGTTAGTTCATTAGTTCATCAGATTAATAGGAGTTGAAATAGTATAATTGAGAAACTAAACAGGTTTTGAAACACTTAATTTCTCAATTAAATGAATTTCTTGGATGAATCTGAAGCATGATTAATTAGAATGTGATGTTAAACATATTATTCCTTGCTAATATTCATGGTAGAGAATTGCTTGAATATGCTCTTTACTATTATATTGATATACTCTATTGGATAATGAATATAGTCTATATTCACTTCTACCATTGAAACAATTTTGTGACATAGACAATAGATAATTATACTGATAAATATTGGCTGACTAGTCATTATTTGATTGATGAATTCTATGAATTTTCTTGTTTAGCTCAGATTCTACTCACAATTTCTCAGACTGGAGTGGAAGTATAGTTTAAAACATATTACAGATTTCTTTAAATTAATCTCCTGTTATCACCCATAGAAATTCAACTATTTGCTTCTCAAAAATTCTATTTTTATAAAATTATCAAAATGTTTAATCGGAAATGATATGGGCTTTACTAACTGCATAACATAAATGTTATCTTTATGCTTAAGGGAATCATTAAGAAACTTTACTTACTACATAGCTTTAGCTTATGCTAGAAAAGTTTTAATATTGGAGACAGCCAATGCACATTTTAGTTGTTTCTTTAGTGTTTTTGAACCTTTATCAGCACTACAGCAGGTAACTTAAGAGGAAGTTATTAAATTGTCTTTTACCAAAGCCACTTTAAAGCTGATTTACATGCATTTTTTGCCAACATGAAGCATATGCTGGCAATAGTTGTATCATGTAAACTAGTCTGTAAGCATCTTAGCATACAAATGTAAGGAACAAAATTAATGTTAGAGCTTTGCAAAATAATTAAATTTAATCTAATTTCAGTTATAACTGTGTATTTACAAATATTTTTCTTATGAAAACTATTGCAGCTTAACCAGAAGTATAACGAATTAAAATCTAGTTATGAAGAGAAGCGTAATAAACTGAAAGAGGTCAGAAAAATTTATTTTAAAACAATAATAATTATTACTCCAAAATAATTTTTTGTACCTTTATTTTCAGCTTAACAACTATTACGATAAACTCTCCAATGAGATGGAAAAGTTTGAAACAGTAAAGAAGGAAGATAAAGAGTAAAAACTTTTATTTAAGTCATTTTATTAAGAATATTTTCATCTGTAATAAGTAATATTTAATGCTCACAGAATTATAGAAAAGTTGAATTCATTAGTGTTGATGAATGAAAATTTGAAACACCAAGAGCAAGAATTTAAGTCCCACTGTAAGGAAGAATTAGCAAGATTACAAGCCGATATTGAAGAGGTTAAATCATCTAATAAAGAGTTATCATCAGAAGATAAGGTAAAATAAAATTAAACTTGTATGTTACAGTGCTGTTTAGTAAAATGGTGCAATTGTAAAGTCCCTCTGCTAGTGGACATACATACATATATGAAAGACATCAACTATACACAAGGTGTTTAGCCAGTGGAAAAGAGAGTAAGAGAAAGGGGGGAGAGGAGATAGACAGTAGAGAAAGGTAGGATCTCTCTGAATGGTGTATGCATGGCTACTGTACCTCTGTGTTTGATGTTGGCATGCAGTTTTTCGGCTGCAAGGTTAACAGAGAAATGGGAGAAGCTTACCGGAACAAAGTAATGATGTCTCTACGGACCGTGTGTCAAAGGAGTTAAAGTAAGCTATGACGTCGGCACTTGCCTGAACTGCACGAGTGTGGTCCACAATTGCATCATAGTAATATTTAGTGTTTCATCTATGAATTTGATTGAATAACATTAAACTAAAATTTGAAGGATTGCATGTGATTAATACTTAAACTTAGGGATTAGAAATGGCAACAGTATTGCCTCTTTCTGCTGTTATTGATGAAATATATTTACCATTTATAATATTAGAAGTATTTTTCTGTCATATCAATTAAGTTTTGTATATTCTGAAAGCTTATATATTAACATTGTTGAATTTCAGTTTGTTTTTGATGATTTTGTTGCAGCTCAAAATGGTGTTTTGGCTACAGTCGCTAAATTTATAAACTGCAGTAAATAATGAAATGTTTAACATATTCACATACATAATTTTATGATATTTAATAACATATATTATAGACATAATGTTAATGTTTATCTTTCTGTTAAGTATGATTTTATAACTTTATAAATTAAGAGAGAATTAAACTGTCTGAGAACTTAATAGTGTGGGGGTTGGGGACCATCAAAAATTTGATTACACAAGTTCAGGGTAGGATCCTGCTACCAGGTGTGTTTTGTCGGACACACCTTTGATTTAGACAAAAACAAATAGTTAAGGCGTGAGAGTAAGAGTCACTCTGAAGTCCAGGAATGAGTCTCTCAGGAGGATGAATGCAAAGTCAAATACAAATGGAAAAGAAGTTTATTATCAAAATCAATGTACTGAACGTTATAAAATCTAATTTAGGAAATTGGCCTATTCCTATCTATAAAATGGGGGAAACCTAACGGGGGATATCCGAACTGCGCGACTCACAACATACCAGGAAAAGAGTTGTCTTCTCCTCTTTCTTTTTGTCTTCTTGTTCCTTTACTTGGTTCTCCACTAGGTCCTTCAGTAGGTCGGTTGTCTCTTCTGGTCAATCTCCTGTCAAGTCAGTCGCAATCCTCTCTCTCACTCTTCCAATTCTTTTTTACTCTCACAGTTCTGTTGCACTCTTTCAGTTCTTTCTCACTCTCCCAATTTTATCTTACTCTGCATTAATTTCATCATTTTATATTTTTCTTTGTTTTTGACCAATCATGCTTTCGTTCTGGAGGAAGGTGAAGTAATTTGTAAAATGCATGATTGATCATCTAGTGGTTCTCTTCCTCTCTTGTCAATGAAGAATGATGTGTGTCCATGTGACATGGATAGCATATCATTTGTCATATAACACCGTCGAAAAGGGGGGAAACGATGAGCATCTCCTCATCTTTTCCTTTGCATGTTGTGAGATTTATAATGATTAATTGATAAATTTTTTGTTCTAATTTGTTTCTCTAAATTATTTTAAGTTGATATTACAAAAATTTTGGAAAGGGGTCCCTAAAATTGGAATAATAGGCAAAATTCCTTTACACCTTTACTTGATAGATAAACAATTGATATATAAACAATTTTGGTGTCACATTTACATATGCATTTTCTCTTTGAGATGTGGGTCTAAAGGCATCTTGCATATGGCTAGCTAACAGTTTTTTTTTTATACAACCAGACAGAGCAAAAAAGGATATAAAATAAATAGAGTTTAGAATACAAAAAACAATTTCTAACTGATTAATTAAAGTAAATACATTATTAGCAAAAGGATTAAAATAAAGTGATTAAAACTAAAATTATGCAGATAATATAGTATAAATGACAATTTACAAATATATAATATATAGATAGATAGATACAATAATAACAAAATGTTCTTGGGGGAGGGAATGATGGACTTCACAATAGAGATATTTGCAGTGGGAAGCTTTTCTTACTCTTATTTGTTGGACCACTGTATTTGTATCTGTATTTGTTGGACCACTTTATTGGTTGGCATTATATTATTTTAAATCATAAAATGGCTGATTAATAACAGCAGATTTTGACAATTGGCAAACATTCTGTTAAGCTGTTGGCATTTGCTGTAGAGCTTTCACTAATGGAAAAGTAATGCTTTAAATAAGCTGCAAAAATTGATATATTTCAAGAAAAACTGCACCTTTAATGATCACATAACATTCTATCTTTTTAACTTCTTTCCTTCACTTCAATGTATCATTTAACTTTGTAACTATCAACTATATACAGTGAAGTCCCATATAATGCACTCCCTTATAACTGAAATTTGTATATGAGATGAAAAAATTATTATTAGTACTCATACAAAATTCTAATTTAGTCATCCGAAGGTATATGTTTTCTTCTTCAACTTCCTATGTTTAAACTTGCATGAAATCAGCCAATAATGCATGTCTTGATAACACAATTTCCTATAGCGCAAACCATTAATGCTCTACTGACCGATGACTAAACATATGAATACTCTGTTTTTTTTTTATATTGTAATACATAGCTGAAATTATTATTTCTGAAAGTATTTAAAGTGAATTTAGTTTAAACAATAAATTTATAAAATTTTTGAAGAATTTTATAGCAGAAATTTATTTAATTTTTCTAATATTATAGGAACGGAGAGAAGTAATAGAGAAACAATACTCTACTGACAAAGAAAAGTTACAAAAGATACGAGGACTGCTGGTATGTTGAAAACTTGGTAGCGTTGTTTTATGTATTAGTCATGGAAAAACATTTTATTTGAATTATTGTTTTGTACATAAAATAAATTAAGAAAGTATTTATAAAATCTTTTAAAATTAGGGTTGATTTACAGTCCAATGGTTATGCAGCACTATGATGGCAGGGTTTGTGGAGTTTCACAAAGTTTGTCATCTGCTTTGTTAGATGCACACTTCTAGTCTATTGACAACTGTAAAGTTGAATGACATTTGGCTTTGACATTCAATGCCTATTCTACCAAGTTAGCCACTGGACAATGTTTTTTTAATTCCTGTGATAGCTAGCAACCTTGAATCTTTGTGTTACAATTGGACAGTAAACTAGCTTTCATTGTTTTCTTGAAATATATATATTGATTTAATTTTATCCCAGATTTGATCTTCATATCTACAAAACTCATATATCATATAAAACAATGATCTGTCACATTCAAATTAGAACAGAGACCATAATAATTCTTTTAAACATTTGTCTCCTTACAAAATAATGATAAATAATTATTCAAAGTGTAAATTACCTTCATAGACCCAAGAAATAATCCTATTTCCAATAACTATTGCTTTTTACACTTTTTGACATTAACAGTAAAAAGTGGTATAGTAATAAATGTTCCATTTTGAGTAGAATAGATTTTCTTTTTTTAGTAAGCAAAGACTGGTTCAAACTTCTATTGTAGAGCAATTAAAACATCTGGTGTTAGCAGATCATTCTACTATACTCGGAAAATAGGGGTTAAAGTTTAAGGATGCCCATTCCTGTAAATGGATGCAGTCTCTTGCAAACACCTGCTAGTTTGCATATTAGGGAGTGCATATAGTGATACTAAATTTTACTCCTTTTCTACTCTTTCAAATAATCTTCAACAGAAAAAATTCACTGATTTCTTTTAGTTTTGCTTTGTTTAACTACTATGATTTACTGCTCCACACTTAAACTAATGCCGTCTCCTCCTCATTTTGTTTGATTTGGAAATAATTTAGAATGCTGATTTGTTTTTGTAAATAAATTAAACACCTACCTCTAATACCAAATCATTTAGAAATTAGTTTAAAATAATAGCACCATTTAAGTGCAGTAGTTGTTTGGAATCTTATTATAATATCGAGTTTTGGGATGCTTATATATATGTATAACATAGAATTTCAAAGCATAATCTGTAAAGATATTTATATAAAATATTATCAGTATATTTTACCGATACTATAATAAGTAAATGTTTTACAATGAGTAGACGTACAGTGATACCTCGGTTTTTGTCGATAATCCATCTGAAACAATTGGCGAAATCCAAAGCCTATGAAAACAAAGGCAATTATTTCCATATGAATCAATGTAAATCCAATTAATTCATTCTACACACAAAATACATACCAAAAACATTTTATAGAGAATAAATATAGTGTTTAATACAAAAACAATAAGAAATTAATATAAAATGAATATAAAAGAAAGAGTAATGTAAAGAATAAATGAACATTTAACATGGAATTTGAAAGGCTACTAGCTTGAAACTTTCTTTGTTCCCATGATGGAGCTAAAAGGAATGAAAAGCAATGGAATTGTTTGGTTTTTTTTAAAACTCTCTCCCTATGGGCACTACGAGCGCCTCCTTTAGCAAGCCCATTATGGGTTTGGCCAAGCCCACAATGGGGCGGTCGGGTGAAGAGGGATGGGACGGAGTCTGACATATCCGGATGGACCACTTTCCAAAAATTTTCTAGGGATTTTCCCCCCCTCCTGCATTCAATCCCAGGTCCTCCAGAGCGGAAGACTGCCACCTTGACCACTCAACCATTTGGCTGTCATAGGAGTTGTTTGGCTAGAAGCATGAAATAATGCTCACACAACAAGAAACAACAACAAACTGAGCAGGAAAAAGTGTGGGTCGCCCTTTGATTTTGCAAAATTAGGAGCAAGGGCACATGGGCACACCAATGAAATCTGAGGCAACTGACAAAAACTGAGGCAAATTTTTCACAAGAAAAATCGATGAAACTGAAACTGACGATAACAGAAGTCAACAAAAACTGAGGTATTACTGTACTTTTGGAATCTCGTACATAAATATGTAGACCCCTGGTCTATATATTTATGTACGAGATTCTCATACCTAAAATGAAATGAATCGGTCCGTTTCTATGGTTGCCATGACAATGCAGACATTTGTCTGGAGCTCATCCAGCGTTGCCATATTTGGCCACTTTGCGCCAAATCTGGCTACCCTTTTTTTAGTTTGGCGTAAAAAATATCATTTGGCGCATTGGCTACTTTTTGGGTTACATAAATTTGACGTGGCTACATTTTTGGCTACGTATTATTTATAAATATATTACTTGAATAAAAATCACTTTAAAATGGTGGTTTCCTCATTTTTGATTAATTACAGACCCAAATAAAACAAATATTTGTTTTATTATGTTTTTCAAATTATGCTTTTTTTTAAATACATTTTTGTTTGTCTCCTTTATAATAAATGAATATATCTGTTTCTAAGTAAAAATTGAAAGTGTCTGTAGAAGTAAGTTTTATTAATATCCTTTTTTGTGATAAAGTTTTAATACTTATTATTATAATCTAGACATGTTAATCCTTAAATAATGAAAGTAGAACAAAAATAATAATAATTTTCCTATTCCAAAGAACTTCTCAAACCACAGTTATTTAATTTGAAAGTTGGGCATGACATTTCTTTATTAAACTAATATGTGCATTTTGCATATATCATGATTCTTCGTCAATTTGGTTTTAGGTTTTTGTTTTAAAAGATATTTTAAGCAATTTTAACTTTTCCTTTTTTAAACTTCCCCCCCTGTAGGCACTAAGGCCTTTTTAAGCAAGCCTATTATGTGTTTGGCCACCATACAATTGGGCGGCCAGGTGATGAGGGACGGAGCCCGACTTATCCGCTTGGACCCGATCGGATTCAATCCCGGGTCTCTCCAGAGGGGGTAGGCTGGAGGGGTAGAGATAGAAATTTTGGATCTTCAGAACAATATTCTTGACATTTGGATTTTCAGAACAAATTTCCATTCTTGAAAAAAGCAGCATATAAAATAAAATCGTTTTTTGGTACCACATACTTGTGTGAATCATTGTTTTCGACAATGAACATCATAAAATCAAAGTACAGATCACGACTTACAGATGAACACCTTGACGATTGCTTACGACCAGGAATAACGTCATACTCTTTTAATTACAAAGCAATGGCCAATGAAATGCAATGCCAAAAATCATATTGACTTTGAGATTTATATTTTTTTATAAAGAATTTTTATACTCCCCTAACTTCTCTCAGACTCTATTAAACCGTAAGACAAAAAACACCTTAATGCTGAGAATGTTTAAATTTAATCATAAACAAATGTTTTCGGCCCATTCCATGGCCATCGTCAGGCTAACTACATTCGAATACTATTTCAAACAACCAATTTCAAATTGAAATAAACTACAAAAGAACTCTCGCGCTATGCTAGACTACGTAAACTAAAACTAATACAAACAACATAGAAAATAATAAAATAAAATATGCCAATGTTACATGTATACATTGTAAAAATCTACAGTCTATAGTTCTCTAGGCAATCCTTTTGCCCTATCTAATGTATTCCTGTGACTTTTTTAATTAGAAACTTCCAAGCTGACGGTAAAATCGCCGCATCCTTGTAATTTAAGCATTTTTTGGTTAAGCTGGACTTATAAATTTCACATTTTTCGGTTGTAGCTGCAAGTGTCGGCGAATGTATCGGTGTTAAGATCCTGGCCTCTTCCCATTTAACCACGGACCCCTCAGTCTGCGCCATTTTTGCTAACGTTGTTGTGCATTTACCTTTCGCCACGTCATATCTGTGTTCCTTAATCCTTTTACTTAGGTTTCTCGTCGTGACCCCGATCTATTCTTTATCAATCCTTAATTGGTCGTTGCTGTACAGTATCGAGTACACCCCTGGTTGCTCACTCGGTTTAATTCCATCTTTGTCGTTCCTTAGTAGCTTATATATTGAGGGAGCTCTTTTGTATACAATAGTGTTGTTCATGCGGCCCGCAATACCTTCCATGATCGAGGATAGACATTTATTATACGTGAATTTTGTGATACCGTTTGTCAGATCCCGTTTTTTCTTGCTTACTTTAGGATTCTTGTAAGCGGCAATCAAACGTTCAACCTTTCTTGGACCAAATCCCAACACCTTAGCCACTTGCCTGATTCTATCCAGCTCTCGCATCGTATTGATTATGTTAGAGCAATACTGAAACGCTCTTCTAATTAAAGCTCTAAATGCTGAGAGCTTATAAGTAATAGGATCATTCGATGTTGACGGTATATACAGCGGGTCTTGTGTAGGTTTGATATACACCTTCGTGTCTATTGACCCGTTCTTAAATGCAATACTAATGTCCAAAAAATGTAATTCGTTGCTACTAACTTGCTCCAAGCTCAGCTTTAGGCCATGATCGTTGGAATTCATGGCACTTAAGAATTGTTGTATTCTTGCATGGTTCCTCCATATAACTAGCACATCGTCCACGTACCTTTTATACATGATTATGTCTTCCTTGAAGTTGATAAGTGTGATGCGCTCCATTTTTCTTACAACTAACTCACAGCAAACTAGACATTGGGCTGCCCATCGGGACACCTTTTAACTGTTTATAGACTTTACCCTCGAAAACGAAAAACGATTGCGCACATATTAGATTTGCCATCATCTCAAGGTCCTTACGGTATTCTACAGCCGTTGGATGTAAGCCATATAACACTTCCATTAGTGCATCAAAATGGAAGAGCCGTGGTTAAATGGGAAGAGGCCAAGATCTTAACACCGATACATTTGCCGACACTTGCAGCTTAACCAAAAAATGCTTAAATTACAAGGATGCGGCGATTTTACCGTCAGCTTGGAAGTTTCTAATTAAAAAAGTCACAGGAATACATTAGATAGGGCAAAAGGATTGCCTAGAGAACTATAGACTGTAGATTTTTACAATGTATACATGTAACATTGGCATATTTTATTTTATTATTTTCTATGTTGTTTGTATTAGTTTTAGTTTACGTAGTCTAGCATAGCGCGAGAGTTCTTTTGTAGTTTATTTCAATTTGAAATTGGTTGTTTGAAATAGTATTCGAATGTAGTTAGCCTGACGATGGCCATGGAATGGGCCAAAAACATTTGTTTATGATTAAATTTAAACATTCTCAGCATTAAGCTGTTTTTTGTCTTACGAATATTTATACTTTGTAGATTTTGTATGCATTGTTTAGTAATTACTTGTTTTATAAAAATTATTGTTAATGTTCTTGTGTATGTTAAATTTCATCTTTGGAATTAAATGTTTTTTGTATATCATGTGTATGTATTATTAACTACATCCAATTCTAAATTTACCTTGAAAAAATAAATGGTGCCCACCGTCCGACTGGTATTCTAAAATGTGCTCTTAGGTACAAAAAGTTGGGGACCCCTGATATAGACTATATATTTTTTATTTTTTACACCCTATGGGCACTAAGAGGGCTTTTAATCCATACACTTTGAGGGTTTTGGATTTGTTTTGGGTTCCCCAGAGCAGTAGGATGATGCCCTAATCACCTCAACCACCATAAATATCTATAAGAGGAGGTTTATTGCATTTCTTTTACTCTGTTCTATATGAAATTTTATCTACATGAAAATATTTTGTATATTTATAGTTTACAGTGCGTCAAACTAGATAATAAATTTTCATTTATTACTTTATCATCGTTATAATAGAATGGTTACATATTATGTTGTTAATTTAAATTATTACTATTTAATCTGATAATGTGACAATGAAGAACTGTTAAATTATTAATTGTGTTGCTGTACATAATTTGTTTTAGATCTGTAGTATATTTATGTTTAATTAATATTTATACAGTATATATGAAATGTCAACTAATTGTGATGTACTTTTGTATTTTAAGGCACGAAAAAATCGAGAAATTGCATCATTACAAAGAAAGATTGACGAAGTTCCCGCTCGAGCTGAATTGAGTCAGTATCAACGTCGATTCGTAGAATTATATAATCAAGGTTTGTATCAAAGAATTAGTTTCGATCACCATTTATTTACATTTTGCTTTTGTGGTTATTCTTTATCAAGTTATTAAGTGCACATGAAATAATTTTGTGTTTGTCAGTTCTTAATTTTTGTTTTGGACTTTCAAATTTTATATGAAGTTTTATCACAGTTTATCAAGTTAATATTCAAGCTAGTACAATTTAAACTTCACTGTTTAGCATTTAATGATTCAACTGATATATTTTAGTTATGCTTTGAGTAATCAATAAATTTTCTCATTGTTCATTTACTTTAAAAAGGACTAAAATACAGTAGTACCTTGGTTTTCATTGACTTCAGTTATCGTTAGTTTTGGTTTTCATTGATTTTTTTTTGTGAAAAATTTGTTTTGGTTTTTGTTGGTTGCCTCTGATTTCATCAGTGTTCTTCCATGACCTCACTGCTAATTTTTTGAAAACAAAGGGCGCCCTATGCGTTTTCTGCTCAGTGTTGCATTTTTTCTCGTTGTGTGAGCATTACCCTGCATGTCTAGCCAGACAATTCTATTGTTTTTCTTTCCTTTTCGTTCCATCTTGGAACCAAGAAAGCTTCTAGAGTGAGCAGCCCTTCAAAGAGAAAGGCCAGGAACGTGATTGAGTTGAAGGAAATAGTTGAAAAATACAAGAGTGGCATTAACCCTAGATAACTGAACTTAAATCAGTGTTACTCTACCTTTATTTATTTCAAACAAATTAGTTTATCTCAAGAGAAGTATTATAATATTTCAATTAAAAAGTAGAAAGGTGCACTCTTGGCAGATGTTAAAAGTATGGTCTCCACAAATAGCATTGTTGCAGTAGTTTCATATGTACTTTGTCATTCTGCATTTTTTAGATGTACAGAAAGTAAAAATTCTGTGTTTGTTTGCTGCACTTTTAGTCATTTCTTCTGTAGGCTTCCAATATTCAAAATATCTTCAATATTTATTTTGATGGAATGTCTTAAAGTTAACATATTGTAATTCTTTCGTAAAGTTTGTCGTAATTTGTCGTAAAGTTTGTTTGTAATTTGTCGTAAAGTTAACATATTCTTTCAACCACTACTTTACGAGGCTGTCAGCCAATGTTAATGCAAAGTCTCTTTGTGAGATGGGTTTCTGCCGCTGTTGTACTTTATTTGACATACAAATAACATATTCATTTATTAAGCTTATTAGCCTAAGCTTAATAAATGCAGAACATCATAGAATAAGCAAAGTGGCCATCTACAAGTCTTACGAGCAGTACTCATTCCTGAACATGATTGATTCACAGTATCTACTGCTCCTTTGGTCCTGTTGTAATAATAATTATCTCAAGCTTGTTTGTCATAGGATTGCAATTCAGCTGATCATGGGTGGTAGAAAGAAGGTATACAAATTTATTTGATTTGGGTTTATATGACACCAAATTCTTCTGATTGTCATAGCAGAACATTGAAGTACCTACTTTTCTTGTCCTTGAATTTTTCAGTTCTTTTGGATTTTCTTGTTTGTTACTACTCAATATACCAACAATTGTAAAATTGTAAAGAGGCTGCAGCAATTCAGAGGCAAGCAGAATTGACATGAACTAGTTATCATTGTTATATTGTGATTTGAACCTTTCAATGGTTCACAAAGCTGCTTTACAAAGTAGCTAGTGGTACTGTACATTTGCTGGGTTCATACCTTTACCCAAATAAGTCATGGCATTATAAATGTACTTTGAATCTGAAACAGCTAGCATCACAATCTTGATCCCATATTTATTGGGCTTGTTCAGTAATTACATATGAAATGGGCATGGTCCTCAACCCAATGAGCATTTCATCAATTGTGACATTTGGACTCTGTACCTCTTCTTGCAATTAAGTATAAATTTTTTTCAAAATTCTCTGAATGGTGCAAACATGTCTGTAGCTCTTCTCATTTGACTTGTACTCTTGTCATCAAATTAGCAACATCTTATCAAAAAATTAAATCTCTCAGCACTCATAGAAGCGTTGAAAATGCAGCCACTTTTTTTTGTTGTCAAATAAAGTTCTCGTAGGCAAATGATTGCTTTTCATTGCTGCTGATTGAATAAGGAGACCCAGAAATGCCTTTATTTCATCGGTTGAGGTATGAGAAATGGTCTTGGTGTCCATTTTGTAGTTACTTCTATTATATTAATTCCTGCATTGGTTAGTAAACCATGTCATTGATCATTTCTTCAGAAACAAACAAATGGAATAAATCTTGCAGGTTTGAAATATCTCTAACTTCATTGACAGGACCAAGTATAAAGCTAATAATAATACGAGCAGCTGTAGAAGTTGAGAACTGCATGGATTTGTGGACCATTCGTGTTTATTCTTACTATATATAAAATTTTTAAAGGGATGAATTACAAGCGATGGATTGTGTTGTGAACATGATTGCTGACTTGCAGGTAGCTGCGTTATCATCAGAGTCAATAATAAATCTTTGATTACGGTTTTGGCGAGCAATATTCGGTTCCTCATCAGAAGATAATGCAGATTCTTGCTCACTTTCATCAGTTAGGATATGAATTTCTTTTTCACAGTTATCTTCTTGTTTGGAGCTTGATTGTATTTCAACCTGCTCTTCAATTATCTCATCATCCAATTCATTCAAAAACTGCAAAATTTATTTTGATCTTTTATTACATTCATCTGTCATAAAATAATATTTAGGGTAGTAATAAAATGCAGGAAAAATGCAAAAGTACTCACATTGGCCGATTATGGTATTAACGAAGGTACTTGTGAATCTTTGTCCCAGATAGTGGTTCCACCTTGGCAACCAACATCTCACCTAGTGACATCGCCAGTTCGGTGCCACCTTTTGGGACAAAGATTCACAAGTACCTTAATGCAAACTTCTGCATGTTATCACTAAACATTCGACTGTTAGACGACAATTACAGCAAATCTCAAAAGGTAGCAAGTGTACAGCTGTGCTTATAACCTTCGGATAACTCATTTTACTATTTATGAAGGTACTGTGAGTGTGAGGTGGTGTGAGTGAAATGGGAACATTTCAAATTCTAAAACTGGCTGGTTGTTGGTAGTCTACTAGATGAATGTTTAATTATCTAGGGTTAAGATTGCTGAAATTGGCCGCATGTATGGGAAGTTGCCATTTATGATAAGTTCCATTGTGGCAAAAAAGGAAGCAATATAGGTGGCTAACATAGCAAAAGGTGTGAATGTGCTAACAAAATAGAGATTGCAAACAATTGAAGATGTCTAACAGTTGTTATTAATTTGGATCAATCAAAAACAGTTAGATGGTGATTCTGTTTCAGAAGCTGCCATATTAGTCTTTTACATTCATTTTATATTAATTTCTTATTGTTTTTAGTATTAAAAACTATATTTATTCTCTCTATAAAAATGTGTTTTTGTATGAATTTTGAATGAATTAATTGGATTTACATTGATTCATATGGAAATAATTGCCTTGGTTTTCATCAGTTTTGGATTTCGCCAATTGTTTTCAGACAGATTATCAACAAAAACTGAGGTATCACTGTAGTTATAAGATTGACATTAGAAATTGTAGTTTCACTTCAATGTTGTCAAAGATTTGATATGGTTATGCATATTCAGAAGGCTTTAGATCTTTTAAATTTATCTGAATTGCAAGAAAACATAGTACTGAGTGTAAGAACTATTTTCACAACTGTAGTTATGCAAGAATTGCAACTTGGCTCTATTTTTACAGAGCTTCAGGACTAGCTTCCTTTAATTTCTGGCTAACTAGTTATAGGAACTAGTTATTGGAAACTCATCTTGAAGCTTTGTACAGCTAGAGCTGATTTGGAGTTTCTGAAATGGTCCCATGATAACGCAACTTTTTCTTTGCAAGAATTGTTTAAGTAAATCATTTAGGATCACAATTTTAGAACTTATACATTTTATGTTTGTTCGAAACATTTTTGTCGTCTTTGTAATGTGATCATAACAACAAATTGTATGTTTAAGCAATGTGTTGTTTAAATCTGAAACTTAACAATAATTAATTTCACACTTTCCAGCAATTCTTTATTAAAAACAAATGTTTTTGGCCTAGCTTATATGCCTGCATCAAGTTCTACACATTTGAGTTGAATGGTACATAGAACCTGAAGCAGGCCCGTAAACTATGCCGAAAACATTTGTTTGTAATAAAGTATTGCTGGAAATGTAAGGAAGGTGTGAAATTAATTATTGAGTTGTATATTTAAATCATTCAAGATCAAGTTTGAGTTGATTTGTAGAGGTTCTCTTTATGAATTTGTAATTTTCTATTTACTGTGATTTTTAAAAACAAGATGGAATATTTTCAGCCATAATTTTGAAAGATCTGATGACATCATGAGACTTGGCAATTATTCTAATCTCAAACACGATGATCAAATTTTTTTCATGCAAAGATGCAGCAAGCATAAATGGTTGTAAATGAGAGCTTGTATTTGAGTGTATATTAAAAAAGTAGATATGAGTATAAAAATTGTGACATAGCATTGTGTACAGCAGGGATGGGCAATTTTTTCTATGTAAGGGTCATATTTTAAAACTTTTGAACTGACGTGTGCCACATACAAGAGAAAAAAGAATCAATGCCAGTAAATCACCACTATTTATTCATGTATAATTATAAATTAACACAGGTATACTTAATTTAATTTCTGGAACTGATGTGAATATAATATATCAGAAATAGTTGGTTGAATTTTACCTACTATTAGTGTTAAATTAGTTTCGATGAGAGTCTGTTAGCCAATTTCTTGTTTTAATTTTTACTAAATTCATTGCAGGAAAAACTGTTCACATACATAATTTGTAGAAAATAGTAATAGAATTTTTACCGCATACTTTCTTAAGCTGGGAAATTGATATGGGTCAATTTTCCAGCTTAAGGAACAGTCTGCCGACAGACACTTACATATCTTGAAGATAAACATTTCAATGTAATTAAATGGGAACATTACACTAACAGAATGTCAATTCTTGGTTTAGACTTACAACAAACACTGAGTTAGGCTACTTGCCTTGTATGCTATCAACAGGAGTTTGTCACACAGTTAATAAAATCTGAAACCAAAAATGATTTCTTCTTCATTTACCTCATTGTCTGATTTGTCAGACACCGAGCAAGTCGATATTGAGGACATGTAGATGTAACAGGTAGATGAAAAGTAGTGAGTTCGGACTGTGTTTCACAAATTGTTACAGCAAACCACCAAAATATAAAACAGAATGGAGATTGCCCGACGATACTGTCAAATATTATCAGTCACATGTTGATGAATTAGAGTCACAGAAACTATCAAACCTAGGAGAAATAATGAAATGGGTCATCTCCTCTATCAGGAAAGAGAAGATAAAAATTTAAAAAAAAATTGTGTTTTCACTGTATATTGTGACAAGATAGAATACTTTTTAGCATGACGAACGTAAACTGTACCCTCACAATGTGGGATGAGGGGCATTAATTAAAATAATAATAAACTTTGCACATAAAGTATAATTTCTTTTTTCTCATCCAGACAATAAAAGGAGGAAGGATTTAGTGAGATGTTTCATTGCCTTCACATGGAATACAGGATAGGAGCTGATGGGTGGGACATCTCCTGAAGAACTATTACAAGAACTTGTGTTGATGAGAATGGAGAGTGAAGGAAGAAGGAAACTTTGGAAGATTCAAAATAGTAGTGCTACTCTTCAAGGTCACTGTTGCAAAGGACCTCCAAGATGAGGTGGAGGCCACAAACCAAGTAACAAAAACTCTGAATAAAAAATCTGGAAAAAGCCAAATGGGCAGTGGAACAGCTGGTTTCGCATGGATAGAATCAGACAATGGCCATGAAATATGAGAGGGATGGACGTGGAGTTAGGGGAGAGGAGCTAGACCTCTGCCTAGTGAACAACCAGTATTAATACATTGGCAAGAGATGAAACTTGTGCCAATCTCCTTTCATCTAACCCAGAAATAACAGATGAATAAAATGAAAGAAAGGAAATAAAAAATATACTCCCTAAAATTAAGTTATATGCTTAGCCTTAGTAGAATAGCCTTGTGTATGTGAATAAATTATTTCTTGAATTTTTTTTTTTTACATTATCAAATTTCGTTTATTAACAGTACTTTTAAATGAGTCATTTTAGAGTCATTTGCTGCTGGTGATGAAACGATAGCATGGGAAGAACAAATGTACGTTCGTCAGGTACTCGACATCATTTCTAAATATGGTTCAATGATGGCTGCTCTAAAGACAGTTATGAATCTATTTGGCCCATTTGATGTTGGTGAACCACGTCTTCCATTACTTAGTCTAACTACCCAACAAATTAATAAGTTGAAAGCTGAATTAGAACAAGTTGGTGTAGAAAGATGGTATAAATAATTCTTATTATTATTTCTTGAAATTCACTAAGTAAAATAAATGTCAGTTTTGGTTTTAAATAAGTTTCTCTATTATTTGTATGATGGAAATTTCAAATGAACCTGTAGGTAAAGCCATAAGAGCAACTGTAACATCCTAGAGTAATGCTTAACTGAACATGTGCAAAAGTGAGAGAGAATAAAAGGGAATGAATTAAATTCTATTTCCTGATGTAGATTACTAAAATGCTGCATCAAAGTGCAACATTTTTAAAGCTGAGGAGTCTTGTGAGGTCTTGACCAGAGTTTAAAATGGCAACCAAAATTTGTATTAAAGGAAAAAGTTGTTTCAAATAAAATGCTTTTAGTAGATAAAATATTGTGAGAGAGCAGACCAGGAATACAGCAGTTTTCTCCAATGATTGCAAAAATGAGAAGAAAGAGTGCATAATATAACCAAATATCATGTGAGTGCAGCTGGTAATATTTACAAGGGTAAAAGTGCTTGACTCTGAATTATTGGCAGATTTGTGATAAATTCAATAAATGTCTTTGGCTGGTGTCCAATCTTCAAATTCTGTATCAACTGGCCCTGGCAACAAACTAGGGATCAATAGGAAAGTAGTGGATGGAGATCACGACCAATCAAAACATTTGAACAGGGATGTGAGACCTTTAAGATGCCCCCGAAGAACAGAGGGCAGTTTTCTCCCCACTAGAACAGCAAAGATTCTCACCAAGTCAATGAAAATGATTCCACCAGACAGAGTGACCATTCCTTCCAAGACCAAAAAGCTCTCTGGCTGGGATATGGAAACTTATCCTGGATACAAGAAATAACGAACTGTGATTTTGCATACTCCATCAATGGACAGTCTATTTAGAACACTGATCCACCAATAAAGAGTGACGAACTTTGGGAAACTTTATCATCATATGAACATCGCATCCTGTTCGAACACTGGTATTGCATCGGATTAGTTTTAAGGTCCAAGGCCAATCTCCTGTCTTATGTATGATGTCTTTTGTATTTTAATAAATGTGTTAAATGTAAATGGAGTTTGTGCCTCTGTGTCTAATACCACCACCCACATATTCAGTTCACACTTTCTTGCCATCCTGAATGACACTTCCTCCTTAATTAGGGGTGTGTCGGTGCAATGTTGGGAAATATCGGGTCTGTGATAAAACATCATGGGGGTCCTCCACAATACCTACGAATGCAACCATGAAAAAATTCCAGAGTAAAATGTTCAACAAAGCCTTCTTAAACATGTTCACATGAATCAAATTTACTAGATCTGGGATAAGGGGCGGTTAATGTCACATATTCAAAGTTGTATATTTATTGGGCATAAGTCCTGTTGGATACTGAAACTTTCTTATAATCATAAGTGGTTAATACTAGGCCCTGATAGATGCTTGGCAAGCTTAAATCTTCGAGTGCTGTAGGGAATTTTGGTTTATTTAATATTGATTTGGAAATTGTGGTTTTGAGTAAAATAATTGATATAATTTTTAATCTAATTTCTCCCAAATAAACTAATATAATAATTCAATTCGAATTATTATATTAGTTTATTTTAGAATTATTATATTAGTTAATTAGTAAATTTATTTTATAAAATTTTTATAGTGGCTGCCAAACATAAAGAAACTAAACAGTTCTATACGTTATACAACACTTTGGATGACACAAAAATGTATCTTTCTAAAGAGGTAAATCATTTTTAAAATACAGTAGAGCATCAATTATCCAATCCCCGATTAACCGACTTATCGGTTAACCAACCACATTCTAGTCGGCAAATTCAAATGTCCGCTAGTGATGTGGCACTACAATATTTGGTTACATCTTGCTATTTTAATATTATTTTTGTTAAATTTTTGCATGTTTTAGCTGGCAGCACTGGCTCGACCACGAAAGGGAGGCTAGTATTTAAAACATGCCTAATACACTATACCAAGGATGGTGAACCTTTTTGAGTCCGTGTGCCGTATTGTAAGCATACTTAGTTTTAAAGATGTTAATGCGTGCCAATGTCTTACACTTCGAATAATGATATTTAAAGAAATTAAACGAATACGCTTTAATTCGAATAAATGTAAAAAATCTGATTGAAAAAAGGATGATCAGGTGATAAACAGAAAGGATGATTGAAAAGGACAGAAATCATATATTACATGCCAGATGATTTCTCTTATCTGACACAGGTTTGCCATCCCTGCACTATACTAATAATGTATTTTTTCATACTTTTCGGTTATCTGACTTTTCAGTTATTCGACCAACCCCAGTCCCCAATTAAGTGGGATAATCGATGCTCTACTATATTTAAATTTTGTTCTTAATGCTTCTAATTGTTCAAATCTTAATTCAGGTTAATTTGTTGAATTCCATTTTGGATAACTTTTCAACGTAAGTATAATAAATTTCAATCATATTACAGGGTGACAATAATTAACCCGTACAAGTTTTTTGTATCGTAAATTTATTAAAGAAATGAAAATTAGCAAAACAACAGCATATAACAGTGACAATACTTTACGTATTAATCAGATATTCAGCCAGTTTCAAAGTGGCCTCCTTTTGCTTTGATGCAGAGCCCCAAACGCGTTTTGAAATTCTCAGCGATGGGCCGCACTCTTCTGGAGACAGTTTGTCTCACTCCCAGCGCAAGGATTGCTTCAGCGACTCCAAACTTTCATGGCACTTAGAACAGGCCCTGGCCTCCAAAATGGACCACACACTGTAGTCCATTGGGTTCAGATTCGGCGAGTACGGTGGCCATTCCGCAGACGAGATGAAATCGGGAAAATGAGCCTTGCACACTCCTGAGTCTTCTTCGCCCTGTGTGTCGGCGCCGAGTCCTGCTGAAACGTCCATTTCGCACTGCCAAAATGCTGCTGAGCCCACAGAAGTACCACAGCCTCGAGAATGTCATGGTGGTACACATCTTGATTGATTTTGGCCCCTTGATCGACGAAAACAAGGGGTGTCTTGCCGCTCGCACAAATTCCGCCCCAAACCATGACTGACATTGGATTTTGTGATGTTCGATGACGGCTGAGCGTCCAGGAGCCCCCGCGGACCAGTTCCTGTCGTTTTGATGGTTGTACGGAGAAAAGCTTCTCGTCTGTGAAGAGAATGCACTCCCATTGTCGACCTGCGGCCCGACGCTTGAGTTAACGGGATCTTTGGAGTCTCACGCACTTGTTTTCATCGGTGAGGAGCTGAACCTTTTGGAACTTGTAGGGCTTGAGTACGAGTTCCTTTTTCGCCATTAACCGCACCGATTCGCGATTGATTCTGATCTCACGAGCAATTTTTCTCATGGAGACCTTCGCATGTCAGTCAACTCGCTTTGTGATGATCTTGCGGTTCCTAGACGTGTTGACAGTGCGCTTTCTTCCACGTCCGGGACGGTCACCATTGTGGCCAAGCTCCTTGAATCGCCGAACTGCATCTGAGACTGTCATTTTTGGAACACCGAGCAGACGAACAATTTCACATTGATGCTTTCCTTGCCAGAATAGCTCCAAAATTGCACAACATTTGTTCGACACCATTAAAAAAATAAAGAACTAACCCTTATTACATCGAAAGTACATCTACACGGGCAGGAAATCATGGAGAATTAAACAATAGTATGTAAATTGGTGACAGTAAAAAAGTTCAGGTGCAGCATTGCTACAAACTTTGTACGGGTTAATTATTGTCACCCTGTAGAAGCTAATTAAATGATGAAATTAATCAAGAATAAACTATGTTTTTTTAGTGCTATGGCATCTCCAGGAACGAGAGATCAATTCTTATCCCAGTTTCAGCAGATTGTTGATGGAATATGTCAAAACAAAATCAGGGTAATTATATATTTTGAGCATTTTATATATATATATCTATCTGGTGGATGATGGGCACGAGAGCAGCTCTCTTACGTAAAACACTGAACACAGGTCATGGGTTTCCATTTTGCTAACAAGCTGGCCACATAGAGTTTTTCGAGTTTTCTTTTTATTTAACACCTATTTAATAAGGTCCAAAAGTTTTCAGTCTGACCTACTTTATGCATGTGCAGAAAAATGAGAGCGGTAACACTTGAGATACAGTAGAACCTCGATTATCTGGACTAATTGGGATGAAGGTAGTCCAGATAAGGAAAAATCTGGATAATCAAAAAAAAATAATAATAATAATTGACAGTGAAAGACATGTACAGTACATACAGTATGAATAATTTTTATTTGTCTAGATTTACATATAGCTTCAATATTAAATTATTTTTTATTAAGAAATTCAATTATTGATTTTTGTTTAAAGCTATCTGTTCTTTTTGAAGCTGCTAAATTGCAAAAACTTTTAAGGCATATAAGTTGTCCTGAGTTACTCTTCTTGGCTCTCAAACCACTTTATGGCGACATCTAAACACTGGGCAAACTACATTTCATCAGGCCCTTGGTGGTGCAAGAAGGTGGATTTTATAAAATAAAAAGCAGTTGAAACTCAAATTTTTATTCATAAAAATGCAATCTATTTATCATTTTATGATGAGTAAAATTTTTTTGTCACATTCATGGCTTTTAAGTACCATATGGCCAAGGGGGGTGCAAGGCATGGCGATGTGGGCCACTGCCCACATCGCCATGCCTTACGCCCCCGTTGGCCATAGAAATGAAGTAATTTGAATATAAATTATTTATAAATATGTATGCCAAGTTATATTTATATTACAATGCAAAATGTATTAAAAAGTTTACAACCACTGTGCTAAGTGAGACATTGTTGGAACAAAAGAGTTATGCATTCCATCATGTACATATAAACAGTGTTGCAATTTGCCAAGTGCAAATCAGCAAATTAGTAAAATTTTTGTTTATTTTGAACAATCTGGATAATCAAAGTTCTACTGTACTAGCATTCTCAGTTGCATTTTTATATTCACATTCCTGCACATCAGGATAATGTGGCTTAACATAACCATGTCGAATTTCGAGTATTGTGCAGTGACATAGTTCTTGATAAAAGAAGGTTGGCCACCATCAGACATTCACAAATGCTTTCATAATGTGTATTGCAACGTTTCTTCATTGTATTCAATGGTAAAACTATGGACAAAACATTTCAAACTTGAAAGAGAATCTCTTGATGATGCAGAGGACGGCTGACCACAGTGATCACCGAAGAAAACATCACGCTTGTCAAGGATGAAGGGTTTTTCAATTGACGTACGAAGATGAAAGAAATTTGTGCAAGATTGTGCAACTTACTGAAAATGATGGTTCTTCAAATTCTTCATGAACATTTGTTAATGAATAAGGTCGGTGTATGTTGGGTGCCTGAAATTCTTTTCACAATTCAGAAGCAATAGCAGGTCAGCTGCACATGACAGTTTTTAGAGCTCTGCAAACAGAACAAAGAAGTAGTTCTTCAGTCCATCATCTTTGGGAAAGAGACCATGGTTCTATACTATGATCTGTCCAAAAGAGAATTGATGGAATGACACCATTCATCCAAATCTTCTCCGAACAAGCCGAAAGTGTCACTGTCAACAAAAGTTATGGTGATAATTTTCTGGTATTATGTCAGCATTTTATTGATTAACTTCAAGGAGAGAATTTCTACATTGAATAAAAAAATGGTAAAATAAATCAATATCCAGCACAAAAATGTAAGACATCTAACATTTTCACCCATGTTAAATGGGCATCTTCAGGATAACTGACCATTGCAACTGTTAAAACAATGGGGATGCTGAATATTATTCCAATCTGATGATAATACTTTGGGATGCCATAAAAGAGAAAAGGAGGAGTAAACTTTTAAAAGATGTATGGCTCTTGCACAACAACCATCCATTCACTCTACATTTTGCACAAAGGCTGCCATTAAAGAATGTGGCTTCACTGAACTTCTTCATACATCATACAGTTGTGACCTGGCCTGAGTGACTACTGTTCTCAAAATTGAAATCTGATCTTCGCGGACTACAGTTTAACAGCGACGAAGAGGTCAAGGCAGCTATTTTTGAACATTTTGAGGGCATAGACAAAAAGTATTTTTCTGACAGTGTAAATTTGTTAATTATATTAATTAACTTAATCATATTAAATGTATTAAAACAGATTAAGAAAAATTATTCTTAACTTTTTGTATTTACCAAAGTCAGGTTGAACTACTTAAAATTATATTAAAATATATAAATTTTGATAAATTTGACCAAAATTTATATATTTTAATATAATTTTGATAAAACTTTGATAAAAATTAGTACTTATCCTGACTTTTCATCCATGGTGAATGTTAAAATAACTATAAATCAATATTAAAAAATTTCCAAAACTGTTACTTTGTTATTTTCTTTGTTTTTTTCATAAATGCATTTTGATCTTCCAATTATCTTCAGTATGTTATTACACATCATAAATTGTCTACCTGTTTATCCTATATAAATTCTTTATTATTATTATTACAATTACTCATTAATTCATACTCTACACTGCTGAATAAATTTTTTCTTCTTTATTTTTATTTTCCTTTTTCCTATCTGTAAATTTTAGTTTGTTGGTTAGTATAGGTACTAGTTGATGTCTTCTCTCTCTCTCTCTTTGTGCCATATCAGAAATCCTGATGTCCGGCGAGCACCTAGCACAAGTTAATAAGTGGTTAGGAAGGAGTCAAGGTGTATCCTGGAGGAAGTTACAACCAGAGTGGTTCCCCATTGCCTTCTCTGGTGCGCGATGTTACACGAGGGAAAATGCCTTCCAGGAGGTCTTGTAAGGGAAACTGGCCCCTATTCAGGTGATACAAATGTGGAGAAAATCCGGAAAACTCCACGTGGCTAGCCTGTCTGAGCGTGGCACAAACCCACGATCGAACTCCCAGTCTTTAGCGACAAAACTGCTTGGCCACTGGTGGGTCAATTGATGTCTTACTTGTTTAAATTTTCAATTTTGTTTTTCAAACATTCTCTTAATGTACAAAAATTTATAAAATTTATCTACATCCAGTTTTTTTATGTTTCATATATCTATGTAGTCTCATGACTAATCAGCTAGCTTCGGACCAATTACACAGCTCATGTTAATTCCATCTTTCTGCATATAGAATTACCTTTTGCCATCTTGGAATTAGTTGTTTTTAAATACAAATTTCACTAATTTTATTTCTTATTCTATTTTTAATGCTTCATAAATCATTTCTTTTACTATTGATGGTTACATCAAACTACTGTAATATGTAGTCCTATAAATGCCAGGTTTTTTGTTATTAATATCTTACTTAATTTATTAGTTAATATGTTTGTATTTTGTATACTATATTTTGAATATTCTAACCTTAGTATATTAATTTTTAAATATTTTTCTAGATTATATAAACATCCTAGTTTACTATCTATCAAAGGTCTCATTTTATCTCCTAGTTAACGTGTTTTAATTCTTAATTTGAAAACTGGAATTCTAATCTTACTTTTCTTGTTTTCAGTTATAATTTCCTCTTTGTCAAGTTCTATAATTTTCTTTTTTAGTTTTTTTTTTAATAATTAATGTTGGATTGTTTTCTCTCTCTTTGTAATTCCCAGTTTCTATAAACTTCTTTCTTCAGTTTTAATTATTGATTAGTGACCAACACTAATTGTTTTGTTTTGTCTGCTTGAATTATCGATAAGTTATTATTTATTAAAAACTTATTAACTATTTTTTCATTTAAATTATGGTATTTTTTATTTTTACATTGTATGTAAATCTTACCTTTTTGTTGTCGTTTTAACCTACCTAAGTTTTTTACCATTTCATTTTTTAAAATTGCTTTATCTTCACTTTAAAATTTAATGTCCTTAAATAACTTTTCTATTTCTGTTACTAATTCTACTGATGGTTTATTTATTGGATTACAAAAATCTTGTCGTCTTATTAGTTTTTTCTTTACCTGCAATGGAATATTTACTTCTGTTTTTTTTAAGATTATATTAATTTCTCATTTATCTTTCTCTTCTCTTATTGATATACAAATAATCTTTTTAACTTTTGTTTTTTTTATACTCTGTATGTTTTTTTTTTATTTCTTTCATCTGAAAATTATTTATTTTTGAGTTTAATTTTTTAATCTTTATTCTTATAAGATACAATCTTATATACAATTAATAAGTATATGCATTCTCATAGCATTGTGATTTTGTACTACCATACAAGTGGTTGTGTTACCGTACTGTATCCATTGTATCCTATGCATTTTTCATTCAAGGAGAGAGTTCTTAGAGAGAAATTGCACAGGTTAAAATATACTATTGTAGTATATCAGACTGTGACAATCAGCAAGCAGAATTGCTCATAGATAACATATGAATGAAGCTATTATTTATTTTTTATTATTCTTGAAAGTATTGTGATTTTTGTTACTCATGTTTATCACACGATACGCTATTATTGTTTCTTATCAAGTCTTACATAAAGTGAATTTATAGTTTATCACAGCATCTTTAGTTACAACAAATTAATTTGCATTATAAAATCATGATGTGTTAGACTGTTGTATCAGGACTTAATACCAATTATAGTTTAGTTTAAGTTAAATAATTTATATAAAAATTTTGAATATATGTTTAAGCTTTCTGTATAAATGTTTTACTTGAAATTTAGGTTGAAAAGAAAAAACAAGAAGAAAAAATGAAACGCGATCAACTAAACGATACATATCTGGACTTAGTCGAAAAACAAAGATTATATTTCAAGACAGTAAAGGATTTCAAAGAGGTAATTATTTAACCCTTAGCCTGCCGTTTGCCACGCCCCCTTATTTTGTAAAACGGCCAAGGTCAAAATAGGTGAATCAGGCAATATTATTTTAAAAATTCACTAAAAATTAAATTATTATTTTATTCATATGAAAAAAATTACATATATTTATCAATATAGTTAGTTTTAAATACAACATATTTCAATAAAGTTTGTTTGAAACATTTATGAGAAAAAAATAATAATATATGATAACTGACATTCAGACTTGAAAATTTGTTACTATTTGTCAAAATTAACATTGCCTGCTTACTCCATTCTTATTGTCACTGAGCCAATACGACGTAGAATATTGTTCTGTACAATTTGATATAACATTTATACATGTACGTTTATTCGTTGTGAAATTATCGCACATTATATCAAACATTTGTTTAAAATTTGAACTTTATTCTGCTTTCAACTAATATAATGAACTAATATACTTTATTCATTTTATATCAAACAAGATTATTTATTTTCGTAATAAACATATGATTACCAGTAGCAATAGATGTAACATTTTCGGATATTTTAAATTTAAAAAATAATTAAAAATTAAAAATTAAAAAAATATATAAAATATCAGAACTGAAGGTCATAACTTGAATATTTATGATGCATTAACATATTATAGCTGAATAAACTTATTATAGCATTAATGAACTTATTATAGTAATATTATTGCATAGATATGCTAAAAATAAAATAAAAAATAATCAGAAAATGAAAAATTAAGGAAAAACTATCGATAATTAAAAGTTTTTTTAATCGACAGAACACCACCTGGACAAAAATATGTAAAACAGACGATAAACAAGACGATACCATCAAGTGCTGACATCTGTTGTCGATAAATTTTATAAAAATCGATTTTTAACAGGGTAACGATGAATTGGTACCCTGGCCGTTTTGCGAAACAATTAGGGTAACGATAGATCGGTACCCTGGCCGGGAAAGGGTTAAGAATAGTATTTGAAAAGTAGTGAGTTTACCCGTGAAGGCATTGTCCCATGCACACTGCACTTCTCCCAGTGGTGCTCTGGTTTTGCAAATCCTTGGCAAGAAAACATTTGTCTCGGTTCTCACACCATACACAAATAGCCTCTATGATAGCATTATCGCTGTTGAAACACTGTTCTGTGTAATGTTATTTGAGTGTTGGGAATGAATGAAAGTTTGATTTTGATAAGTCTGGTGAGTAGGATGAGTGGGGATAACAGTTCAAAGTCACATTCATGAATTTTCTGCATGGAGGTGCAGGCATTATGACAGCACATTGTCTTGGTAGTAGATCTGCCATGTTCCAATTTTCCAGGATGTTTCTCCTCAAGGTGGAAATTATGTGTTGAGAGTTACACTTCAAAATGCTGCAAACTTATTTTTCCTTACAATCTTTCACAGGTAGGCTGACCACTTTTCAAACAACCCTAATTTATATATACATATAATTGTTTTGTTGCTTTTCTGTGTGACACCAGACTAGTTTGGCTTTAGAGTGCATATAAACAATAATCAGTATTAAAATTTAACTATTGCAACGACCCATGCCTAAGATGCGATTTATACCTGCAGTGTGGAAAAATAGCAACAATGACATCCTATAATGTTAATAAAAAAAATCAATACACAGGATGTCTCATAAGCCTGGAACTGTTAGCTATGTTGATCTTTGTTTAATATTTTACAGATAAGTTTAACAGGTTGCATTTAGTCTAAATGCAGTCTAAATTTTAGACTTACCGTCAATCAGACAGAGGTCTGGATGCAGCCTGTAATTTCTTACCAATTGCAGGTTTTCATCATCAAAATAACTTGGTTCCCATTACCTCAGTGGCATACTTTATCTATAAAAGAATATACAAAAATTAAACATATAGTTTCACACTTATGGGACATCCAATATAACATTTTTTCTTGTGAAATCATTTAACTATGCTAAGGTAACATACCTGTTTCATAGTGTATCTATAGAAATTAACTATGTAATTTACAATATACATGAGATGATAAAAAAGTAAGTTTATAATCTCAATAATGCAGATGAATATTTTTATTGTAGAATTTTATCTGAAAGCAAAATGCCAATTCTCACTCAGCCTGTTCAAGCATTTATTGCATTATATAATAAGTTCTTTATTAGTAGCATGGCCAGTGCTTGCTGGGACATGCTGGTATAAAGATAATTATTACATTGATACCACATACATTCGAAACACCAACCTCACAATTATGAAACTGGCACACCCCCACCAAGCCACCGGCCACTCTACAAATGACAGAAATTCTAAAAGTTTTTAGTGATTTGAAATTTTCAATGTCAGTTTTCTCCTTTAATTTTGAGTATAATACCTTACTGTTTGATCATAATTGGCGACTCCAATGTCATGCTGTTCCCTTGTTACACAAACCTTTATAGGTCCCATATAGCCTACATGTAACACAACTTTAGTGCAATAAGTATTTACATATCTAAATATAGGAAAGATTCAGAGGACTACAAATCTTCAGTTCCACTATAACCTTACAGGACCTCCATTATACATTTTATATAGGTGATATAAAATGTTTCTGGAATCATGGTATAGCTCTGTAATAGTAGGACATATGAAAACACTTACCTAATCACTTTCAAAATAGCACTTTTCTGCACGTACACACTCAGCTCATTGATTCTGCCATTGTTGAAAGTGCTGTTGAAAGTAATGTGTCAACTGAAGATCCATTTTCAGTCAAATGTCACTCAGAGTAAGATCTGACAAGTACAGTGGTTGGGTGATGACAGGAAGTCTTTCATCAGCAAGACATTGCTGCACTGCAAGAGACGAGTGACTCATCATTAATATGATGTAGAAAACCACCCTCCCACCACTTGTCACACCATTTTCTTTGAATTGCATCTCAAAACTTATACAAACTAATTTAAATTTAATTTGTATACTAGTACTTTTTATATATTAACAGAACTTATTATACTGGAAAATATGGATGCAGATATTTAGTCTTACAGATCAAAAATAATGTTTTTTATTTAGTTCACCTGAACACATACACTTTAAACATGTGTTTTGGACTTGTTCGTCCCTCCTCAGCAGGCTTTTAAACGACACTTTCTACAATTAACAATAAAACATTTCTTGGTACAATTATAACTAAAATCAATTAAAACACAATCATTTCCCGACAATAAATTAAAATTTCTTACAAATTTATTTTAATTTATTGTCGGGAAATGATTGTGTTTTAATTGATTTTAGTTATTATTGTACCAAGAAATGTTTTATTGTTAATTGTAGAAACTGTCGTTTAAAAGCCTGCTGAGGAGGGACGAACAAGTCCAAAACACATGTTTAAAGTGTATGTGTTCAGGTGAACTAAATAAAAAACATTATTTTTGATCTGTAAGACTAAATATCTGCATCCATATTTTCCAGTATAATAAGTTCTGTTAATATATAAAAAGTACTAGTATACAAATTAAATTTAAATTAAGATAGAAAGGACACAAAGGCATAATAGTTAAACTTATACAAACTAGTTCATAGAAATGACCAGTAACACTTTCCAGCCAGTACAAAAGTAATAATACACCACACTGTCCATGTCAAAGAATGCAAGGAGCATGATGGCCAAATTACTGAATATTCTCAAGGAAGCCTTCTAGCAGTGCTTCCAACAATTGCAAGATTGCTGGGTCAAGTATTTATGAGCTTGCTTTGAAGGTGATTAGGTAAGCATTTCTGTATGTCCTATATCACAATTCCAGGAATTTTTTGAATGATCATGTGTATGTAGTTGTTAAGCAGAATATCATTAAGCAACAAATACCTGTACTAAAAATGTTAATCAAATATTAAGCTCATAATAATTTTTATTTTTAAAGGAATGTCGTAAGAACGAATTACTGGCTGCAAAAGTCAAAGAAGTTAGTCAAGAGAGAGTTCGAAATTAAAAGAAGTTTTGAGTTTTTTTGGTTCTTTGATGATGTATGTATTAACGTGAATTGTATAGATGTAAAAAATAAAAATTTGCTTTACATAGAATGTATGATTAGTAAATAATTAATTAACTTTATGTCAGTTTAACTGAATTGCTACGGACAAAGGAATGTCAGTTGTCCTTGACATGTTCTTTCAATTTGCCAAGTGATCCCATTCAATCATTAAATGATTTTTCCACTCTGTTCCCAGCAATTGTCATTGTCACATATCAGTATTTAGCATAAAAAATTAAATGCAAAAACTGGGTTATCACAAAGAGAAGATCTCAACGACAATAAATTCCAGTAAAATTCTTTAGTAACAAACATTTGACCTTTGAAAATGCCAAATGCATTATTAGAAAGAAACTCAAGACATTCTGTGCGTTTCTTCAGTGTTTGAAGTTACGTTGTCAGATGAAATCCTTGGAGTAGGGTCGAAAACATTCGTCATTACAGAATTAGTGCTGGAGTCTATGGTTGTTTGTTTCCTGCAGTATTTATTGTTGGAATTTGTTTGATTTTCTAACTTCTTTACACATTTTAAGGATGCAAAACCTCTTACAATGACAGATAAATGGAAATCTGACAGTGGCAAATAGAAATTGATTGCAGATGAAGAATTCCATAGATCTGCATCTTCAGGTCTAGCAGTTGATTACCTCCATAGTAACTAATTCATTCAAGCAAAAATCATAATCTCTGTCTAAATATATTAATTTTTTAAAATTTATTTTGTTTAGTTACATATTGGAAATTATTCTGTGAATTCATAATTGCTACTATTTTATATTAAGAAATGTTCACTCACCTTACCATTTGACTCTATATACCGGCCACCGAGAGGTCTTCAAAATTGAATTTTCTGTATACAGAAGATGGACGTGGAAGTGTTAAAATGTAAAAATTTATTTTTTGGATAAATAGTGGAGAAATTTTGCACTTTTTATTGATTTTATACACGTGTCTATGACTGTCGGAGATGATAGACTTATCTCTGCTTCTGAGTATATCCATTACAGATCAATATGAAGAATTCATCATTAGAAGCTGACAAATTACATGCTTGAATATTTGGTATATTTACATCAATTTATAAATATTCAGTTAAATATATTTATCAAACTGATAGATTATCATCGTCAGTAGAAATTACCCGACAATTTTTATGAAAGGAAAAGAAATTTCGTAGTAAAGACGTTATTTCAAGAATTATTTATTACTACTTTAACTGTTTAGAAGACTAGAAAATTGTAGATTTTTCCTCATACTAAAAATTGGCGTCATCTTGCTGAAGTTTCATATTTAAAATTAAAGCTTCACACGCTTCATTTGATTACAATTAAAAACATAAGTTAATTTTAATGAGTTAATTAGATAAAAGTTAATTTTAATTAAAGCATTAGCTGTGTAATAGCATTTATTAACAGAAACAGAAGAAATTAGTTTTAAAAAAACGACAAATTTATTGTTGAAGCCCAATAAAATGATGAATTAGTTTGTCGCCTGTAAAAACATCATCTCCTTATAACAGGAAGCTGTGCAGTGAAGCCAATTTGTAGTTTATCCGTAACTTCGATATAAAATCTAAATTAATTTAAAAATTTTTAATTAATTCTTTAGGAAACTTTCAATAAAGCATCGAGATTAAATTTCTCTTTTTTATAAAATTTTATTTTTTAATGAATTTGTACACATTTATCAAAGAAAATAGCTGTTTGATGTTTTAAATTACTTGAAATGTAATTTTATAAATGATTTTTTTTATTTAAAAAAAAAAAAGCTAATTTTAATGTTAGATGCTATGTACACAGAACTTAGAGGAATTTACTAAAACTTTATCAAAAATTAAACGAAATGATGCATTAAACTTAATTACATTTACTTGTAATGTGAAGAAGTGGATGAAGGATTTACTTGAAGTTAGTAATTATTTAAAGGAACGATAGAATTCATAATTTTATAGCATTTAACATACAAATGATATTAAAATTCAGGGGAAAACAATTGATGCATTAACATAAGAGATTGATATTTATGCATCACTTGAATTTTATTAATAAACTAAAGAACTACATTAACTGATTATAATATCAAACAGCATTGAAGTGAAGAAAAATTAGCATAAATTTATCTGAATTTATTTAGCTCATTACTTAGAAAATAGTAAAAATATAATAATTTATCTTAAAAGAAGTTTCAATATTAATTCACTTCATTTGAATTGCAAAATGGCGATTTACTTAATGATAAGTTTATCAGATTATAACAACAAAAATTTTCGGCATTTTACTTAATTCTTTTTATATGAACACCTTAGTGTACAGTCTTTAACATTATATATACAGTCTCATCTTCGTGTTATTCTATGATAACATCCGAAAGGAAGATGAATATCGTAAGATAATATGAAGATAAAAGAAGTAGGAGTGTAAGGATGATGCAGGAAGGAGAGGAATTACAGCATCAATGAATTGAGAAAATTACGAAGGAATTGTGTGATTCATGTTAAAGATGTGGGATTAAAATTTAATGTGTGTACTTTTAACTGAAAATGAACCTGAAAAACTCATTCAGCCGAGTAGAAAATTACTTTGATGGTAAGAGGAAAAAATAAGGAATAAATTGAGAGAGTCACAATAAACTTAGTTACAATTGAATAATGCACTAGAAAACGTGGCAGAATTCAATTTATCTTCCTCCCTTTCAGCTACTGTTAGAGTGAAATTTTTCCAAATTGATGATGCTTTGTAGTAAGTGATGAAAACAAAAAAACAATGTGAATTAATCCAATTTCTCTTTCGAAACAATTGTATAAATATTTGATTTTAATTAAATATGTTCAAAAATTTCTAAAATTTAAGATGGTTCAATTTAAAATAAATAAATGAGATCGTACTCACACTGAACGTAAATTTCTGCATATTTTTAACTAATATTTTTCAGTCATTTTATGAGTAAAATATTCAAAACTTAATCACGTAACTGAAAAATTTTAATTTGCCTTAAAATCCTTGGTTTTTATTTTTATCTGAATACTTTTAACAAAATAGCGCTCCAATTATGATTTCTGAACAGCTCTACTTAACTGCACAATTTATCATTTTGACTTTTCTGTAGCAATTGAATAAATTCGATAGATTTATTAAATATTTTTCTTATTTAATTGATTAAACTGTAAACAACAAAGGAAAGAACAGGAGAGGATAAACAATTGCAGCAAACATGGTCAATTATTAAATATAATACTATTAATCAAGATTTAATTACACTGGTAAAATGAACTTTAATTTGTTTTCTGTACAAATGTCTGTAATTGATTTTATTTAATTATTAGTAAAATCACATCCCTAAATTACATAATCAAGTGGACTAGAAAGTGACTACATAAACAAAACTATACTGAAAATTCTCAGTAGAGACTGCTTAGTTACAGACAACTAAACCAAATCTCAGCTGCACAAAACATGAATTTAGTTACAGAATATTGCAACTGACACTGATGTACAACAGTCATAACGTACAGAAGTATAGAACTTACGTATGTATTTAGTATAAAACATCATATTCATATGATATTTAGTCTCTTACAGATGAATAAAGTGACAATTTTAGTCTAGTTATGTACGTATTTAAGAAATAACAATTATAATTGTTTACAAATAGAAAGGATCGAGCTGAAAGTTGTGACTAACAGTTTCCATCAACTGCAGACCACTTAATCACATGCAGCTGCAACTACTTAGTTACTCAGATACAGAAAATGTCAGTAGCAAAGTATTTAGTTTTATATATATAGCAATTATAGAAAACAATTCTTCATCGTGTAGCAATTATAGAAAACAATTCTTCATCGTGTAGCAATTACAGAAAACAATTCGATAGTCATTGTTTACTACAGAGAAAACTAAAATTACTTTTCTGATTGGTTTCAACTGCAGAATAGTAATTTACTTTGATACTTGTTTCTAGGTATTAAGCGTTTATATTTCCATTTTCCATTATTCTCATGTTAAAGTTTAATGCTTCTGACGCCCACATGAATGGGATCTTGTTTAATTTATCTGCTTTAAATGAAGCTGTATATATGTTTATTTATAATAAATGTAACAGAACTGAAGTAAAATAAAATACAAGAAGGTTTTATGCACAATCTCTTACGTGTTGAATTTATTTTGCTCCCTGTACTCAAGATGTAGAATTTCGTCTCTGGATGTAGAATCACTTGAGCAGAAATGAAAGATTGGAATAAGCGGATGAGAGAATTGAAAAGAAAATATGAAACATTAGCATAGGGGTCTAAACAGGAGGACCAACAATTCTAGTTCAGAGTTCTAGAGCAAACTTAGAAGCACCAAAATTTCTAGATCGGAATTCTAGAACAATTCTATAAGGATTAGCAATTATAGATAAGAATTCTTCAAGAATTGCAGAAAGGCCATAAATAGTAAATCAGAATTCTAGAACAATTCCAGATGGAATAACAATTATAGATCAGAATTTTTGAAGAATTCTAGAAACACCAAAAAATGTAGATCAGAATTCTAGAAGCGTGAACAGTTCTGAAGTCCAATAATAGCATGAAAATGAACCAGAAAACTGGAAAAATATAGAATAAAAGCATCTGAGTAAGTTTTTATTTCATACCTAAAAATGATACCTTTAAATAAATGATTAATATCGATCATATCGAAGAATAAATTTAGATAATTCACGATAAATTGGGGCATAATATATTGATCCCCTCATGCAGAATTTATAAACGTATGTAATGATACACTTAAAACATGATTTAAACATTAAAACATTCATCACCACCCTCCTTCAATAAATCATATAATTCATCACCAAACTATATTAAACCAAAATAAACTTAATTTTTATCAATTTATTTATCGTATTTTTTACCTCATCTCATAGCTTTTGTTCTAGATTTATTCTAGAATTTTTAAATAATTCAGAAAGCTGGACGTATTATTTGTATCAGCTGATAGAAAGGTGGATATATTATTTACTACGAAGGCATATAATCTATATAAGGAGGAGGTTCGATAATCTATAGAATTCTCAGGGGGTATTTAGATTATTCTCAATAAAATATGTGATATTATTAATGTATAATCACCTACAAATCTTTCTTCATGCCTTCTCCAAGTTTCTCATCTCTATAATTAGTTAAGATGCTCACATCATATCAATTCTTACGGTAATTGTGTATCATAAACATAATTATTCTAAGTTAATATAATTAAAATTATGTTATGTTGATGAAATAAAATGAATTAATGTGAATTTCATTTTATCATTAAAATTGTCGTTTATTGTTAATTAAAATTAATTAATTGAAAGCAAGACAATTATTGTGTTGTTGCGTGCAGAGTACACGTGTTTTAACACTAAAACAAGATAATTATAGGGTTGTTTCATACGAATTACACGTGGTTTAACACTAAAATATAGAATTACAGTGACGTTTACATGTGAATTACACGCGATTTAATACTAGAACAAGAGAATAACTGCTTTATTATATGCACAATATTTGTTTTTATTAATAAAATAAGCGAGTTTTATCTATGTAAATAAATAATAATTTACACAGATAAAAATAAATTTATTTTAGAAATAATTTCATAAGTAATTAATTAATTTTAAAATATTTCTAATATTACACTCTAAGTTATTTTTATTTAAAAAATTTATAAATTGTCTTAAATTTTTAAAACATCGATTTTTCTAATTTAAAATTGAAGTAACGAAATATATATTTATATAATGGCTCTTTAATTATGTAAATTTAATTTCCTAAATGAAAGCTTTTATCTAGAATACTCATTTCTGTAGCTAATTATAAGTAATTTAGATAATATAATTAATGTTAATTGAAACAATTATAAATTATGTAAGTTGCTTCTTCATTGCTTCGCGATGTTCTCCTGATAATGGAGTTATTTATACATTTAGTCATTCAATTAGTCGATTAATTACAATAATTGATGTCAAATTCCTTTTCTACAAATCCTCATCCTCTTCTTTATCCGAAGGAAGATGCCCGTCGATATCATATCCATTCTTCACAACTGTCTTCCAGTTGTTTATCCAAAGGTGCTATTAAACTGATGCTAGATGTCTTCTCTATTATTTTCTTTCTTTTATTTATCCAAAGATTCTATTGATTTGATATCTATTCATGCCAGAAGTCTTCTATACAATTATATTCCATCTGTTTATCCACGGATGCTAATGATGCCTGATGACATCTTTACAGTTCTATTCCATCTGTTTTTCTAGGATGCCATTGATTCGATGCTTGTTGATGCTAGATGTGTTCTCTACAATTGCCTTTTATCTTTCTCTAGTTTTCTGTCATTCATGTTCTATTAATATCAATTTTTTCTCACAGCTCATGCATTTCTAGAATAAATTTACTACACAGATCATCATGAATGATCATCTTCGTTCATTCTTCTTCACGATCTTCATCTACATGATATTTACACACTTCACCACACTTTAACATTGTATCACATTAAACTTGTAGTTATATATAACGCATTTATTCTTGAAAAAACATGCGTTGCGAGTTTCTCTGTTTATTTACAATGAAATTATGCTTTACATCAACACGCCTTATCATACAGCATGGAATTTTATGAAGAATATTACAGATATATTATTTTTACGCCCAATAAAAGTGTGATTTTCATTAAATTAATTATTAATTTTTAATGGAAAGGCAGAAAGTTGAATTATATGAAACGATTTTTCATATTTAAATATTATTATAATTAACTCATTAATCATAATTAATTACTAATTTAAAGTGGGACATGTAAGAATTCTCATTAATTTAATTGAGTACTTTATAACACAACTTTTTTTAAAATTTATATCTTCTTGTTGGTTATAATCTACTTTAATCAATGAAAAATTTAATAAAATTAAATGCAAAAATATCTTTTGTGAGCATAATAAGAATGATTTAATTGCTTTTTAAATAGTATAAAACTGAATTTTAACTGTATATATGGGATGGTCCAGTAGTCAGTTAATCATTATAGAAATTGTTGCCTTATAAAAACACTTTTGGTTCACACTACGTAGCATTAATATGAATGAAAAATAAGTCGCACTCAGTGAGATGAAGCCTTAATATACAGGAAAGTTAATTCTCTTTCAATGGCGTGAACGTACAGAGTAGTGCAAAATTCAGTTAATCATAGTAAAAGCTAAATTCCTGTCGTATTCACATAGTTACCAATTTATATTGTGTGTTTGTTGAGGCGCAGGATGTATTTTTGGAAAGGTAAATGAAAAGCTATAACAGAAATAAACAGAATCACACATTACACGTCTCCACATTTTACTTTTATGGTCGTGTTTTTCCAAAAGGTCTTCTCACAAACAAGGAAGGAAAAATAAAATAAAAATGCAGTTTACCAACTTCCCTTCAATTCTCCAACTTATTATCCGTAATTTGCACTTTTCAATAATTAGAGTAGCATAAGACTATTGGAAATTAGGAAAGCGAAGATGCAACACGTGGAGAATCACTTAAAGAAATAAATTTTAAAATGTTTCATATTGGAAAAAGTTAAAGAATTTTTGAAAATTTTAATTTGAAGATTTTTGCTGATATTTGTTTACGATCTTATAAATTTTGTTGTGTATGTAGCATCATCTTTCGTATGAAAGGTAATGAAGATACACGTATTTCAACTCTATCTTCGTCCCTATGGAAGATGAAGATACACATATTCTGTCTTCATTATCTTCCATTAAGAGGATGAAGCTACATTTTATCCTCATATTCTTTTATGTAAAATGCGATGCTACATTTAATCCTCGTCTTTTTCCATATGTAAGATGAAGCCACATTTTATCTTCATTTTTCTCCATATTTAAGTTGAAGCTACATTTTATATTCATCTTCATTATCTTCCATACGAAAGACGAAGTGACATAGGTAATTTTTCTAAAATTGAAAAGGTTTAAATTTATTTTTCCAAGCGAATCTCTCATCTTCCTCTTATTTTCCTAGATTCGATGCCATCTCTCTATGTATGCAGACAGATGATTAGCATAAACAGTCAAAGAATGCAGACTATTGCACAATATCATTTCTTTTATGTAGATAAAAAGTATTTAGATTAAACTGTAGAGATTTTCTTTCGGATTTTGTTACTCGATAAAGAAAAGATGGCTTGTAGAAACAGAATGGTCTATTAAGTAAATTGTCCATAAAATAACATTGGTTCTATCCATTATCCTACAGTTGAGAGAGATCTCTTTTATATGATAATGAAAAGAATTGACCAGTAATTTATTGTTATCGATAAACAGAAAACTCACAAAGCATTTCCTATAAAATTAATGGATCTTCACATAAGAAAACCTGAGTTTTTCCACCATTATTTTTTAGATTTTGATGCTTGCTCGAGATGGAACGTGTAAATTTCAGTTTTTCAAGATGAAGTACAAAATTCCAATTTTAATTGTTGAAGTTCAAGTAAATTTAGATTTTTGCATGCAGTTACTTGTCTCAAACATTTCTAAGACACACAATTAAATTTTATGTCTCTCGTTTGATTTTTATCAACAACAGGAAGGACACACCTTGCTAACTTTTCACTTCTCTTTAGGTTCTTCTTTTCCTAAAAATCAAAGCTAGTCCTTAAGAGTTTTTAGTTTGTTTAATCTTATTTAACTTAACAATTAGTGTTTTGTTAATACCTGTCTATATAAGTAAACGTTATCGGTGAATACACAAAATAAAATCTTCTTTTCCATCTCCATTCATCTCAGTGCAATTGATGATGCTACATAAAAAATAACCGTTTCTATTAAAAAATAAAAATAAAAATCATTAAAAAATATATTTACGAAGGTTTATTACAGTTATTAATGTTATAAATTCTATAAATTTGTCTTCAAAAACTTTATTTTTCTCAGCAAAAATCTTTATTTTTTCACAATATTGATCGAGGAGCACTAGTAAAGCTCATGTTTATCTTTTGTGTTTTAATTTTATGGAAAGATAAATAACAGCTTTAGTATTCTGTTTAAAATAAATTTAATTCAGAAAATTCATTATAAATATAATTTTACAATTTAAATATTGCAGTAATGCACTTATAATAATCGAAAAGAGAAGGTGACTAATCAGAATCGAATTATTTCTGCTTATTGAATAATCTCAAATAATTAAATTTTAAATTAATAAATTGTATTTTAAACATAATTAATACGTAAATTAAGTTTCCCATTGGTATATTTATCACCACACATATACAGAAGCGTAATTATCCTTAAGTTAAAACGTACTTATCTTTAAGTAGGCCTATATAGAAATTAAGAATTTAGTTCCTTTCTTAAATTAATATGTAAATTTACTTCTACATAAAAATTCCTTCGTTTTAAGTTAAAAAAATTATACCAATTTTGCACGTATTTAATTTAATATACGGTTAGTACAATCACTATTTGTATTTCTGCTAATAACGTCAATCGTCATTGTCACCATCACCACCATCAGCAGCATCAACACCACTACCACGAATTATCAGTTACACCAGACAACCAGTATCACTGCCCCTGCTAGACTCATTAGAACTACGAGCTCACTACCATTACCAGAATCGCTGCTACCACTAGCACATTAGTACCACCTTCTCGCTATTACTACCTGCATCATCATAATAACCTGCAGTCCTACCACTACCGCTATTACCATCATCATTATCACCAACAGCATCATCATCACTTTTAGCATCACCTCTTCGTTTATGATTTATACTGTAGAGCGAAATATCTCATTTTAAATTATATAAATTATTTAAATTAATATAATTATATAAATAACACATACAACATTAAAAAGTGAATTTCAACAAGTTGAATTTAATCTTTTAATATACAAAAAGCTTTAAAATTTTATTTTTCAGATAAAATGACAGATTTACTAGATTTAAAAATATTACATAATTTTTTAAAATTGTCGCAATTTTACTGAATTTTAACAGAGAAAATCGCGAATGAAAACACGTAATTACAACGAATTAATCACTTATAAATAAAAAAAATTAACGTTTATATTTATAAAATTTTCTTAGTTGAACACCAAGAAGATTTTCTTGTAGATGTAATTATTAGATGAAATTTTGAGCTTTCCAATTAAGTTTTTTCTTATATTATTTAAAATATTTTAAATTTCTCGTTTATAATTTCAGTTTTCTGACTTCGCTATCCTCTATGTTTTTCTTACTAATTTATTTCTTTTTTTATTAGGATTTTTAAGTCATTAGCAATTTCATTGTCTTCATTGACGATTTTCCATTATTATCAACACCTGTACTTCTTTACTCATTAATCATATTAATTTCTAACTTAACTAATGTTTACTGTACTGCACATCTTCCTCAGCATCCTCATCTACACAGCATCCATTCTCTGCTTCTTGCTGCTCCTAATAACTCATAAATTTACTTATAATTTAATATATTTAAATGAAATGTATTAATGAAAAACTTTTTTAGAAAATACGATGGGATTTTTTAATTACATTTCTTCTTTAATGTCTGAGAAGTATGAAAACACAACTTTTAAATATAATAAGAAAATCAACAGTAAAATATTAGCAACGTTTAGCAAACGTTATAGCAAACAATATTAGCAAACGTTTATAAACAATGCTGTTTAATCAGCCTTACTTATCTTCATAATGTAATTACTCTAAGTTGAGACGAGGAAGAGAAATTCTTTAAAATTTTAGAGAAATTCAGGAAAGAATTAAAACAATTCTTCGCATTCATCTTCTTTATATTGATTTTAATTTCTAAATTAATTTAATCAGTTGAATGAAATTAATGAAGAATTTATATTAAATTATGGCAATAATTCATAATCATTCAACAAACCAGAATTTTTTAAATAAATAAATTGTTAAATTATCATCTTCTCTGTGTAACTTTTTATGTCGTGAAGTATTTCATCTATCACAAATTTTTTTAAAAGTTATGAAAAAAATGTATAAGCTAGAATTTGAAGGTAAAAAGTATGAATTTTATTCATTTTAAATTTAAGTTATTTTGAAAATTTTATTTATTTATTAACATATCAGTTATACAGTCATCAACTGTTATTAAGATGATGCTAGAATATTGGAAATGCTTTATTTTTGAAGGAATTTTATATCGGATTAATGTCATCCCCTTAACGAACTTCTATTGGAATAACGTCATCGCTTTACTGATCTTCCGTTAAAATAGCGCCATTATCTGCTTTCCTTATATCGATTTTCGTAAAATCAAGAAAAAGTAAACAGTAAAGTTAACAAGGAACAAAGCATTCGAGTTGTTAAAATGTTTTTTTAAATATAAAAATTTTTTTATTTGAGTTTACTTTTGTTAAATCATTGCAATATTTCTTCTAAGAGAGTTTATTTATAAATTTTCGCTTAATAACTCAAAAATTCTTTTAAAAAATATTCATTAAAATGTAGGTAAGACTGCATAGTCTTATAGAGTATGATTAAATATATGCTTCTAAGATTTTTGAGTAATGTAAATATGTTTATTGGCGTATTCACGCATACTTCTCTATCTTTAGAGCATATCATTAATTAATTTACAAGCATAAAATTTAATATTTTAAGCAATTTATCTGATTAGAAACTTGCCAATTCGAAATTTCATAGATGAGAACGTATGTTCTCAATTGCTGGTATGAAATATCAGAATATGGAACTAAAGAAAGAAGCCTGAGAAATCGAAAGTACTGAAAGGAGAACTCTGTCAATAGAAAGAACAATCGAAATGCATTAGAAATGGGATCGTGTAACCATAGTAACGTCATCCTGCATCAACATCAATGTCAGAGATGAAGAGAAAAATGTAGATTTAAATCATAAATTTAATTATGCATTATTTAAGATAATAATTACATTTTACACACTATACTTGAATAAGTATATAGAAATGTTACATTTTAAAGGCGAAATTTATATATATTATCCAGGATGAATCAAAATTTTATAACAGCTAGTGTGATGAATTACGCATTTATGATTTTCTTAACTAGAATTATTTATTTATTTATATTAAATTTGAGTTACTATTTATATTATTATAAACGATAAAATTATCTAAATTAATGCTTGAACCATAAATTAAATCATTATCCTATCAATAAACCAGTAACAATGCCTTTAATAACTTAATTCTTTTAATTTTTTATTCAGGATGCTCATCAAGTAAAGTATGTTTATCTATCTCAATGATTTTTCATTAAAACTGCACCATCATCTTAATCTTAATGATCTTGTATTTGAACAACATCATTAAAAATAGAAATCAAACAGAATCCAGCATCAATTTTTAAGTGAAGCTTGCTTTGTTAGCTTGCTGAGATGAAGACAATTTGGAGGAATTTGAGTCCAATTTTTCCATGCTCTTCATCCATGTTCAAAAGTTTAGAAAGAATGAGAAGTTCTGTTTTCACTCTTTTTCTTCGGGTATCTATGTGAGAAGGTTATTTTTATTTTTACCTAATTCAATTCTAGATGCTCATCTCTACACCTGTTTGTTTTCTCATTTTAGTCTAGCAGTAAACTCCGTTTAAAATACCATAAATCTTGCTTCTCTTATCTCTTTCCTGCATCCGGAGATAATCTTTACTTGTGATTTCTTAGAAACAATTGTAAATGAAGCGAAGAATAAGTATCATTATACCATACAATGTTACTTTTAAGCACGTATGTTCTGTATGACTACACGAATTAATGAAAAAAAATTAAGTTTTCATTTGACAGAGAATTTTATAATATAGAAATTTAACATTTAACTGTATAATTGCCTCCAGAATTTCATAAAAATTCATTAATAGTAATGATATAAGCAGTAACTTGAGGAGTTTTAAGGTGCAGCTTTGTTATGAATTTTTAAAATCTGTATAGAAAAGTGTATATACACCTTCCTTCAATCAATAAAGTTTAAAAATTTTCCTATAAAACGTTTTATCTTTTATAAATTTAAGGTTTACATCATTTATCATCGTAAATTCTCTCTTCAGCTAGATATAATATACAATAACTCACGATAAACTCTGATATAACTTTCAATAAAATGAATTCATCTTATATAGAAACATAAACGAGAAGTTATGAGAACATCAGCACATAACCAGCTACTTTAATAAAACTATAAATAACAATTTATCTGTGCCAAAATCACTACTAACTCCAACGTTATCTTTTGTGGTTTTGGACTGCAATTTTCAAATTTCAGACCAATTCTTTTGTTATTCTCGAAAATGGAATTAAAATATTATAAAATCGATATTATTTCGGGTTAATGTTACCCTTGGTGCCAAGATGGCGGCTCGTCTCTGATTCCAGCAAGGAAACAGTGGGACGCACGTTCTAACCTAACCTAACCTATTCTATTCTAATAAATTATCATAATTATTAGCAACCAAATTATTAGAATAGGTTAGGTTAGGTTAGATTAGAACGTGCGTCCCACTGTTTCCTTGCTGGAATCAGAGACGGGCCGCCATCTTGGCACCAAGGGTAACATTAACCTTATTTCGTTATGAAATAATGAAAGAAGATGAAGTTGCATCTTCACAGAAGTATTAGTGATAGAAATCTATAGATTTTGAGACTTATAGCAAGAAACTCATTTCATATAGTCGCATTCATTCTTTAATAATTTGTGGATTGGATGTTTTCGTTGCTATCTCAAAGCATATGAAATGTCAATATCTTTGGAATTTTATGAAAAGTAATATATTGAGAAAGGAATTTTAATAAAATATAAGACTCTGGAGTGATTAAATGCGATTCTTTATAACTTTCAAGAGATTTACGACTCTTACAACAATGCTTTAAAGATATTAACATCATTAGCAGTTGATAAATGATCTAATCTAAATTACTATCTGAAATATTTATTATAGTCAAACCTGTAAACAACGGCTATTGGACGGCATAACGGAGGACATAAAACGTTTGTCCTCCTCAGTTTTCAGGTTATTTTGTATGAATTTCTAAAAATAGTTTTTAAGAAATTTCCGAGTTTTAAAGGTTATCTTGTATGCAGGGTTTTCAAAAAGTTACTCACAAAATGGCCGTTGTTAAAAAGTTATTTTGCATCAATTTTTGACAAAATAGTCGCTTTTTATAGGTTGAATTTTATGCAGTTAAGTACAGAACAGTTCCTGAGAAAATGGCCGTTATTTAAAGGTTGACGATGTTTGGAGGGGGGATCTTTATTGCTGGTTCGACCGTATCACTTACAAGTTACTTCTTTATTATAGAATAAAGAGAAATATGAATAATTTTAATGCTTCCCTTTAAATATTCAAATTATTCTCTTGATATTGTGCAAAGAACTATTTTATTCTTTATACTTTACACATTTTAAAATAATTTACTTTTATACTGATGCATTATATTAGAAATTTAATATCATCATTACATATTCAACAGCTTTTTATATATGTTATTTAAATAATTATACATTTTCCTGTACGAAATATTATCAGAATTTCCATTTTTTAAAGTAGATTTCAATGTTCGTTTACATAAAAATGTATTAAAGAATTGCTTTCGTTTAGATTTATAAGCTGAGATATATATACAAGAACAGTAAAACATGAAATATTCATATGAAATACAATAAGTTGAATAAATAAATTTCATATATTTTATTTTATATGTTGAGTAGTTTTAAAATATAACTGAAGTATCCTTTATTTTTTAAATTTTAATATAAAAAATAAACAAATATAACCTCTAAAGAACGGACACTAATGAGAAGATAAAAGTGACAATTCTGTATGCATTTAAAAAAGAAACGTTTCTAAACTACTGTCCGCCGTATAGAGGTGGATATTTCTATTGAAAAAGTTATGCATAATTTTCTAAATACGAAAATTAAATGTAATTTCTCATACATTTATTTAATTGAATAGAAATTCACATAAATTAGAATTGATTAAAACCTAAATAAGAATTAAATACAATTTCTCGTAAACAAGAAAGGAATACAATTTCTCATAAATTGGAAATAAATTATTAATGTTAAATAAATACATTATAAAATATTCAAGAAAGAAAATAAGGAAAACAAAATAGGAATAGAGATGTTTTTCTTTTCAAAACAGCAAATACAAAGAAATACAGAAGTTATATGGTGCTGTATAGTTGAACTGCAGACATAAAACACTATATTATAAACACTATACAGTTATTATAAAAGTTGATATATATGTTTCTGCACTACAGACAATAAGCTACGAATTGAGAAAATAAATAGAATAAAACCTCTGTAAAACGGCCAATTACGAGAATGTAAAAATGATCGTTGTGTAGAGTGGTCGTTTCTAGAGGTTAATTAGTATACATTTTTATTTAACATGCCTGAAAAATAGCCGCTGTTAAGAGATGACCGTTGTTAAGAGTTGTCGTTTAATAGAGGTTCGAGTGTTTTAATACACTTGAAATTATTGTCAGTTACAACGAAGGAGAAAATTAACAGAATTATAAGGAATTTCAATTGCAAATTTAATTATTGAACATCTCATGTCAGACGTGTTAAAACCATTATTTTAAATCAAGCATAGTTAATTCGTAAATAGCTAAGAAGCTAATTTAAAATTACACTTATTTAGCAATAAAATAAGGATAATTTATTTAATTCGGGAATAAATTTCAATCTGTTAATTAATAATTTATAAAACTTTACAAATTAACTCAGAAATTACATAAGTTACCCTGTAAATGCTTCTTTTCCTGAAGTACTCTATCAATGCAGTGAAGCATCGTTAATACGTTAGTTTTATTTCATCACGAGAATTTTCGATTTTTCTCTCAGTTTTTATAATTAATATATTTTAAAACAATTTATGCATATAAATATTATAAAATAATTATATTTATAATAATTTATTCCTGTATTATACAAAGAAAAAGGATACTATTCTCGTTCTCCCTCTGATAAGCTTAATTTAATAATGATTGTACGGTTTTATCTATTTTATATTTTATACGAAAATAATTTATAACATTATCAAAATGTAGTCAAACCTCTAATAACGACCACCTCTCAAAACGTCCATTTTATATGTCCTTTCAGTGGCCGTTGTTCAGAGGTATATTGAATTACCATATAAATTACAGGGTAATTTTAAATTAAAAGCTTTAAAAATTGATCTTCCTTATCCTATTTTTATTTATAATTTTGTATATTAAACAGCTGTACTTGTTGATATAAATATCTAAAAACTATATAAAAATAAATATCTAAAATATCATAATTTTTTACAAAACAGCATCTCATGAAGAGATTCTGGTAAGAAAATCGATATTTTAACGCAGGAGCTAGCAACTACCAATATCAATAAACCGGCAACAGTCATCAAAAGTGGATAAGTTATCTTAATGCAGGTTTTTTTATAATCTTCAATTGGGAAAAGATTTTGAAATGCATCATCCTTATTAATTTACTCGAAAATGGTGTTTATAAGCATAAATTCAAAGAATAATTTGATGAAAATTAAAAAGAAATTCTGGCTAAACGTTTCAGAAGTGATGCTGAAAGATGAGATATAGAAACTGAGAAACTCTATATAGCATTTACCCCTTAAAATTAATTAAGAAATCAATATAACAGTATTTTAATTCTGTCATATCAATAACGAATGGGAGAGGGGTGGCAATAAGTACAACATTGTAAACAATAGGAAGGGAGGGTTCAAAATGACTGAAAAACTCTAGAGCATGTAAGCAAGATAATTGCACAAAATCATGTTAAAATATCGATAGAATTGGAGACAAGAAGTTTATATTTTAACATTTAAAAAGATCTCATGTTGTTGAAATCATTAAGTTAGTTTCTTCGTGATAAAATTAGAGAAAATAGTGATATAAGTTCATCCTTCTCTTTAATAATTTTCCTAAAAGAAATTATCAATTTCAATTTTTATTGTTTTTAATAGAAAATGTATGATTTTTTTTTGTTTTGAAAGCTAATATTAATAAAATTTTGTTCTAGAAATCAACTGGTATTGAGTAAAATTTAATAGTTTTTCTTTTTCCTAGTAAACAGAATTGATTAAAAAATAGAATAAAGTTTCAAGGAAACAAAAAACAGAAGATAGGATAGAGTACAATGCGAAAAGATTAAGAAAATAAAGCTTAAAAAATAAAGTAGAGAAAATAATTGATGTAGATGAAGTAGGTGTTGCTGTTCTTTCAATTCGAAAGAACAGCATCGTCAACAACAATTCGAAAAGTATCTGGAAGCAAACTATGAAAGTGATGAAACTCATGCAATCAATAACTTACAGAATACAAAATAGGAAAGAAGCTTAAGCTCGATTCGTATGAATATTATAAAATTAGACAGGTAAAAATACTATTTATGTATTAAAATCTTTTGTAATTTCTAAGGTATATTGGAAATTTTAAGGTGTAATTTTGTTTAATAAAGATATAATTATCTAATTAATCAGTACAACTTTAAAAAGTTATAAAATTTAGTGATAAAATCATCACTCAGTTCATAAAAATTTATTTAAATTACAATTATTATCTTTCTTTTTATGATTTAATTCTCTGGAGCTCTCACAATGAAGCTTTAATTCTTTGAGAGCTCTTACAATGAAGCTTTAACCCTTTGAGAGCTCTTACAATGAAGCTTTAACCCTTTGAGAGCTCTTACAATGAAGCTTTAACCCTTTGAGAGCTCTTACAATGAAGCTTTAACCCTTTGAGAGCTCTTACAATGAAGCTTTAACCCTTTGAGAGCTCTTACAATGAAGCTTTAACCCTTTGAGAGCTCTTACAATAAAGCTTTAATACTTGGAAAATATGAATAGACAGCTTTATGTATAGACAATATAAATGCAGCTTTCAATATCTTACAATTGTTAATCTTGATCACGAAATCCTTTATACGAATTTCTTACAACTATTTTTTACGTTTAAGAATGATTTAAAATGGAAAAAAAAATTGAGTTAATGTAGTTTTATTCTTAATTATATGCAAATAATTGAGTGAAAAATTTAATAATTTAAACTTCTTTTTGTGATTTATAAAATTTATTTCGAAGAGTGAGAAATTTGTTCGCGGAAAGGAAAAGCTTAGTTTTTTCCAGATTTTCGATATACTACTTAAGTCAAAAATTGTCATAAATAACAGAGAAGGAAACGTTTCTGTAAAAAATAAAATGACAGAAAATCAATATAAAAACTGGAAAAAATAACAAAAAATTGTGCTTTCTTCTCTTCCAGTTTACTTCTTTTTCCAAAAAAAAATAATAATACATTTTTATAACTCTTGAGATAGAGAACAAATCCAGAAAGTTTACATTTTCTCTTAAAGTTTTTTAATATAACAATATTAGAAAGTGTAAATGACTTCATTTGAATAAATGAAATACAAGTAACCTCTAAATACGGCCGCCTTTCTACAACGACCACTTCTAAACTGTGACTATTTTCCTCAGGCACGTTTCTTCTTGAAATACGTGCAGAGTAACTTTCAAACAACGTCCATTTTTCAAACGTTTACACCAGTAGACGTTGTTCAGAGGTTTTATTGTATGTAAAAGACTAAATTTTACGGATTTTATGTATTTAGAATTGTAAATAAATGCCTCTCCATCCGTTAATCTAAACATCATCATCACTTTTTATAGGATGAAAAAGTGATGATGTTTGGAGTAATTAAGATTTTTGATGATGAAATGTGATAATAGAAGATGCAATTTAATTCTAAACATCATCACTAATTAGCATTATTAATTTTAAGTGTAAGCATTTTCACTTATAAGATGAAAGTGTAAGATGCTTAGATTTGCAATGATGGAACTGTTAGAGCTGGAATTTACTTACGGTTTATTGAATAATGGAGGAAGAATATTAGTATATAATACCTTAAGCTAAATTCCTTTTGCAGTGTGCATTATCAAAATCTGCATTATTTTCTTTTGTTGATGACAAAATCGAAGCAAATGACTCTTTTATACCTTATGATGCACCTGTTCGGATAAATTTCAATCGTTATTCCATTTCAGCTTAGGATGATGATAATAAAACAAGTAGCGTTTCGTATCACAAACATTATAAAATGTAGAATATTTAAATACAGTCAAACTGCTGAATAATGAACGGTTACTGCCGGAAATGTAATAAAGGGCCATTGTTTGGAGGTTATTTTGTATGCATTATTGTTAAAAAAATCCTGGAAAATTACAGGATTAACATTATTATTACTGATGATGGTGGAATGATGATGCTAATAATGATAAGGAAGATTAACTTTATCATCATTATTTATTAATGATAATCATGATGATAATGAAACGATGATAATACCTGTGATAATAAGTGAGAGTAAAAGCCAGTAATAGTGTTAAGTAAAGATAGTAATAATATTAGTAGTAGTAACTTAAGTAGACAGTCATAAATTATATGAAAACAACTATCGATTTGTTAACGAGAATGACTTGTAACATTATGTAGGATATTGATTCATCATTTGAATCGAAAGTAGCAAACATTTCATACTAAAAATTCGAAAAGAACCAAGAAATTATGTCTCAGATCGAAAAAAAGTTTATAAATTAATACGTAAAATTATTAAATTTAAAATATTTTTAAAGCCAAACAGTTAATAAATGAGAGGACTTAAGTAAAATCAAGTGTATTTATAACTCGAAATATAACTTTTAAATTAAAATTTAAAATATATTATCAAAGTGCACTTACGATAAAATATAATTTAGAAGTTTTCTGAGTTTGAAAATTTAATTTAATTTTTTAAATGAATTTTTAAAAATGTTGTATAATGATTTCATTATCTGTTTACATGGAAACTCATCTTAAGGTATTAGATACGTACGCTGTAACAGTTATTGATGATACCGATTGCTACTGACATTACAAGTTTCAAATTTATAAATCATAAAAAAATAACAAAATAAATAATTTTTCAGTATAATTAAGTTTAATTCTACTGTAAAGCTTTCAGAATTAGGCTGTGAGATTCGAAGAGCTGCATAGAGATTTCCATGTTTAAATATAGAAAATTTGTAATTTTTATATGAGAAGTGAGATGAAAATGTAACTATTTTTTTTTCAAAAGAATGTACGTCTTTACGTTTGCATTAAAGTTTTAAAATATATGAATAAATTATTAAATCGTATCTTTAGATTAATTAGTAACTAATAGTGGTAGATGTAAATAACTGTAAAAGCGAATAGCGGGCAGAAAATAGAAGGTAGTAACGAACAGAAAGTGGCAGGTAAAAGTGAATAGCAGGTAGAAACGAATAGTGGATAGAGGAGAATATAAAAGGTTAGCATATATTAATAGAAGCGAATAGAAAGCACATGCGGAAAAAAGAAGAGACAAGCACCTAACAGAATATAAAAGGTGCAAGCAAATAGAAGATGCTAGTCTCTTCTACCTTTTCCATTTGCGTTTTTTTCCTCTTCTATTTGTGCTTTCTACGTATTAATATTTGCTTCTACTTGCTGTTCTCTGCTAGTCCCTATTCCTTTCTGTTAATATCTGCTTACATTTTCTATTCATCTATCTTCTATTCGCTTCTACTAACTTCTACTCGTTTCTACCTGATATTCGTTTCTAACCAGAAGGTTAAGCAAATAGAATATAGAACGAATAGGAGAGCTTTCTAAATATTTATTTTTCCACATAAAGTTACAATTTTTATAAAGCACATACGAAAAAAATCTACATATAAATGATACTAATTATGTGAAAGTTTCATAACTGTACGAAACATTTAAAGTTTACTTTTAATTACGAATATTGATTAAACGTAAAATTAATTTTATAAATTATTAAACGAATAATGACGTTTATTAATTTAATTATTTATTTTATTATCGTATTTATCAATAATAAATTAATTATTTTAATAATTTATGAATCTCTTCATCGCTTTCGCTTACGTTTATTACTCGAGATAAATGAAGTAATTGGATAAATAATAATAATAATAATAATAAATAAACTTTAAATATGCATTAATTTTGTATAATTCGTGATTTGATTATTAAAATGAATAATATAATTATTTAAAATCTTATAAAATAACATATTAATTAATAATATTTCCATAAATTCTATGTAAAAATAAAATTAGATTGATGGGGTAACGCAATGCAACACAAAGAGGAGTTGTCTTTATTTAAGTGTTAGACACGTAAAAAAATCTCGGGAATTTCCACGTGGTCAGCTGGTTAGTTAGGTACGAACCTATGTAATTTTAGTATTTTCTCGTGAATCTGTGATGTAAATAAAGAAAACGTAATAAATTAAATCGATACAACGCAATTTAAAATTTATGTAATGTCCTATCTCATTTGCAATTTTCTCTTCAAAGAGTGTCTATAATTTAAAGTGACTTTTCCCGTACAGTAGTGAAATAGCCAAGCTACAATAATCTCAATAAATCAGTCTGTCAGTCTGCAGCGAGTGTATAAATTATGCTCATAACCTGCATTTGAAGACTGTGGGTACCATGTTTAGGGCTCTCTCTCTCTCTCTCTCTCTCTCTCAAGGCTCTTTTGCCTGACTTATTCCGGTACCACGAAACCTCTTAATAACGGATCTCTTGGTGGAAACAAAAGAATGGTCGTTGTTTGAAAGTTACTATATATACATTTTTGTCAACGTTTCTGAAAAAATGGCTGCCGTTCAGAGGTGACCGTTTATCAGGAGGTTCGAATGAAAGTTTTTATTGTTAAAGACTTTATAGAAGTGTTTTGCTTTAATATTTGACAGAAGAACGCAAAATAAGACGAGCAGAGAGTGTTTTCCATCACGTAACCTGTAATTTATGAGGTGAGAAAGCTCCCACTGCGCCACTCTCCTCTGTACTAACTTTTAACATGTATTTATCTTTACATTTATATTTATGAAGAATTCAATTTGATGGAGGATTTTACAAAGTATTTCATGAGGAATTTCAAGAATAATTTCATAAACAATTTCACAAAGTATTTGAAAAAGGATTTCGTAAAGAATTTAGTGTTGAATTTCTTGAAGGAAACCACATAATGAATTTGTTGGAGAATTTCACAAAGAATTTGAAGAATGTCATGAAAAACTACGCGAAGAATTTCATGAAAAGTTTAATAAACAATTTTACGAAGAATTTCATGAAGAATGTCAGGTTTGTATATTTACAATTAAACATTTAATGATAAAATTTAACAAAGTATCTTCCTTGTAAGAGGAATTAACAACCAAAAGTTAATATAAACTGTATTAATTGTTCACCCACTTTACAGTTTAATAATCCTTGTGCCTTTTGCATAAATTTCTGAAATTTTGCAAAAAGGTTTATCTATTAGGAGTATTGACGCTGTTAAATTTTGGTGGTTAAAGGTCAAAGAGATGGGGAGATACAGGGGGTCATGTTTTCTATATCGAGTGTGATCAGACTTAAAGATGTCACTCGTTATTATCATTTACAATTTTTCATAAAACTCCTCTCTACCCTCAAAATTAAGATTGCCGTTTTATAATTAATAATATAAAATGTTTTTTAAATAAAACTCATAACAGATGGCGCCACACACACAATTTTAGATTTTTTTGCGGGGAAAGTTACGCAACTCGTTGCTGGATTTCTTCTTTAATCAATGATTTTAATGATTATAAAGAATAAAAAAATTAATTTGAAATAAGATTTTACGTGGATTTATTGTTTTAAATCATTGCTTTATGTCGTAAACAACTTAAATTTATAGATTTTTCTATTGATTTATTGTGAGAAATGTTGAAAAATGATGCATTCTCTTGACGTTTTCTTCACGATGTAACAAGAAATGAAATGCAATTAACTTTGCTCGAATAGTACTGTAAAGTTTAATAATTGAATAAATATTGTGAATAAAAAGAATAATTTTTAATTTATTAAATTTATTAAAACTTTTCAAATATTCTTCAAAGATAGAATTAATGAAGTTAAAGTTTATGTAATTTCCTATTCAGAGCAAGTAGTAGTGATAAATGGAGAAGAATGAAAGGAGAATAATAGAAAAAATACTTCAAAATCTTTATAAATTAATTTAAAAATAAGAATAATTTATGAATATTAACATAAATTTAATTTAAAATGCATAAGAAATGTAGAAAAGTGGTAGCTGGTCGCGGGTTCATGCCTCACCAATGTGCAGTTTTCCGCCCTTTCTTCACGTGTGTAACACCTAAATAGTGTAACTATTGTCTGTTTAGGTGTTATAAACGTTTCAAAGTCCTCTTAAGAAGCAGGTAGCGTTTCATGTATTCTCTTATTCTTAACACCTAAAAATCTATTTTACACTTAAATTATGTCTTGAAGAATAGGATAATGAAAGTATGACGTTCTACAAAATGTAATACAGTTTAACCTTCATATAGCGCCACTCTTACACAACGCCAATCAACGAATTTTCCTCATCTTTTGCGCTCTTTGAATTACCAAATGTACGGTTTGCATTGTAAAAGGTTTCATCGTTATCGTTAAATCGAATGAATTTAATCTCTCAAACTTCGAATTTCTGTGTAATTCTCATTAATTTAAATAAGTTTTATTGCTTGAGAATCTTCGGTTTAACACATCAAAGGTACCAGTTTAAAGGTATAAAAGCTATATTTTATTACATAAATCTTATTTTTCTCGATAATTACTCGAGGTAAATTTTAATGAGGTTCGAAGTATGTAAAGAATTTGAAGTAAAAATTTAATTATTTTCTCATTTTATTAAGTTTTATATTATTTAAAATATGTCAAGCTTCATTAAACATATCTGTGATAAAGAAAATTGATGAAGAATCTTGTTAAATCTCAATTCTTTAGTGCAAAGTGTCAAGTAAGTGAGGTCTTTCATGGATCTTCGCCACGTAAGTTCGTGTAAATAATTGTGTTCATAAGAAATAAATAATACTTAATGCTTAAATAAACAATTTTAACTGTATTTAATTTAATATATAATCTTTACGGGATTATAAATTTACTGTATTTTTAATTGCTTCCAAGTGATGCCTAATTTTCAATGTTTCTCTATCTTGATTAAAGTTTAAAAATTAATTTATTTATTAAGTGATGAGGAGTTTTAAAGTTGAACTAAAATATGTATAAATTTAATTACTTACATTTACTTGGGAGGATTTATGATAAATATTATGTCCCATAAGTCTGAGACAATAGGAGTTATGTTGATCTTTGTTTAGATTTACGCGTGTGGTGCTGAATAAAGAGGAACGATTTCAAGTTATTTTGATGCCGAATCTTTCCAGTGAAGTTACTGAAGAGTTTTATAATATGCATCCAGATTTCTTACAATCAAACAATGCAGATTGGATATAGCTTGATAAACTCTTTAGTAACTTCATTTTGATTGCAGGTTTCCAGCATCAAAATAACATGAATTCGTTCCTCCTTACTTCAGAAGAATTTTAGACGATAGTTTAATGTAGAAAATTATACTATATAATTATAAATAGAGGTAAAATAAAATTGTTAACATTATTTTACAAGTAAACAGTGCAAAATCTATATATATAATTCAGACGAGTTGATAATAATAAAAATAAAAATAATATTAATAATAATAATAATAATAATAATAATAATAATCAGTGCAGAGTCCAAACGGTTAGGAGTTGAAAGTTGAAATTTGGTACACAGGTTACGTCACGAGAACGCACACTAAAGAGAGATTTTTCGAAACTCCTCCCCACGGGGGAGAGGGACAGGATTAAGGCTTAACATTTCCATCAACAATGGAAATTTTAAGTAACAATGGAAGTGTCAACAATGGAAGTGTCAACAATGAACGTGTCAACAATGGAAGTAACTATAAGGTTTACTATAACGTAATAATCTTAATTTTCGCTAAAACAGTTAGGAGTTGAAAGTTTAAGTTTGGTACACAGGGTACCAAATTTAAGTACCAAAGTGTTAAGTAACAATGGAAGTGTCAACAATGGAAGTGTTAAGTAACAATGGAGAACAAGAGAAAGCGACGTGCAAGATTTATGGGCGCTGGAAGAAAAAAAAGAAAAAAAGTAATACGTTAGAACATACTTGATTTTCAAATTTAAGCAGATTAGTTCGGTTTTTCTCGACCTTTCTTTTTTAGAACATTCGATGAAAATCGAACGATATAATCAGAACACGTTGTGAAACTCGAACAATATTAGAACATTCGAGTTTTAAATTCGATCTTTCTTTAGAAATATTTAGTTTGTTGATGAAATTACTCTTTTTCTTTTGTGACTATAACGCAATAATCTTAATCTTCGCTATCGTTACTTTTGCCCGAGCAACGCCGGGCCTACCTGCTAGTAACCATATAAATGCAGTTAACCTTCAATAACGACCACCTCTAAACGGCGGCTATTTTCCTCAGAAACTCATCTCTTTGAAATATGTTCAGAATAACCTCCATTTTTTACGAACATGCCTCTGACCAGTGGCCGTTGTTCAGAGTTTCGACTGTGATTAGAAATATTTTTTCTTTTAAAATATTTTATCTTCTAATATTTTCCATTTTAACGCTCGTTTTTCATACTTAATTACAATTATTTTGCTTCCTACAACTTCATTTAATTACAAATATTTAATTGTGTTCAATTAATTTCTCTCTAAAACATGATCCATAGGCATCTCTAGATGGAGCCACCAAGATATTGATTTAAGGCTCCAAGATATTTCATAGTAGCTTAGAGAAGTGTTTCAGTAACTCGCAGCAACATGAGTGACTCAGGAAGCATTACATTAACTAACAAGGTAATTAATATTTTTTCCTTTAATGCAATTTATTTTCTTTAACTACCCGAAAGATAATCGTAAATCATTTATTAAGTTTTTACTTCATTAATTCCTTTAACTGTTAATAATTGGAATTAAGTGTTGCTTACAGCAGTTATGTATTATAAGCTAATTTTTTAAACAGATTAAATGCAATTAAGTCATTGCTTGTTATTTACTATTTCTTCAACGATTTAATTATTATTTACTAAGCAGCTACTTCCTTTTAACTATATGTTTAACAGTTTAATTGTCATTTACTACTCGCTGACGGCAATTAAATGTCGTTAACTATTCTTTAAACAGTTTAATTGTCATTTACTACTCGCTGACGGCAGTTAAATGTCGTTAACTATTCTTTAAACAGTTTAATTGTCATTTACTACTCGCTGACGGCAGTTAAATGTCGTTAACTATTCTTTAAACAGTTTAATTGTCATTTACTACTCGCTGACGGCAGTTAAATGTCGTTAACTATTCTTTAAACAGTTTAATTGTCATTTACTACTCGCTGACGGCAGTTAAATGTCGTTAACTATTCTTTAAACAGTTTAATTGTCATTTACTACTCGCTGATGGCAGTTAAATGTCGTTAACTATTCTTTAAACAGTTTAATTGTCATTTACTACTCGCTGATGGCAGTTAAATGTCGTTAACTATTCTTTAAACAGTTTAATTGTCATTTACTACTCGCTGATGGCAGTTAAATGTCGTTAACTATTCTTTAAACAGTTTAATTGTTATTTACTACTTGCTGACGGCAGTTAAATGTCGTTAACTATTTTTTAAACAGTTTAATTGTCATTTTCTACTGGCCAACGGCGGTTAAATGGTAGTAAATACTTCTTACAACCGTTTAATTGCAGTTAACCATTTGTTAAAATAATTTAATTGCTGTTTACTGTTAGTAAAAAATTAACTGTCATTAACTATTTTAATAACAATTAATTGCTGTTAAGTTTTTCTAAAAAAAGTTTATTTGCCATTAACTGTTAATTATCAGTTAACGGACACTACCGCTATTAGTTAATAACAATTAAGAATTTAAATACGTTATCATAATTGAAAGAAGTTAATTGTATTGATATTTATCTCTATATTTTTAGTTAAATTTGTATAAAATTCGAAATGTTTTGCTAATTAAATTTGAAGTGTTTTTGGGTTTAATTTGTGGTTAATTTTAAGTAGTCGATAAGATTAATTGACTTAATTAATTTTCCCTGTTGAAATATCAAATAAATTGCTGAAATAAATTTAAATTATTACATTTTAAATCGATGCTATTAATGTTATTTATTGATTACACATTTAAAATAAATAATTTGATTTGTTAGCTCTGTACAAACTTTAATTAAGTTTCTTAATGGGATAAACACGCAAGTCATTGAAGAATAATGTTATGTAATGTGCAGAAAATGAAGGATAAAGAGAATAAGTTTTCAATTATAAGCTTTATTTATGTATTGAACACGTAGAAAGTCTATTAACAAGTACAAAAATGCTGTTGAACACGTATAGAAAGTACCCCTAAACAAGTAGGATGTCTTTTGAACGTATATAAATACTATCTTAAGTGTAAAAAGTGCTTTTGAACTCGTTTAAAGTATTATTAAGTAATTATAGAAACGATCTTGAACATGTATACGTAGTAATCTGTCTAAGAAAATTTTTTGAACACGCATAGAACATGCCCTTAAAAGCTAAGTAAAATCTCTTGAGCACGTATAGAAAATGATTATAAGCGAGCAGAATAAACGTTATTGAACACGTACACAGATAGTGGCGTTAAAAACAGAAAAATGGGGTTTAATTCCAATTTTGGGATAGAAGTATTTAATTAAATTCTAAATTTGGAGAAGACATATTTAATTACTTTGAAGATTTGGGGAAAATTCTAAATTAAAATGCAAAAATTAGAGTAGAAATATTTAATTATATTTAAAATATGAAGCAGAAAGACTGATATAAATTGGAGGGATGGAAGTAATCAATTAAATTTCAAGATTAGAATAGAAATAATTGCTTAAACTCAGAGTTTTGATAAACAATTGAAATATTTAAGCAATATTTTCGAAAGTAAACGTTTATAAATTCGAAATTTAATAATTAAACGTTAATTTCTGAATATTTAATAATGAATAAGAAAGTTTTGTTCGTAATATTTCTTCGTATTTTATAATTTATAACTTGTTGAAAAGTCTACTTTCTGTATATGAGTATTTTATATTTTTTGAAATTACATTAAGTTATAAACAGACTTTACTAAAGTATAAAAATTTAACCTTATTTTCTTGTAGATATTTAATTTTTAAACACTTAGTCTCAAGAAAGTAACAATAAATAAATAAATAAAATAAAGTAAATATGTTAACATCTTTAACTTAACAGCATCCAGTTGCTTAAATATAAAAGTCTAAGAACGAGTTCTGTAACTTTTCCGAAAAGAATTATAATTACGTGTGGCTCCATCAGTTATGAGGAGTTTAATTTATTTTAAAAGTTTTATATTATTAATTATTATAAAACGGCAAAAATCTTAATTTTGAGGGTGGAGAGGCATTTTATAAAAAAAAAAAAAAAAAAAAAAAAAAATGTAAATGATAATAACGAGTGACATCATTAAGTCCGACTTCACTCGAGATATGAAACACGATTCTTTCTATCTCCCAATTCCCAACCATTGACCTTTAATTACCAAAATTCAACAGCATCAATACTCCTAATAGATAAACCTTCCTGCAAAATTTCAGATATTTTCGATATATGGCACAGGAGTTATTAAGCTTCAAAGTGGGTAAACAAAATCGCTCCCTCTCTCTTTCTCTTTCTCTTTTTCCCTCTATTCCTTCTCTCTTCCTTTTTTTCCTTTACGCGAGCTTTCATCTCTTTTCGCTCTTCTCCTCTTTCCATTCTCTTCTCTCTTATTTCCTTCTCTCCTCTCTCTTACTTCTCTCTTCTGTCACTTCTCTCTCCCTACCTCGCATTTTTTCCTTCTTTCTCACTTCTGTCCTCTCTCACTTTCCCTACTTTCCTTTCTCTTCTCTCACTTCCCTTTCTCTCCTTTCTCCTCTTCCACTTTTTTCTCCTCTTTCTCTTTTTAAAACTCAAAAATTTTTTAAAAAATTCCAACTGTTTTAACAAATATTTCCTCATTTTTACTACAAAAAATGAAATAATTTTATTAATTTTAATTATTTCATTTGTGTAAATGTCATTCGTTCATTAATTTTAAAATATTTCTTTTAATAAAAAAAATTAGTAATAATTATAATTATAATAAAAAGTTGAAAAAAGATATATATATTTTTATATTTTCAAAGTAATTTTTAATTAATAATTATTTTATTTTTATAATTAAAGAAAATTAATAATAAATTAAGTTCAATGATGAAGAAAAGCTGACTTAAGTTACATCAAAAGAAATTATAACGTTCAAAAACGTAATTATGGCGTTGATTGATCAGCATTTAATAATTTATAATTAATTAGAACTTAATTAGCTTTATTAAGTTAAGCGATTATTTTTGATAAAGAAGATAATGATAAAAATAAAATCGTTATCTTCTTCTTTCTCTTCTCGTAATTGCATCTTAGGATGACGAAGGGAAAAAGTAAAGATTTTTAAAGTTTTTTAAATAATTATATTAAATTTTATTTCATTTTTTCTGCTAAATTTTCTAATTTACCATATTTTATCTTATTATTTTGTAAAAAAAATAGCAGAGATATAAGCTCAAAAACGCTCCTAAAGGTATAATAATAATAATAATAATAAAGGTATAAAATTATTATTATAATTTATTTATATGCTATCAAAGTCGTGGGTTCGGACTCCTGTCTCGTCTCTCTCTCTCTTACTTCTCTCCCTCCCATGATTTCCTTTCTCTTTTCCGTCTATTTCCCTTCTCTCTCTTACTTTCAATTCCTCTCTCTCTCCTTTTCTTTTTTTTAACATCCATAAATTGAAACTGTTGGGGAAAATCTGGATTTCTTTCAAGTTAGAAACTGAATTATTGTATTAAGATAGTCTTTACTACTGATTTTTTTTCTTATACACACCAAGATCCAGGCCGAAATCATGTAGTTTTGTTAGTATTTGATTCGAACCTACGACATTACAGACAGACAACGTGTAGCTTGGCTAAGTGTTAATCCGCATCTATCAGATAGATGTTTTCAACTGAAAAAAGCTCTCGTTTCCAACTAAACCAGAGCTTCAAATAAAGAAATGCTTTTATCCTTTCAACTAGAAAGCATTTTTTTCACGTGAATGCTTTACTTGTAAGAAATTATTTCTTCATGAAATAGGAGCTAAATTTCTGATTTATTTATTACAATTTTAATTTTTAATGTATAACTAAAATAATTAATGATAGAGAAGATTACAATTTATTCATTAAGCTTACTTTACCTATTATTTTATTTATTCATTACCTAACCACTACGTTATTAATTTATACTAGCAAAGATTTCAAGTTGAACTATGTTAATTGCAGATGCTATCTTGTACGAAATCATGAATATAAACTTAGTTTACCATAATTTTAACTGAAATAATTATATATTTCAATTAGTTTATATTGTATGAACGGTAATAAACATATTCTCATTGTTTAAGATTATCTTAGATGCAAGAAACAACACAAGTCAGGTGCCATAAATTATTGAGAAATTCGAAATTAGTAGTTACATCTTATGTCACGGTGAATGCTGATTCTTTTTAAACAGTTTTGGGACCTCTGACCCAATTTTTTAGATGCATTATATAGAAACAGATATAAAGCAAAAATACTGATAATGTGCAACGTGATGAGGTCTCTAAGAAAGTGTGCCCATCAGTTGCCGAATGGTTAAAATCCTTAATCACTGGTCGTGGGTTTGCACCTATTCTACGGTGACATTTTCAGTTTTCTTCACGTGTCTAACACTTGAACAGAAGATAGTTTCCCATTGAAAGTCCTCCTGAGAGGCATTCCTCCTGTCGGAAAATCGCCCGCACGTTGCGTTGTAATAAAGATAGTGACACCTTCACCCATGATCCAATATTTCCACGCAGCCCTAATCGTATGGAACCATTGTAATGACCTTACAGAACTTCATACACGCATGAAGCCTTTAAACTTTTTCACTCGGGTCATCTCATATCTATTGTTAATCTTAAGAAAAAATCAATTCTATCTGTCACCGGGCATATACAACACAATATACAGCGTACTTTGTGTATAAATTTTTACATTTGCTTCCATAGTGATTTCCTTATGGAACCAAAAAATTTCTTGTAATTAATTACTCATTAAATCCAACTGCCTCAACATTGCTGAGATTTTCTGCTAGTAGAAAGAATGTGAAACGTTATTATTTACTCCACAAGAATGATTATATTATGTTAGAAGTATGTAATAAAAGAAAATAATAGATAAAACTTAATTAAGATAGAAATTTAACTCTTAATATTAGCTGACAGCGCCTGTTAATTTACCTCACTGTCTAGCACCAATCGGCATCGTGTAGCTGATTGCTGCTCTGTGATTTCTGTCGTGTCACTTTATATACACGACACACGTTTCAATATTAAACAAAACCATATTTTCTTGTTTAAGAAGAGAAGATAGTATATGGTTATTAAATCGATTTTAGGGGAGAAGTATCGATTACTGTTGATTAGAGACTTCTGATATCATTTATCTTGTTTCTCCTCCGCATTATCCAGAAGAAACTTTAGCAAGTTCTGTTATACAAAACATGAAAATAAAACATAAATTTTGACATAATTCGTTAAAATTGTAATTTACCTTTCAATTACTTCTTAATTAACGTTACAGTGTATCAAATAAAATATAATTAAATAACATTAATAATTATATTGGAACGAGAAGCAATTCTTTAATTATAACTCCTGGATTTTGTTACAGATCATACAATTTGTGACATGTAAGTTTACAAAGTCAATTATTGACTTTGTAAAGTTATATGTTGTAAATCGTGTGATGAGTATCGACCTTGCAATCTACTTGTTAACTTACTTTAAGCACTAGAAAGTAATGAAACATGTTCGAGATCTTCTCTACTACCATAAATCAATGAGAGTAAACACTTTTTTCTTGAGTTTTTCTGCAATTATCTAGTATTCTTCTTTAATGAAAAACTCATTTCTTATCCTCGCTAGACAATTACTTTTATCATATTTTTGTAACAGAAAAACTAAATCTTTAAAAAATAACACTGTAAGTGATAAGATAAGTCTGTTTACTTAAGAACTAATGCAATAATTGTAGTAAATCTACCTTACTGATGATTAAAATGCTAGTAAATTATGCATAAAATGCATGTGATACATGGCTAATTATGTTTAGTTTTACTAATTTAATTGGAAATTAATTAATAAATTCAATTTTAGAAGTATTTAAAATGAAATCGGTGTACGGTATAACTTAAGGAAGAGAGTCTTTTGGGATACACAGGAGCAGCTGCATCCCCTTCTGACTTTAAACCTTTTTACTATCTGAGGCATATGTTTCCTTCATGCACCCCTCTGAAAATTTCTGGGTCTACCAGCCTCTGCACAAGTTTGACAAACCCTGTGATTATTAATTTACAGTGGTAATTTTGGTACCAGGCTCGCATGTCGTACGACCAGCCACCAAATCTTGTACACGGCAGCTATCTGGACCCTCTCCTTGACATATATTATGCTTCACATTAGTCACGTGCAAAAGTAAAAAAAATGGCACGTGTTAATGCATGCAACCGTATCGAATTGATTGCATATATACGTTATCTCACGCCATATATGCATTTGAAAATAGGGAGTGATTTATCAATCACCCTGTATTATAAATTAGGTTCTGTATTCTGTTGAGGGTCCAGTTTAAAATACAATAAGATATAATTGTATACAGTTAAAGAAGTTTTTATACAATTACGAGATTCTGTACCCAACTGCTAATCGATTTGTCGTAAAGTGAGCAATCCGTCGTAAAGCGAGCAGTCATACTTTCATTGGTTTAGTGTTGTAAATTATGATTAGGTTCCTAGAAATGTAGCTGGAGAAGGATTCAAAGTAAATCAGTTTATACAATTCTAGCGAGTAGTTAATATTCATAGGCCTTATATGTATTCTAGAATGCGTATAAGGCCAGTAACTAAGAAATTGGCTACATGTATGAGGTGAAAAGTAGTAAAAGGTATTAAATTATTTGATTATTCAGCTGCAATTTTCAAATTGCACTTATACGTTCTCAATTACGATTCACAATAAATAGTTCTTATATTATTTCTGTATAGAATGGTGATATTTTAAATAGCTATATTTAATTTTTCTGGAAAATATTCAGTTTAATATTTATTATATCCAACAAAAAATAACGTAATAATAAACATTAATATTAATGTTTCTACATTAAATTTTCTTTTTATGTCATACTTTTCTACGCGTGTCAAACAGTCAGCTAAAAGTTTCGTTAAGTATTTTAAAATGATATCATAAATTATTTATATTTATAAGAAGAGATAACATAAAATTTAATATTAACAAAGGCACAGAAGAGTGCAGAGTGTCTACAGCCGATTAAAAATAAAACAGTAACAGCATTATCCAGGTAATAAAGAACTGTGATAAACTGGTCATGTGGATCTTCCTGACCAGACTAGGCACATACATCAGCTCCTTAAAGGCACACCAATAGGGAAGTAATTTCGGGATATGTCAACGCAACATCTCGGGAGGACTTTCTATGGGAAACTGGTTCTTATTCAAGTGTTATACACACATAAGCCTGAGAAACATCACGTGACTAACTACCATGTTTATCCACTCTGTCAGTTGAAGTCTTACGATCTTTTAGTATATTTAATTATATTCGAGATGACACGATGTACTGGTTAATTTCGGCAGGGCCTAAGTAAAATTAGATCTTCTGTGCATAATACGACTACTGTATATGTGTCTATTCTAACTACAGATCTGTATAGATCTTGACCCTTCTCATCGAACATATAGCATTTATTTAAAGGAAATTCATCAAGCTCTCTATGTAATAACGTTTTTATTTATTTATTTATTTATTTACAGAGTCTAAGAAGAAAAATATTCATTAAACATTAAAAAGTAGAAATTCGTACTGTTGATAATTACGTGAAATATTAAACTTATATTTTTAATAAATTAAATAAATAACAATTAAAATAATGCAAATTTTAAAATAAAAGTTATTTAAAAATTCTATAAACAGTATTTATTATTTAATTTTAAAAAAGAAATGTGAAAAAATGTTGAATTAAATCCATTAAAAGCCAACAATTCTTCCAGAAAATTGAATTCTGTAGGGGATAGAATTTTGATAAAGTGATAATAAGTATTTATAGGATTTAGTTAAGCTTTTCTAAATTCTAGTTTACTGCGAGTATTAAAAGAAGTATATATATATAGAAAATGGAGTATTGAAGATATTAATTTTGTATGCCTTAAAAATATTCGTTACACCACCCAAGCTCTAAAACTACAATTATATCGTGGTTGATGCATTGTTATTTGCTACCTTACACAATTTATCTTTTGTACTTTTATTCTGTTACTTTATGTATTTACTTTTACGTTCTCTATGACTAACATTATTCACTTTATATTTTTTCATTCACTTTATCTGCTCAGTACCCTATTGGGACCTTCACTGCTCTTTCTTATCCTCTTTCTCATCCCCTCACTCTCTTTTTTTCTCTAGTGTGCACCCTTGAATAGAGTTTACAGTTCAATAGTATCTCAGATTGAAATCGGAGAAAAGAAGAAAAAAATGACGTAAATAATTCAAGCTCTTATAAAAATAAATATTTATGTATTATGTAGTTAATGCGAATATTAGCAATGTAACAGAAAAAATACAGTGTATATGTACAATAGTGGATTTAAAAATCTTTAGAGGGGTGAAGAAAGAAAAAAATACGTCTTTATAGGAACAGTACCAGGCTATCTCAGGAGAAACCTACAGAAACGGGTGCAGCTGCATCCTATGCAACTCCTTAAATCCGCCCCAGTATATTTAAATACACAGTATTTTTTGAATATTTAAGTTTTTCTCGTTATCATACGAATTGCAAAAACTTCTATTATCAAGCCTTTCCTTTTAATCAGTAGGCATTAAACAGAAAAATTAGTTCTTTTTGTTAATGTCTATTGGTCCGATTTGTAAAAGTGTAGGCAAGGAAAATAATTTTCTTATTTATAAATAGGTGGCGCTAATATTTAAAGCAGCTCTGTCTCTAGCGCCCCCAAGCGACTAATCAATATAGTTGTTGGGTTGATAAATTACTAGACGTCATTTGGTGTTGAAAGATAAGAAATTCTTATTCTCTATCAATATAGGAATAGAATCCAGCAAATAAGGAAACTTCTTACTTAAAAGGTTATAATCCTACAAATAATTTTAAAGTAGCGCCATCTGTTGTAATTTTATACAATTATACTTATTTCTTAACCGAAAATATCAATAGATATTAATGGTAAATACTTATTATTAATACTGAATTGCAGTTTAATTGTTGATTAATTTATTCCTGGGGGAAATAAGTATCAGAGTGGTTCCCCGTTGTCTTCTCCCGCTCTTCGGTGTTACGCGGAGGAGGAATTCCTTCAGCGAGATCTTTTTAAGGGTAACTGGCATCTATTCTGGCGTTACAGACGTTGAGAAAACCCGGAAAAACTCCACGTGGCCAACTCGTCCTGGCGAAGTGCGAACCCATGACCGTACTCCCAGTGTTCAGAGAACAAAACCGCGTGGGTACTGGTGGGCCATATGTAGAATAAGCTGATGATGATTTACAAGAATAGAATAAAGTACCATATTGCGTGTCTTCTTATTGATCAATTTTTAACTGTAATTGTAAATATAAATTTTATGTTATTATTTTATGTTCAAATTAATTATATTGGTTCTTTCAACCCCGTTAGCATCAATACGGTTTTTTTTAGTCAGATCACCATGAGTTAGGCCAGATCCCTAATTGGGATACTGAGTGGTGAAGAACTGGGTATGACAAACCATCTTAAGAAATTCTTAGGGTGTCGCCCGGATTCGATCCCGGGTGCCCCAAAGCGGTAGGTTCACATTTTAGTGTATCATAGAGAAGTTTTGTTGCTTATTACTAAATAATTAATAATTTGTTAACTCTTAGATATTTATATAGAGTACATATTATTTAATTTTGGTATACTAAATACCAAACGAACTGCCGCATTTTTTATCGGGCTATAAGGCTAAATAATTACAAAGCAATTTGGCAGGAGGAAGGGTGCCATCTCTTGTTAAATAACATGTTTACTTATAATTATTGTAATTTAATTTTTGTATATTGTTTTTCATAGAAATTCCATCAGACATGTTGTAATTACTTTGAACGTCAACTATTGGGTTGTAGAATAACATCTGTGATGCTTAGTGACGAAGAGGATAAATTCTGATGAGAAAACAATCCCTTTTATCCACTATAATGGGACAACATTATTCATCAATCCTTTGTATTTCTTTATTTTTTCAGGTAATATGGAACAATTTAAAAATGTTTTATTGTAATAACTGATAAAAATTATGTGTACAGTACATTAGTAAATTAACTATACATTTATAAACATATTTTATTATGTTTAATTTTAATTAAATGCAATCATAGAACTTCTCATTATAATTAAAACAATCACTTTATTCATAATTATTAAATATTTAAATTAGTTTTTTGCAGCATAAATGCTATTTTGAAATGCAGCCAAACCTTGATATAACGCATCGTTCAAATAAATCGAAAAATCAAAATACTTTGTTCGCCTGTGAAATTAGCATTAAATCGAGTACAGCGCTAAATTCAGATAGCTGAAAAAATAAGAATTATATGCAAAAATGAGGTCTACAAATAAATTTGAGAGATTAAAAGTCACTTGATTTAGCATCCTTTCCAATGCAATTCCTTGTTTAATTAATGTTTATGACAGTGGCGCAATTTAGAAGAACGCTATACCGGGGTTTGACTACATGATGTAATATACAGTATATGCCTAACTGCACCAATAAATCAGTTCTTCTTCTCGTAGACTCTACCTCTTTTAGTTAAAATGGCAATAGAAGATGTAAATATTGCAGCTTCCAATAATATCTACTGTCGAACCGAAAGAAAAATTAAATTGAATTATGTTTCTTATCGTTACGACACTTGTGCAAGATGTTACGACTACTTACCCGACTGGATATTTTTTAATATGAGTTTCAAGTTTGTGTAAGTTTATTTGACTATTGTGTGACGCTATAAGTCAAAATTCGCACTTGAAGATTTCTTGCTGTTTTAGGTATAAGGGCGATGGATATTTATATGATACTAAAGATAATACACGATATTTACCTGATCCGGACAATAAGAGTAACCCAATTCTGTCCACGTTTTCATCGAAGAAGTTCATTGAAAAATGGGAAGCGTGTTGTCAGGCTGCACTTCATTGTTGTGAAGAAATGGTAAGGAATCCAAAGAAGTTTAATGGTAGGTGTATATTATTTATACTAAATCTCATGTTTCAATTTAAATTATTCAAACATATTTATTAATTATATACAGGAATCTATTGTCCCAGAACTTGGGATGGTTGGCAATGTTGGCCTGATACTCAAGCGGGAGCTAACGCTGTTACACCATGTGCCAAACATGTTTATTTTAAAAGTGAACCGCCTGCATGCCCACGTAAATATATCGTATAAGCATAACATTATGCAAGCCTTATTTAAAAGAAATTTAAGAGCCAATGGGCAGCATCAGATTTATGTTTAGTGTGATTATTATGCAGAAACACTAAGGACATTCTCTAAAAGGTTTTTATAAATAAAAAGATGCTCTTTGTATTGAGATTCAAATTAAATTGTATTGATGGAAGAAAGCAGAGCAGCACATGGGCGATCAGCTAATGAGATGCTTAGATGGAAAAATTGGTTTTAAACACGTGTAGAAAATGCGAAATCCACATGGCTAATGTTTTGATCAAGTGCAAACCTGTGATCTACCAGTGTTCAGTGGTCTTATCCATCCGGCCACTGAAATGTTCAAGATGAGGTTTAAAATGAGTACCTAAGCCATGGATTATCTGAGTTAACATAAATCCGACACTGCCCTTGGTGTAACAATTGTACCACAATTGTAGTTAGTATTTATATTTTCAGTTACTTTGAGATTCATATTGTAGCACAGCAATTCCACATGCACCACGTCAATAGAATTTCTTGTGTTATAGAAATTTCACATGTAAATCATTGTTAAATGATAGACGTAATTTCTGCTTCCGATTACTTAATTTATTATGGTATTTGTAAGAGAAAATTATTTAAAAACTCAAAAGAAATTAACTATTGTCTAAATTACAACAAAAATAATTGTGACTAAGTTTATGATATAAATGTTAATTATTACCTTAATTAACTATAGGTTACGCAATAAAAGAATGTTTGCCCAATGGTACTTGGTATGTCAACGATGAATATAATAACGAATGGACCAATTATGGAAACTGTGGACGTGTTAATGTATGTTTATTTATGTAACTTTTTAAATTTGTACAATAATATATAATTAATAACATATTACTTTATTCAGGAAGTTAGAAGATTGCTATACTTTCACATTATCACATACGCTATTTCAATTGTCTTTCTGATCCCCGCATTGATAATATTCATGATCTATAAGTAAGTCTATCATCTTATGTATTATCTATCTGATTTTAGTGAGTATAATAAATTTTTCTTTAGACAATTGCAAGTACACCGAATAACAATGCACAAGAACTTATTCGCTTCTCTGTTTCTGAATGGTATTTTTGTAATTTTATTCAAGTCTATTGTTATGCTGGACGAACTTGACAGCACTACCGAAGAAAATACAATTCTGGAAACTAACGAGGTTAATTTATGAATTTTATATACAGAATTGCCAGAATTGAACTTTCCTATTCAGAGAATTTTACATTGAGCAAGATTCTTTATAACAATAAACAACCTGTGCACAAGGCATGCCCCTTGAAGAACGAATGAGTATTCGTTGTGTTTTTGTTTTGTGACGTGTATATTCCTATGAAGCGTCCTCTAGCGAAAGTTTTGAACTAATTTCTTCTTTGGCAAAATCTTTCCCCCGTAACTTTTGCTCAGTCTGTATACAAATTTTGGTGTCAGTCTACTTGTTGATTAAAGCTTAAGAATGCTTTGAATAGGGAAAATTTAATTATGGCCACCCTGTGTTCTGATACGTTATATTAAAAAAATTCTTTATATGTATTTAAGGTAATGCTATTGTATGTAATCTTAGGTAGGGTGTAAAATATTGTTAGTCCTGACAAAATATTTTCGTATGACCAACTATATGTGGATGCTTTGTGAAGGATTTTACTTACATAAACTAATTGCTGCGGCTTTTGCCGAGCAGAAGAGTCTTATAATGTTTTACCTGATTGGATGGGGTATGTATTAATTTCTTCAAAATAACTAAAGGCCCTTTTACCTTATTTATAAAACGTCATGTATATACTTTATAATTAGTCTTTCCTGCTATACCAGTTTCTATTTATGTGACATTAAGGAAGATATATTCAGATGAGAGGTAAGTAGTTCAATAAACCTCGATATAAACATTATTAATTTAGTGTTTGAGATGATACTGTTGACCCTCGATATAACGGACATAGATGTAGCGATTGTATATTGTATCTTGTTTATAATCAAGTTTACATGAGGTGGCAGCCTGTGTTGTGTTAAATAGGAGGAAAATTCATATTACCTTTCTAAGTAGTGATATCTTGTTCTTGTTATCTGGGCATTGGGCACTGACTTAATGGTCTCAAACGTTTCCAAAAATTGTATAGGGGTGAAGAAACGAGAACTGATAACGCAGATGCAAGGATGTAGATGAGAATGGATGAAAAGCTAATATGGCGAATTTGAGAGGAAATGATCAATGAGATGCGACGATTGGTGCGAAGATGAGCAGTACATGAGGATGAGAGTGGACATGCGAGGAGAGCATTAATCAGGGATGTAAAGAATAACTTAAAACTGCTCACTAACAATAACAATTTTATATTCTCAATTACGATAATTATACTAAATTGGTTAAAGTCCGTTATATCGGGGTGAGTAAAATATAGGTTTCAAAACTATTTAAACCATGTCAATAAGCATTTATTTCAATTATTTGCAGGTGTTGGGCAATCCCAGAAGAAACGTATGAATGGATAATGAATATACCCAATTTATTAAGTCTTCAAGTATATTCTTTTTATAATAATTATTATAGAATATCTTAAACTAAATTATAAAAATATCTATTTTTTAGTTGAATTTAGCATTTCTCTGTAATATCATCAGAGTTTTAGTTACAAAACTTCGAGCCACTCATGCAAATGAACCAAGCCAATATAGGTAATAATCAAAGAATAATTAAAAATTTATTCTTTTAGTAAAGAAACTAGCGTTTAAAGTTTTAATTAAAAAAAGAAAATTTTGTTTAAATATAAAACATTATATTTAAACCCATGATTTTTTATAGTAGGAATCGATCTCACTTTAAATCTAAAGGAATGGATCCTAATCCATTCCTATAGCAAACATACTTTTCTATATTATTTATGATTATTTTTACCCAATTTATTCTTTATATTTTCTTTTTAAAATTTAAAATAATCTTTATTTTATACAGAAAAGCCGTTAGAGCGACATTAATTTTAGTTCCATTATTTGGCGTCCATTTTATTCTTGTGATATATCGTCCACAGTCTGGAAAATGTGAAGTTTTAGAAGCTTATACATACATTAGTCACGCTATGGATGGATTACAGGTATAAAAACATTACATTTTTTCATTTCATGTAAATTTACAGATGTGATAACTCTTGCAGGGCTTGATAGTTGCTGTAATATTCTGTTATATCAATGGAGAGGTAAGTTAACTCCCTTATAAATATTCAATTTTATTATTATTTCATGTATAAAATTGAAAATTTATATATTTTCAATACGTAATCTTAAATTTTACATAGAGTACAGTGTTGAAAGGTTACTTAAAGGCACGATACTGTGAGAATTTATATATGAAATGAGAAATTTTTTCACTTTTGTTTGTTGTATACTTCACAGGTCGTCTATTTATTAAAAAGATCGTATCAAAGATACAACCTTCGTCAAGGTGCAGAAAGTAGAGTTTGGAGTAGCATAACCATGAAGCGAATGTCTACAACGACTCATATATCATCTGTAGGAGAAACTCAGCTACCAAAAAATCGTATGGAATTCGTGAAAAGAACCTCGTGTTAATAGTTTTATGTGTAAATAAATATTACATAATTAATTTATATGTTTGGAACTGATATACTTCTTCTTTAGGGCCTCTTATTAGTCTCACTCTTATGGGATCCCTATTGAAGATGGCTTTCTTCCACTTTACTCCCTTCCTTTGCTAAATTCCCGTCAATTTCAAGATCCTCCATATCTTAGCATACAATTGAACCATTGTCTTTTCCTGACCCTTTTCCCCTCTTTCTTACATTTTCCATCTCCCTCTTAAGTTTTCCATAATACGGAGATTTCATTTTCAAATATCTGAACCACCGCAATTTTCTTAGAGATTTGCTTTACTCCCTGGGTCTTTCTCAAGATGTTTAAAACTGATACAAATTGTTACCAAATTTTGTTGCAAATTACCATAAATCTGGCAATGACGATAAACATTAAAAACATTTTTTTTTACAATTTATTAATTATTTTAACATTAAGCAATTTATGAATGAATATTTCGGCGATAAAACAAGATATAGACAATACATAACCCATGAATAGTAGAGCCAGAGGACTCAGGATATCGTTTAGCATTAATGGCCGTATTCCTTTCTTATCAGCGACTTTACTAACAGTTTCTAAACCAAAATCTTTACTAGTCAACCCAGCATCGAACATGTGAGATATTCTGTAAATAATTACAAACAGTTATTGTAACCATATAAAATTTATAAGCGATTAGAAATTCCTTACATGTTATTGAAATTCTTTACGTAAGGAAAATCTTTCCGGAATGCGTATGCCTTTGTGAATGTTTCAAATGAGTCGACAGATAAGAGAAAATTTTGATGTCCATATTTCTTCATCACTTGGTTAATTCCGAACTCGTCCAAGATGTATGCAAAACGACCTTCTAGTACTTTTTTAATTCCCTCCTCGACAGGGAAACGATTATCGTTATCTATTATGTGATGTCCTAATGAGATAGTAGATTTCGACTTTGTCTTCTGTAAGACACACAATGTATTGTGACGTAAAATATGGTATTATATAGGGTGGCCGTAATTAAAGTTTCTCTGTTCAGAGTACTCTCTAACTGTAACCAATAAGCGGATTGAGATCCCAACAGAAATACAAGAAAGGAAACAACAAAAACATATGGAAAGCACCGTTCTTCAAAGGGTATGACTTCTGAAAAGGCTGCTTACTACTGTAAGAAATGTTACATAATATGTACTCCATTGTTCAGGTGTAGAATTTGAAAATGATGCAAAAAATGCAGATTGTTTCTTTTACTTGCAGTGCCATTATTGTCTAAAAAACAAATTAATACCCTGTATATCATTTTAAAGTTGGTCTTCCATATTTACTGTGTTTTGTTTCGTGTATTTTCCTTACAGCGCTCCTAACGAAAGTTTTTGAACTAAATTTCTTTTCTGCAAAATCATTTTGGTGTCATTCCGCTTATCGGTTACAGCAACAGAGTGCTATGAATAATGAAGAATGTTTTAGTTATGGCCACCTTGATAAAGTATATTAAAGGTTTGGTTATTTTAGCCTACTATTGTAATGTTTATCAGTAAGTGTTAAAAAGAGATAAAATCAGGAAATTATGGTTTATACACTGTCCTACATTGGAAGGGGCTTTTCAGCTCTGAGTGCTGATTGCCTTCTTCCACGCAATCTACAATGTAGGCTACTATATTATACTGATTAATTACATTTACGGTTAAAGTATACCTAGGTAACCCCAATGGCGGCGCTTCTGTTAGGTTAGGTTAGATTAGATAAACTATATTTTTAGTAAACGTTTCCTTTTTTCCTTTGTTCAATAACTACTGCGAATCAACTAGTGACGTTTAGCACACAGCAGCCTGCCGGCGGCTCTCCTCCGGGAGGTCAGTCAGGAGCACGAACAGTTGGAAGCGCAGCCATAGTGCCGCCATTGGGGTTACCTAAGTATACTTTGACCACATTTACTAATTTAGTAAGAAGTAATATTAAAATTTCCTATACAACTGTACTAATTTACATATAAAAGCAGCAATTTAGTATAGACGGTTGCTTCTACTTACTAAGAGAAATCCATGAAAAGAATTTTGCTTCATGCATCCACATGAAAATTCTCCTTTCTGCACAGCATCTGCTAATTCATCTACTGTTCTAGGTACTTTTTCGAACGTTGGACAAGTCATAAAAGACACGAGTGTCCCACTATAACTGGATACCAATACTACAATAGATAATAACCAAACAGAAAGAATTAACCTAGATGGAAATCTAACAACTGATCCCAAATTTCCACCTGAAGAAAAGAAAATTACATTGATTAATTAATTAATTATCTTAAGCATAACTTTTGCAAATTCTTACCTGTATTAGCAAATGTACCAAAGAGATACCAGAATACATTCATTCTACTCCACGTTGGTTCAGTTTCCTCGAAAATGGCATCTTCTTGTAATACTTTATGTAAAACGTAACCGCATAAAATTACTGTTATAAATGTAATTAGCCACAACTGTTGAATCGAAGAAATTTGTGTTAATTTCTTGCAAATATTTTAAAGAAACTCATCTGTAATAATTTCGCTTACTTCGAGTTGAAACGGTTTAATCAATGATGTCCAATTTGATAATTTTTCTGGTTTCTTCACCATGAACATCATTTTTACGAATACAACATGAGAAGAAAACTGCATATGTTGGAAATTAGTGAATGATAAGAAGACAGTAATGAATGCAATATCAGCTTTCTGTAATTTTTCAAAGCATGTTATCAAATATCTCTAAATTTAATTCAGTTGTTAGTTTTATATATTTTTGTTAAATATAATCTAAGAATTAACAAAATCATATAAAATAGGCTAGAAATCGGTTTTACATTGAAATAATGTTAATGCTGAATATTAAAGTAATGATTATGTACAAGATGGTTAAAACCTATGTGCGCATTACAAAATTGAATGTTAAGCGGTTTCATCCACTTGACTACTGGTAAAGATGAACAAATAGCCTTACTCAATCGCGGTTATATTGTATATTTAGTGGCTTTTGATATAATTTATTCTTTAATTTTAATTAATATTTAAACAAATTTCATTTGAATTCATAATTTTTATCATTAGAACTTACTTTATTTACGATTTGTTCCAATACTCCCGTCCAATTTCCAGTTTTTGAAGATTTTGACCCAAATTTTGGTGATATCGGTTTAATTAGTTCATATCTGCAAGAGAGGCATATTAATTAAACTTGCATATATATCATAAATCTATTTATATTTATCCTCTGATTTTGGATTTAAAATGTAGCATAAATCTGGAAACACAAAGCGTTTGCCATTGCATTGTATACATAGATAAAAAGAAAAATTTTACTATGTAATAACCGTGAACACGTCTCCTAGAATTATCTGGAAAAGCTCCAGGATGCATTGTTTCAAAGGAAAAATGCTCTTGATTTTCACCTTATATATAAAAAATTTCAAATAGAGCTACAAACAGAAATCGCAGAGAGTTAAATCCTGACTTCTGGGAGACGATCACACTGCCGAAGCAAAACGCGCAGGAAAGCCATTATATTGAAACTATGCGACATATCGTTTCTTCATGGATTAGCTCTCTTCTTGTAACATTTTCAGCTAATTTCATCTGTTACAGAACAGATGAAAATTATCTGAGGATATTGCAAAATGAGATACACAAAAGAAGCATGAAAGAAGATAGGACCATTAATTTTGTTGCTCCATACGATGCACGAAACCAAGATTCAATAGGCTCCTGCTCTTTAGAAAGTTCTGACAAGTAAGAATTTCTTGGGTCCACTACCTGAAGTTTTTGCCTGTTACAGAAATATAAATATTCGCTTTCACCAGAGATATGAATTCGCAATAGAAACGTAACAAAGATAGCGTAATTCCAGTAGTTCCAGACTTACGAGACACCTTATATTTTCTCTTCTGATATGAAAAATAATGCTGTTTAGAGATTATGAAAGTAATGTCACGATAACTCGAGTAAACAAATCTGAAACGCCCAGAAATGCAAAAACATTCGGGTGTTTTTTTCTGTATGTACGGATGTTAGTATGTTTGGGGCACGATTTTGTTCATTCTCTTTGAAGCTTAATAACTCTGTGCTTTTCGTCGAAAAATTCTGAAATTTTTCAGGGAGATTCATGCTTTTAAATTTTGATGGTCAAAGGTGGGAAGATAATGTGGGTCGTGTGTATCTTCAGTAGGGTCGGACTTAATGAAGATTTTATATTCAATTATCATTTATAAATTTTTATAAAACTCATCCTTACAGTGAAAATTAAGGTTTTTGTCGTTTTATGGTAATTAAAAATATAAAAGGTTTTCAAATGAAATATGATAACAACAGATAGCGCCACAAGCACTTTCAAATGTTGCCGAAAAAATTAAGCAACTCGCTGCTGTATTTTTTCAATAGCAGCGCTTTTGTCAAATGTTACTCAAGGGTTAGTGTTATACTTTGTCGCTGTTCTGGATAATACGTAATAATACTCGTAAATGTTTTTTAGTTATCCAAGTATGTAGGGATTACGGCTTGCTCCAATATGTTGCGATGTCGGGGTGGTCACTTTACTCACATCCTCTGATGTCACCACTTTATCCTGTCATAAATCATCATCCAGTGCAAAGAACTAAAAGTGTAACAATAGCTGCTACCATAAGAACAGAACATAAAAAAAACTTAATTATTTCTATAAGTTATGTTTAGCTTATGTAAAATTCCTCATGAAAAATTTCATTACATAAAGATATTCATTTTTACTAAACGACATAATAAACGAGTAAGGAAATATTGTAAAACCTGTTTAAAACGGGCCCTCTACAAAACGGAAACTTTATTAAATTTCAATATAAATTTTACCTAAAATTTGCTTTTTCAAGAAGTGTATTGAACGTTTTCAATAGTTGTCCTTCATCAATTTTTTTCTCATTTTTGTCAGTTTTCATGTAAAGTTTATTCTTAAAAAATAGAAAATAATTAGATTTAACGTGCCAAACTGCAAAAAATTCTCAATAAAAATTCTAATTACCTTAATTCCAGCAACTCTAATTACTCTTCCCTCGTCATCATCTTCTAAAAATGGAAGTATAATTTTAATTTTTTAAGTTGAAAGTGCTTTATGAGATTTTTTTGAATCGATCGACAAATTAATTTTTATTATACAGTCAAACCTGTGAATAACGGCCACTGCAGAGAACAAAAAATGGCCCTCGTTAGAAAAAGTGACTATAGTTTGGATGTGATTTCTATGCAAGTTTGTTAAATAAAAATCATGAAAATGTGTCCGCTGTTTAAAGATGGTCGTTACTAGAGACTCGACTGTATTTAAAATTATAATATAAATTAAGATATGTTTAAGACTAGAGTAGAGGTTGACAATTACCCAACTAGGTAACCCTTGCACCTGTTACATGTATTCCTATTAATGTTATGCTTCTATTATATTTTAATAAAAATTCCTTTTTAAAAAATCTTTAATGTTATATTCGAGCCTCTAATAACGATAACCTTCCATGTTTTCGGTATGATTTTTTGAATATAATGTACGAAAATTAACCTCAAAGTAGAAGCCCTTTCACATTCATATAAATGGTCGTTATTTATCAGTTTAATTGTATTTTAATAGTATTTATTATAAATTAAATTAGCTAATTAATTCCTATAAAATATGTTTAATACTCACGTTCTGTAGGAAGAACAATTCTCAATGGAAACAAAGACATTAACAAAATTAATGTGAAGAACTGCATCTTCTACATCATCTTTATTGACCGTATTTATCCCACTGGCATATACAATAACATTAAAAAATTAAATCGCAGCTTTCATGCAATAGAAATCTTTATTATTGATCACAAAGAGCGTGCAGTTATAAAATATAAACTGAGTTCTTTCAATGTGTAGAAAGTGTGGATTGATTTCTTTCTCTCGTGATAAATATTTGAAAAAATTTTCTATAAACTTAATTCTGTCGTTCGAAAAATATTTGCTTAATAACACAAAAGAATCAGATTGCTTTCTGTTACATTACTTTCTGGTTATATTAGCGGACAATATTATGAAAAACTTTACAAATATAAGGCACAGAAGAGTGAATTTTAACATTGGGATCAGGCCCATCAGTGGCCAATTAAATAAACCAAGTAAACACGAGTCGCGGGTTCGTGCCTAGAAAATATGCTATCCGTGAGGATTGTTTCAGATTTTCTTCACGTGTTTAACACTTAAACAGGGGTCATTCTCTCATAGGAAAGTCTTACCCGAACACACTGCAAATTGGCACATGACAAATTCCGCAAATAAATTTCAATTCATAAGGATCAGGGTCGATTTTTCCAGATTTTCAAAATCCTTTATGGTAAAAGACTAAACAGCAGAAGAAAATTAATTACAGTTTAGAGTAATTTTTAATTATTCGTTTGTGATACAAGCTTGAAAAACAGTACAAATAAATAAATTTCTATTAGCATCTCTCATTAATATGTAAATTGCAATTTTGTTCTCAGTTTAGACGTGCCAATAAATTGTAACCTTTTCATATTAATATATATTGTGTTTCTTAAAATAAATCGTAATTCAAAAACTCTATTAGAAAGTGCGTGCGTATTATACACGATACGAGTTGCGTGCAGTGAATACAGACAATATCCATTTGAATTTAATGTTTGCTTTTGTGAAATCTTTTAAGTTCATCAAAACTAATTAAATTCGATAGCGACAGTTCATGTTTACAGGTTTCGTACTAGACGATAGAATTAAAATACATGTTTTCTGCATTAAAAACATTACAAAATATCGGCTAGTCTTGGTGGAATATGACAACGTGACACGTGCCAATCTGCCAAGATGGAGTTTCTCCCGGGAAGGATTTCCCGCAAGAAAACACCCGTTTACGTGTGAAACACATGAAGAAAATCCGAAACATTCCAAACATTCCACATGACTTGCTTATTTGTTAGACACGAACCCAAGAGTAGTGTTTAGTAGATTAATCCGGCTACTGGAATGAGAAAATGCTACACATGGATAATCTGCCAAAGGAAGTTGCCTCTCGAGAGGACTTCCTGCATTTAAGTGTTAGACAAAGAAAATTCGTAAAATTCCGTTTGGCCAGCCCGCTAGTATGGTGCTAACTGCGTGCAACCTGTTTGACCATTGGTGGGCAGGTACCATCATGAGTTTTATTTATGGGAAATTTTTCTGGTTTGAAACAAATGTGCTAAACTGGATACATAATGAGACACGTAAAGGTAGTTGTAAAGGATCCACTCGTACATAACTTTTGCAGGAATTATCATCATCACATTAGAATATCAACAAATATTCTTCATCACTTAAAAGTTTCTTTAGTGTCTTTTCCTCTGATTTTGTTGCCAGCCAACGGCCAAGTAAATAAAATCACCTAACGCTGGAAGTGGTACGCGCTTTTCCAACGGAATAGACACGTTCTCTGGACTTTCTTCGTGTTAGTAACACACGGAATAGACACGTTCTCTGGACTTTCTTCGTGTTAGTAACACCTAAATAGGAGTCAGTTTCCATAAAAATACGATAGTAACACCTAAAAAGGAGCATTGGATGAACATTTGTGGGGATGGGTTCAAACTTTTAGGTAGGAATAAATTCAACAGCAATGCAAGAGGATAGAAGAAAAATTAGAGGCGCAGGGATTCGTAAAGCGAGGAAATTCTTCATGGATAGTCAATTGCTGATATGTCTGGTTTGTACCATTATTACGAGAATGGCGGAACCCATGATGAATATAATTAAAAGTCTACGAGTACATAAATTACATAAATAGACTCGATAATATAAGAAAGATATTTAAAAAAACAAAGATTACAAAAGAATGCACTCAGCATACATAATAACCATTATAATACGAGACAAATGACAAAGACACGATAAGAAGACAAACTTTCGCTTCATTTATATTCTATGGCTAAGGTTAGTACAACATAATCCGACGGATATTAATGGATATTAGTTCCTACATAATAAGTTCTCATTAATTGCAGAAAGATTATTCCATCGACGTCAGGCAGTTTCAAAGAGGCTCACTGGAATCTATTTGAATTCAGAGTGGCGCTTTATCCAATGGGCAAAAAGGGGAATTGCTTGGAGCCCCCACCAACAGGGGACCTCAAACCAATCTTTTACGAAAAAATATTTCCTCAAAAAATTTCCCAAAGGAAAATGAAGTTAGCATTGTAGCCTACACAGAGCCCTAAATTCGAATTTACCTGGATCCTAAGAATAAAAACAGTATTGAAGCCTTCTCCATCTTTATTTCTTTAAAGTTTATTCCTTAATATTTATACTGTTTTGCGGAAAACTGAACAACCGACACCGATGGGAGCACAAATTGCAGTTGATAGGAAAATTTAAATTAAGGGGAAGTGAACTGGAAAACTTAGAACCAGGTGTATCTAATTATTGAATAGCTGTATACAACATGAAGACAGATGTTTGGTTAAAAGCTTGACACGATTGGTGCCGAGGGGGAGTTTGGAAGTACGAAGCTTACAATTCCGTAAGGGATGTGGGAAAATTCATTTATACGACAGTCTATAGCCAGCTAATTTACCATAAAATCAGTACGGCTGTATTCTGTCCGCCTTTTTCTGTCACATGATCACATACACGGGTTAATGTTACCTATGGTTTCAAAATGGCGGCTCGTCTCTGATTCTAGCAAACAGAATCCTTTATTCTGTTTGCTGGAATCAGAGACGAGCCGCCATTTTGAAACCATAGGTAACATTAACCCTTACGCGTAACTCCCATTAACTCGTCTGGTAGAGCAGGTGGTGGTCAAGGGTCATTTAAGATTAAAAAAAAGGCACTTAGTATAACATTCACAGTAGCATTGCACATTTTTTATTAAGGATACAATTTAAGATTATTTTAACAAAATATTCACTTAACATTAGAATCTGTTTAATCGGCTATTTTAAATACATTTATGCAAGCAAGACACGTTCGCTTTGCAGTTGGAGAAGATGATGATTTACTAGCAGTGAGAAGTGTTCTATTTTGTAGTGGATGATACGATATTTTCATTACGCATTTAATACCATCATTTTTAGTTCTCAGATATACATTTTTTTCGGGATTCCAAATAATGCATTCTCCAAGCGACGCTATAAAATTTTCCTAATTAGATATTAAAAAACAAAGCATAAAAAACATGCAGAAACAACTTACTGCCAATAACCATTTCTTCTTCATTTGGTGACCAAGCAAACGAAGTAACTTCATCCAATACATTAAAGTTGTTAAACTTTAAACATTCTACAACTGGATATCTAATATCTAATACTTTAACCTGGTTAAAACGGACAAAAGTTAGTTCTTTGTGGTAGACAAAGCCTCAAGTTAAGTAACTTACATCTCTTTTAAATATAAATCCAACGTAATATGGATTTTTCAGTGATGTCTTCATGTCAATAATACAATCACAAAAAACACCTAAGTATTTGGAACATGGTGTTCGCAGATCATGAAGGTAGCACTTGTTTAAACCATTGTAAGTTAAAAAACAATTCTGCAGCGTGTCATCACAGAAACACATTCCTTTATGTTGTGGGCCACCGTTGTATACAATGGCTGTTGCATCATATCCGAATGCAGCATGGAAATCGATCTTCGACTGTCGCTACATTAAGTGAAGTGAAGATTAAGTTTCAAAGTCTCTTCAAGGATTTATACAGAAAATCAACTTACCTGTAATGACCACAACATACATTCTCCATTAGCATGCAAAGAGGCTACATAGGTTGGATTCCAAGGATTCCATTCACAGTACTCCACACGATTTGTTTTGTTTCCCTAAAGAAATTGGAAAAAAAATTGTTGCGGTTTTTAAAAAAAATTATTGCAAGAATCAATATATTATATTAAGAAGGTGAAAGGTTACGTATTGGTAAAGAGTACACACCTCAAAAACAGTAGTTCTGAGGATTAAATCAGATTCTGCCATTTCATAAATACATAAATCATGGCTGGAAACCATCAGTAATTCTGGATAATTGCCATTATTGTCACGAATCCAATTAGTTGAACGAATCTTAGACTCCATCTCATAAAGAGATAATTTACTTGATGTCATGGAAGCATTGTAATTCAAAATTTTTAACTGAAATTTTTAAAAAATTTAGTTAAAAAAATTACAGGTAAAAACTTTGAAAGGTCAATTAACTTACGTATTTTCGTTCCTCGATACAACCATATGCACATCTAACATCCTCCTTATTGTTACAACTTAATCCTGATGTCAAGTTTGTAACTGGATTACACGAAACTAAGTGCAAACGACTCTTCTCCTGCAATTTTGTTGCATTTGGGGTGAATACATTATCTGATTGAGATGTGAAACACGTTCCAAAATCCTTGCGAGGTATAATATCCATTATTTGATAGTTAATTACGCATGGAATTCTGTAGTTTTTATAAGAATTTGAACCGTAGAAGCGTTGTAAGAACAACTGCAATCTTACAGAGGCAGTGTAGATGTAAAACTAATTTGCATAAACATAATGTTTACAGCTGATCATTAAGCAGCTATATAATTAGTTTTATGAAATAATAAAATACTTTTTAAAAATAATTATAAAATAAAAATTGATTTTTCATCCAATTTATAGATTATTCATATTTAAATCTTATGTCTGATGCAACGTTAGTCAAATTAGGTTATAATCGTGCACTGTTTATTCATAAACATCTGAGAAAAATGATGGATTAATTTTTTATTATTACTTTCCAATAGATATTTTATTAAGCAATGAATATTATGAACAATAATCAGCAGTTAATTACAATTTAATTCAGAACTTCGGCCACACGGTAGGAATTTTGTTTCTTTACACAATTTGTATACAGTTGACAAATTTATCAGAAAGTACTCAGCAAAACACCAAACATAACATACAAATAACACCTTAAGATGTTATTTGTATGTTATGTTTGGTGTTTGTATGTTATGTTGACAAATTGTTGAAACATTTTTGTCCGTATGTTGTACTCTTTAAGTGCAAATGCAGATGACGACATGATAAAACGTGAATTTCATTACAGTGGCATACTTTTGAAAGTGAAACCCTTCCTGGAGGGACAGACTTGCAGTAAATGTGCATCAGATGAAGAAAATGCTATTTGTTCTCATAATTTGCGTGATTAGTATTTATAAATTAGATGTTATTTAAACATTTCATAAATTATAAATTAAATAACTATTTTTTTACAGTAAGAAGTAATATTAAAACACCCGAAAAACATTTTCTTATATGCGGTAAGTTAATTTAATAGTATTAATATAAATAATACGGCATAAAAATATTTATTTAATATTCTTTCTATATATTAATTTTTTCTTTCCATATTTATTCCGATTTCAAACTGGACATAGACACCAAAATGATATTGCGATAATAATGGCAGCTATAAAAGAATTAATATTTTTAATGACGTTATAAGTTGAACAGGAAAACAAGTTAATATCAAAACTAAAAACGTTGATACAATTTTCAATTATAAAAAAATGTAATATTAAATTTAAAAACTAAATAAATAATTTGTTTCCTCATTGTAAAATATACTTACGGTGTTTTTTTTAACTTATCGAACTTTAACTTATGAGTTTTTACAATTTAGCTAAAACACCAAGAAATGGCAATACTTTTCCCAATATTATCAGCTTTTTAATATGTCCAAAACAACAATTTATGAAGAATGATCAGTCCAGACTTTTTAGAATTGGAAATTTTCTTGCAAGTGGAAAGTTACTAAAGGCTAATGAATATTAAAAAATGTGAGAAACTAGGTCATTCAGATATTGTTCATCAACACAGTAATTCACAATTAATTTATTATATTTCTCGACAGCTGGTAAGAAAGTTTTTCACCAAAAACATCCTGCATCAATTGTAAAAAGTGTCTCGATGCAAAATCTATTAATGCAACTGATATACATCCAGAATGTGCAGGATTTACGAAGGAGTTTGATAAAGGAGGATTGATATATTCTTTAATGCCACTATTTCATCTTAAACGTGATATCGAAAATTCATTTACAGAGTGTTTTAGTTTCAATTAAATAATTACATGAAGAGAGTAGACTGATTTATTTGATCTAATTTAGGAAATAAAAAAATATGTAGGTTGTGATATTCATAAAGTTGCTTTAACTGAAAAAATTGTAAGATTTTATATTATAACGAGAATGCATTTTTATTTGAAACAAATACAGAAATGTCAGGAAGAAAAGAGAAAGAAACGGCAATATTTAAAAAGTAGATAAGCCCGGCGTTCTCGGGCAAAAATCAACAATAGCGAAGATTAAGATTATTACATTATAGCCAATCTTACCCGTTTTCGCAGGCAAGAATTAGGTGCCCCTGTTTCCAACTAGTTAGAAAATTTTTCGATGGATTTAAAAATATGTTCCATTTCCTGCAAAACCGCATGTGCGCCTGTAAATCTTGCACGTCGCTTTCTATTAACACTTTCATTGTTACTTAACACTTCCTTTATTAACAGTTCCATTGTTAACAGATATTTAGTTAAATATAAATAGAACAAATAATTATCATATTGTATCGGCTCGTGGTGGACGGATCTGAAACGCGCTACGCTCCGCCGTTTGTGTCGTCCTGAGCTTGTAGGCCTGGATTCTCGTCACTGGTGTGTCCTTTTTATTTTTATATTTCTTTTAAATTGTTTCACGTGTCATTTCTAGTTACATAATTCAGATGTTTCAAGGGCATATAATTTTTAATAGTACATTTTTTTAAACACAAACCATTTATATATGTAAATGAGAATGTTCCTTTAAATGTTTCTCTCCTACGAAACTCGGCAGTTAGGTTCAGGTCATACAGCAAACTTAGATAATGTCGAACATCGCATTCCAAAATATCTATTGGGTGTTTGTAAATCGGTTGATTTGTATCTTCATTTCATTTCCTGGTTTACACGTAGCGCCATCGGCAGGAAATTTAACAAAACGATTAAAAAAAAATCATTTTTATTCGAGTTGCTGGTGTACACATACGCCATCTGTTGGCAGGAAGTTAAACAAAACGATAAATATAATTTTTATATTTATTTTTATCGTTTTGTTAAATTACACCAATTTAAGTGAGTAGTATTCTTATGAGGTGGTTTTTACAAGAGCCATTTCAACACGTTCTTATTTTAAAATTTTCTAATAAAATAAATAAATTGCAAACTGTTTTCCAATGTTTCTAGAAATTGTCTTGTTTAGTCTTAAATCTAAAATAAAGAGCTTATATGGAACACTCAACTTTCTATTAAACTTCTGACAATTATAGTGAATCATTAAAGTGAATTAATTGTAAATATTTATTATTTTAAGTTTAAATTAATCCATTGGAACTTAAGTATATTTCTTCTAAATTTCTAAATAATCACAAATGTTTCAATTTGTTTTTAAATTTTAATTTAACATGAAATTGAATACAAATATTGCAATTTTGATTGTTCCATTCAAGAGCACAGTAATAATAATCCAAGTTAAAATTTAAATTAATTCCAATTTTACAAGTGACATTTAACATATTAAATCTGTTCTGTTGTGCATACATATATGTATTATTAAGATTATCTTAATTATTAGATCTACAATAATAGTTAATAGTTTGCTGTCATATTTACACCCTTAAATTTCACATTGATATGATAAAATGAAAAAAATTTTAGTTTACACAATTCATGCTTTATTTTCTTATGCAAAAACAAATTATAACCTTTCTTTAAGTAAAAATTATTACAAGAGTTGTCTATTCTACACATTAAACACACAAAATTATATCTTACTTTTTGTTATTATTGTGTGTTGTTTTTTTCACAATGTGTTCTGAAATATGTAATCTAGTGAATTATTAGAAAACGAGCAGGTAGGCGCGGCGTTGCTCGGGCAATAGTAACAATAGCGAAGATTGAGATTATTATGTGAAAATCCGCAGTTTAAGGTCGATAATTAATAAAATTAATTGTAAAATTTATTGTTTAAATTGAAAATAATATTTCGTTAACTTTAACGAAATTTTATTATAGCATGCGTCACGCGGAACTTCCTTTGAAGGGGAGATGAACAAACTTTCATTTTCCATAATTGATGTGTAAATTCTCTATATTTTTGTAAAGAGAGAGATTTAGAAACGTAAAGCATTATGTTTAATAGGGTGTTGATAACAAATGAAGGTAAAGTGAACCTTATGAAAAGGAGAAAACCCACATCGAACATGACAGAGAAGGGGAAAGAAATTCTGGTTCGACGGAAATCAACTTCCTTTTGTGGAGCCTTATCTCATAGACGTTTGACGTCATTTTGAAGCTGTTACCCTTCAAGTGACCCCTTTGTGCATCCTTTCACGTGGAAGAAATCCATTTGTTTGATTGGACATTGACAAAGAATATTAACGCAAATTGCGCCAAATTTGAGGAGTTAGCCATTACCCTTCGTGTGAAGAAGTAGCTTCTCCATGAGATAGTTAGGAGTTAGCCAACAGTCTCTCAGAGAAAAAGTTGCTATTATCAGGCTTCTCCAGGAGTTCGCCGAAAGTTCCATTGAAGGAAGAAGTAAAGTAGGAGTTCTCTACACATATATTTTGGACAGGAGTTAAGCCACAAATATCTCAAGAAAGAGAAGAAGGCACTTCATTGATAGAAGAAACCTATAAGGAATATCTACGAATCAATTCCCATATCACGGACAATTGGAACTTTACGTGAAGACATCGATACTCGAAGACATCGACGAAGACGTCAAGAATACTTCTGAAGTTGTATGTCTTGTTAGATATTTGTAACTCTCTCCACAGGCGAGATAGGCATAGTTATAAGATAGACTAATCTCCATTCGCGACATAGACATACTCGTAAGGTAGAATAGACTTCCATACGCAAGTTAGGCTTAGATAGAGTAGCCATTGAGATAGTTGTAAGCAGCGTCGTAACTAGTCTTTTATGCGCCCGGTGCGAGCTTCTGTAACTATGCCCCAAAACTATGATATAAAACTTGGTCCAGGTCATTTCTACGCCCCCAAGGGTCTACGCCCTGTGCCTGGGCATCGCTGGCACCGCCCTAGTTACGGCACTGGTTGTAAGATGAAATTATGTTATTTGCATATATCCTTTGTAATCAATCAATTAATCATTCAATTTGTGTATATTTTTGTATCTATCATATAATCAGATTTATTAAATTTATTCGTATTTGTTAAATGCATGATTCACCCTTTTGATAGCACTCCAGTTCGACGTTCACTCGAAATTATCGCGATTTCTCGCGATATTTGTTAAACGCGTGTTAATCCGCTGGAAATTGATTAACTGGTGTCGGAAAATCCTGATGTTAGGAGACGGGGTCTTACAATGATCAGTCTCCGCATTATAAATTTACTTTAATTTAAGTCTCTCTTACAACTTGGAACCAAAAGGTAACCATCTCCTAAATTGGGTTATGACGTTCTGAGAAACTGTTTTTACAAACAGTGTCGTGTAAGCGGTTATAAAAGATAATTCCCTATCTCTATACCCTCGATTATGTTCTCACAATTACGTTATAGTCAACCTTACCCGTTTTCACGGAATGCAAGAATTGCGTCCCTGTTTCCAGACTAATTAGAGAATTTTTAGATGGGTCTAAAAATATGTACGAATTCCCGCATAAACGAAAAAAATTGCATCTGCGTCTTGCCCGTCGCTTTCTCTTAACACTTTCATTGTTGACACTTTCATTGTTACTTAACACTTCCATTGTTGATGGAAATGTTAAGCCTTTATCCTGTCCCTCTCCCCCGTGGGGAGGAATTTCGAAAAATCGTTTCTTAGTGTGCATTCTCATGACGTACTCTAACTGTGTACCAAATTTCAACTTTCAACTCCTAGCCGTTTGGGCTCTGCGCTGATTATTATTATTATTATTATTATTATTATTATCAACTCGTCTCGATTATATATATATAGATACATATGAGTCCTGTACAACGCAGGAGATACATTCTGCATTATAGAGAATCATGTTAGTGAGATATACTTTATCAGAAGATTTCATGCAAGTTTAAACCTATGCCTAGAAGTTGAAAAACAAAACGTACACCTCTAGACAACAAAATGAGAATTTCGTATGAGTGCTAGTCGTGATTTTTTTGTTGAATTATGTGAATTTGTGTTATAGGGAAGCATGTTATACGGGAGTTTACTGTATGTTTTGCCCAAAAAAACTATTTTGTAATTATTAAAAATTATTCTCATATTTTTAAATCATCAACTGTGAATAACAAATCAGTACTTTTCCCTACAGTGTGCCGTTTAAAAAATGTGAATGCTCTGCAATGCCCAATACTATAATTATAGGATATTTAATGCTATGGTATTTCTAGCATTTTCATCTTTGCACGTGATCTGCTCTTCATTTATACACGTATTGAATTAAAGTCATTCAAGCAACGTGACTCTAAAGTTAAATAGTATTTATCTGTGTAAGTTGTTGCCATGCTATACTGTATTATGTTCATTACAGATTTGGTTTTCAGGTATAAATGATGACATTAAAATCTTAATATTCTATGCAATTTGTTTTAAGAAGTCTGTTATTACTACAGAATAAGCTTTTTTTGAAATGGATAATATCTCATCTTGAGATCCAGAGCCAAAACTTTACATTTTGGAATCTTCAAACATTAAATTCATAGCCATAACTACTATTGGTGACTTTGAAATTTCATATTTTAAGTTGGGATAATAAATATATCTTTTTGTTACATAATTCTGGATATCTTCTATTTCGATGTTAAGACAATGAAGAAAATATGCACATTTTCAAGTCTATGTTTTATCCATTTTCACCAGCCACAAAAGTAACAGTTAAAAACACATGAAGAAAACTTTCACGAAAAGACAAACAAGTAAAAAATTCACATAGTTAAAACGATATCAACGTCAGCCTTTCTATGGAGGATCTGACGTTTTTCATTTGTTACTTCTGTTCTGTTACGTCTGTGGTTGGTGAAAATAGATAAAACATAGACTTGAAAATGTGTATATTTTCTTCATTGTTTTAACTTCGAAATATATCTATTAATTATAGAGGGATGCAGATTTTTAATTAAAATGATATCTTAAAAATTTATGTACTATATTGAGATTGTTTGTGTGATTAATTGATCGTGGATTAATTATGGATTTCATTTCTGGGGATTGTCTTAAAATATTTTGATTGTTGTTAGGATTTATCAAGTTTTACAATTGTGTTTTATAGTTACACCACCATTATTGCAAAGGAAGTTAGCAGCAGAAAAAGCACTACATGTGGATGATCCATGGGCTATTTTTCATCTTGACGAATTAGAGACAGAAACTGCAAAACATTATTACAATGCTTTGAATCAACATTGGCTGGAGGATATTATAAAAGTGAAAATTGCGAAAGAGGTTTAAACTTTAATTTATTTGTCATTTTGATATTTAAGAAAATATTTGTTGAACATAAACTGATGAGTGTTTTTTTTTTCCTCTGCCCTGCTAATAGCCATTTGGACATGTTGCCATGAGACAGTGCTACAGATGGTATGATTTTTTATTTAAAATATTTACTAGAATGTAATTTATTGATCATAATGTAAAGATTAGTATTATTTAGTTTATACTATATTATACTTGTAAGTATTTAATGAAGATTAACCAAACAATTTTTACATAGTTTTCTGCAGATATCCTGAGTTGGCATATACCCCACAGGAAATTGTAACAACAAAAATGAATATAAAACCTTTGTATCACCCACCCTATAGTAGGTCCTGCACAGATCTTCCCTCCACAACTTCAGCTGATAGTAGGGAAGACAAATGGATCTATCGAATTCGTCGAATGTGACCGTCCCTTCTAGAACCAGAATGGCGATGTTGTTCTTGAACGTTTTTCACATGAAATCGGGATGACTCCTAACCTCTCTTACTCAAAATTCGACCGTGTTGGCTTCGTGCGAGTCGTCGTTCAACCTGTGTTCACCCAACCGAACGGTCAGACTGGATGTGTTCACACTATAAGGACGGTGTCGTGACGTCAGTCAGTTAAAAATTATATAAAAGCATTATCTATAAATGCCCAATGCTCACATTTTACCTAGCCTTTCCGTTACGCAGTGAGCGGCGGTGATGACGTGTCGGTCAGACACTAGAGCACCCCCGCAGTAGAATCCGCGGGTTCGACTATATTTGGTGTTATAAACGGCCACCTGAGAAAAGGAGAAAAGAATTAGATAAAAACTTTGGCCTGTTGCACCTAGAAATTTGCGCGTACCAAGGGAGGGAGTTGTAGAAGAGATGTACAGTACATCTCCGTCCCTTTGCATGCCTGGCTTAATTCTCGATGGCACAAAAAAGGCTATTTCAGTACCCATGAATTGTGTTTATGAAAGGCTATTTCAGTACCCATGAATTGTGTTTGTGAAAGGCTATTTCAGTACCCATTACAATTGTGTTTTATAGTTACACCACCATTATTGCAATGGAAGTTAGCAGCAGGAAAAGCATGTGGATGATCCATGGGCTATTTTTCATCTTGACGAATTAGAGACAGAAACTGCAAAACGTTATTATTACAATGCTTTGAATCAACATTGGCTGGAGTTGTAGAAGAGATGTACAGTACATCTCCGTCCCGTTGCGAGCCTGGCTTAACTCTCGATGGTACAAAAAAGGCTATTTCAGTACCCATGAAAAACATTAAAAACATCTTTTGTGGATGTTCTACAGAGGACCCAAAAGGAGGAAGAAAATCGAAGTCCATCCCTAGCAGGAGTCTCCACCAACTCGGTTCCTCTGGTGGAAAACAGGCACGTTCAGTGTCTGTCCCCAGACGACGTATAAACGCGTGGATACGGCAAATAAAATGTTTTTCGGTAAGAGAGTGAAATAGTTAAAAATAAATTAACGTAACGAAAAGCTCACCAGCCACGGCCACACACCCAACTGCAAATTCCGAACGCCGAAGTTATCATTTCCGGATTTCATCTTGAAACCGAAAACTGAAAAGAGAAAAGGAATTACATTGTGTTTTCTGATCCTCATTGTCCTGAAAATTACTTACATTAGAGAAACATCAATTGGGAGAAGCATTTCATTTTAAATTAAAGAAGAAAGCAAACTCTGGAGGAGCAGCTTCTCTCGTATCCTCACTGTGGCTGCTGTCTACCGAAAGTAGTCTACCATGGCTGCTTTTAAAACGATAAATATAATTTTTATAAAGCAATAGTATTTAATATCAACATTAAAAAAAATTATATAACATTAATAAGGTAATGGACAATCACTCACATATTCCCTTTTTTTATAAAACGAAACATTTTTGATAATTTCGTCAAGAAAATTTATAATAGAACTACTTCCAGATATAAAAAAAACCGAGATCATGGCTCATGTAAAAATCACCTCATAAGAATACTACTCACTTAAATTGGTGTAATTTAACAAAACGATAAAAATAAATATAAAAATTATATTTATCGTTTTGTTTAACTTCCTGCCAACAGATGGCGTATGTGTACACCAGCAACTCGAATAAAAATGATTTTTTTTTAATCGTTTTGTTAAATTTCCTGCCGATGGCGCTACGTGTAAACCAGGAAATGAAATGAAGATACAAATCAACCGATTTACAAACACCCAATAGATATTTTGGAATGCGATGTTCGACATTATCTAAGTTTGCTGTATGACCTGAACCTAACTGCCGAGTTTCGTAGGAGAGAAACATTTAAAGGAACATTCTCATTTACATATATAAATGGTTTGTGTTTAAAAAAATGTACTATTAAAAATTATATGCCCTTGAAACATCTGAATTATGTAACTAGAAATGACACGTGAAACAATTTAAAAGAAATATAAAAATAAAAAGGACACACCAGTGACGAGAATCCAGGCCTACAAGCTCAGGACGACACAAACGGCGGAGCGTAGCGCGTTTCAGATCCGTCCACCACGAGCCGATACAATATGATAATTATTTGTTCTATTTATATTTAACTAAATATCTGTTAACAATGGAACTGTTAATAAAGGAAGTGTTAAGTAACAATGAAAGTGTTAATAGAAAGCGACGTGCAAGATTTACAGGCGCACATGCGGTTTTGCAGGAAATGGAACATATTTTTAAATCCATCGAAAAATTTTCTAACTAGTTGGAAACAGGGGCACCTAATTCTTGCCTGCGAAAACGGGTAAGATTGGCTATAATGTAATAATCTTAATCTTCGCTATTGTTGATTTTTGCCCGAGAACGCCGGGCTTATCTACTTTTTAAATATTGCCGTTTCTTTCTCTTTTCTTCCTGACATTTCTGTATTTGTTTCAAATAAAAATGCATTCTCGTTATAATATAAAATCTTACAATTTTTTCAGTTAAAGCAACTTTATGAATATCACAACCTACATATTTTTTTATTTCCTAAATTAGATCAAATAAATCAGTCTACTCTCTTCATGTAATTATTTAATTGAAACTAAAACACTCTGTAAATGAATTTTCGATATCACGTTTAAGATGAAATAGTGGCATTAAAGAATATATCAATCCTCCTTTATCAAACTCCTTCGTAAATCCTGCACATTCTGGATGTATATCAGTTGCATTAATAGATTTTGCATCGAGACACTTTTTACAATTGATGCAGGATGTTTTTGGTGAAAAACTTTCTTACCAGCTGTCGAGAAATATAATAAATTAATTGTGAATTACTGTGTTGATGAACAATATCTGAATGACCTAGTTTCTCACATTTTTTAATATTCATTAGCCTTTAGTAACTTTCCACTTGCAAGAAAATTTCCAATTCTAAAAAGTCTGGACTGATCATTCTTCATAAATTGTTGTTTTGGACATATTAAAAAGCTGATAATATTGGGAAAAGTATTGCCATTTCTTGGTGTTTTAGCTAAATTGTAAAAACTCATAAGTTAAAGTTCGATAAGTTAAAAAAAACACCGTAAGTATATTTTACAATGAGGAAACAAATTATTTATTTAGTTTTTAAATAAAATTTTTTATTTATTCCCAGTGCAGTGTTTTTCAGCATTTTTATAATAGTGGCATCCCAAACTGGTAATTGTTGTCTTCCTCACTTTTATTTCTTTATCAATTGAAAGCCATTGTGCTTTTCGTATTAAGTCTCATGTAAGCTGTGTTATGACGCTGCTCAGCTCTGTATTTTTTATCACTACTGAAATGTCTTTGTCTTCCACTCTGATTACACTAGGAAAGCAACCTCTCAGCGTTACAGTGTTATTCTGGGTGCCGACATGATTGTATTTACTTTGGTCATGTATATTATCAAAATTGGTCCAGTTATAGTGGACTAAAAAATATATACTTTTGATGTTAAGTTGTTAATTGAATTTTGTTCTTGCACGTGATGCTTATACAAAACACGAAGATGACACACGGGGCGTAAATGCATGCTCTATAATATAAATATATAAGCAAGAAATCCGTTTTTTATATACCACAGCCTACACTGAACTAAGGTGTACATTTATATATGTAATTAATAATAAAAATATAATTTTTACTACATTTCTATTCACTCGGAGTGCCACTGAAAATCCTTCCGAGTGCCAGGTTTGTTCGATTTGTGAGCAAAGTTTTCCATTGAAAGTCATCCCGATAAGCACCTTTTTGTAGAGAGTCACCCTCGCATTGTATTGCTTAAATAATAAATTCAATTTTTCCCACATCATTCACTACTTTTCCAATGTTTTTTGAATAATCCATATTTCTACTTTATAAGAGAGACTGTGATTTTGACAACTCATTAGACTATAATATATTTTATATAGCAAATATATTAACTACACATAAAGGATAAAAACACAGAAAACTAAGTGAATCATTCAAAATCATTTCCAGCAATTAATAAGAGGGAAGGTCTCGAAATTCATACCGTCATTTAAAATCGGTGATTCAGCTAGTATTGGGTTTCAATAAATCAATTGGGTTTTCAAGTTTTGCATTTATAAATAATTAGTACTACTGTTATTCTGAACATTATTCTTTCTTATTATTATTATTCTTTCTGTACTACGAAAGAAATACGTAGCAGGGGTTGAAAGTAAGTAATGTTTTTATAGTGAAACATGTTGAAAAGCGAAAGCAACAATGCTAAACATAAACAAGAAGCTTGCTGTCAAAGCTAAACTTAGAAAATAAGGCTTACTACATGCATCTAATTTTTCACTTGTTAATAAATTTAACATAACATATATATCAGTATATTAATTTACACATTATCAGTGCATGTATTGATTTCATATGTTGCTACTAATATACGAGGTAGGAGGGCAAATGTTCGAGAGTAATTAAAATATTCAAAACAACGTTTAAATTTATCTGAAGTCACTAACGGTTACATTTTTTGAAGAGGAGATTGCAAAGCTTATCTACAAATATGACAAATGACTCAATCTTCACAGTGATTATGTCGAAAAGTATCCACGCTTGAACCTAACTTTTGGTAATAAATTCATTTTGTTATTTACACTTGTTTTTCTCTTATGAACAATCGGAGGTTGAAAAAACAGCCGACGCACATATATATTTCTGCATCCATCGCGAATTATTACTTGCTCCTTCTGTCTTCTGACAAAGCATTATCAGCAAAAAAACTGTGTTCATACATTAATTAATCTTTATGTTGTAGCACTCTATTGTGCATTCAGTATTTAATGTAAGTTAACGATTCACGAAGAGAAGTAAAATTGAAATATGACTGTATTAAAAATACGTTTTAGTTTAATACAAGAAAAAATTTGTTGTTATTTTTATAAAGTTTTACTCACATAATATGTAATTATTAAAGATTAAATTGTCTTATATTAATCTTTATTGAAAGTTTAACTACAATCTATATATATAATCGAGACGAGTTGATAATAATAATAATATTAATAATAATAATAATAATAATAATCAGTGCAGAGCCCAAACGGTTAGGAGTTGAAATATGAAATTTGGTACACAGTTAGGGTACGTCACGAGGACGCACACTAAGAAGGGATTTTTCGAAATACTTTCCCACGGGGGAGAGGAACAGGATTAAGTTTTAACATTTCCATCAACAATGAAAGTGTTAAGTAACAATAGAAGTGTTAAGTAACAATGGAAGTGTGAAGTAACAATGGAAATGTTAAGTAACAATGGAAGTGTCAACAATGGAAGTGTTAAGTAACAATGAAGAACAAGAGAAAGCGACAGGCAAGATTTATGAGCTCTGGAAAAAAAGAATAAGGAAAAAGAGTAATATGTTAGAACACATTCGATTTTTAAATTTAAACAGATTAGTTCGGTTTTTCTCGACCTTTCTTTAGAACATTCGATGAAAATCGAAGGATATAATCAGAACACGTCGTGAAAATCGAATAATATTAGAACATTCGATTTTCGAATTCGACCTTTGTTTAAAAATACTTAGTTTGTTGATGAAATTACTCTTTTTCTTTTGTGACTATAACTTAATAATTTTAATCTTCGCTATCGTTACTTTAGCCCGAGCAACGCCGGGCTTACCTGCTAGTACAATATAATTGAATGTCAAGTCTAAATTTATAAGGAATTCAGATTATTCGTTTATTGTTTTAACAAGGACTAATAAACGTTTCCATTTAAAATGCCCAGCAGTGGCCAAATGGGTAAAACATAAACTACTGGTTTCAACTGGGGTGCTGCAACAAAGCGTCACAGATGAGGGAAAATGGATTATTAGAAGAAGAGAATTAATAATTGAGCGATTTTTCCTAGAGAAATTCCACCGAACAGATTTTCTTTGAGAAACTGGCCCCTGAAAACTTTATAAAATATGTTTACAATGTTTCATTCAAGGCATTGAAAGTAAATTTCCTATGTAGGCCTATAACACAAATGTCAGTTAAAAGTAAATTACATTAAAATTTTGATTGTTATCATCTCAGCTAAAATACATAAAATTGACAAGATGTAACCTAAACATAATAGTGCAAGAGGATTAAATATATCATCCAATTCTAATGGTGCAAATTCAGACGTTTGAATTTCAACTGCTAGAGAATGTTTGTCTTTACTTATAATTCCAGCTTCAAATAAACGAGACACACTGAAAAATACAATATTTAAACTGTAATAAAATTATAATATAACTGAAATTTGAAAAAGTATATAAAAGATGTTATACATTTTATTTATGTCGTTTTTATAAGGAAATCCTTTCCTGAGTCCATAAGCAACAGTAAATGTCATCAGATGATTTTTTGAGAAGACATAATTGGAAGATTGATCCATCTGTATCAACCTGTTTAAATTACCATCGCCACTGATCAAGGCAAAACGTCCTTTATGCAATTTTTCAAATGGATTATTACTGTCGACAAAAGTGTTATGATGGATAATATGTCTACCCAAAAGCTTTGCACTCGAATAATTTGAATTCTATAAAAATAAATAACGTAAAAAATAAACATACACAGTGGATCAAAAATAAATTATTAGAAATATATTTTGTATTTTATGTAATACTTACCGCCATAATTGTCTCATCCGTGTATCCCTTAATAGTGCCACAAGAATATTCACCACTTGCAACGGCAAAGGCCAACTCATCGAAAGTACTTGGTACCGGCTCCACTATGGGACAAGTCATGAATGACATTAGCGTTCCAGTGTAACTTGAAATCAATATAAATATTGACATCCACCAAATTGCTATTAATAATCGAGATGGGAATCGACTAATTGAATTTAAATTTTCACCTGAAAATTAAATGTTAAGCATTACTTGTATCCTTTATTGACACAGTAATTTTCATTTTCTACCTTGAAATGTAAGTGTTCCAAAAAGAAACCAGAATATTTTTCTTCTTGGCCAATGCGAATTTGTTCCAGATAAATCATTATCTTTCTCCATAATCTTATGTAACGATATTCCAAATATTAACAAGGTTACTGCAATTGCTATCCAAATCTAGCAAAAATAAACAAAAAACTCAGTAATTATTCAAAAAATGTTACCATTCAAGCTGACTTACTTGAAAAGAAAATGGCAAAATAAGAGAATTCCATGCTGTTTTTGGTTCAGGCAATTTGATTATGAATTTCATGTGAATGAAATATAAATGTGAAGAATAATCTATAACACGAAAACGATCATATGTCAGAAAGAATGGAGCGACATTCATATCCGCTTCCTGAAAATAATTAAAATATATACATATTTAAAGATATTCAAGAGAAAAACTTTGTTAAACCGAATTAACAAAGAAATTTTTGTGTTATAAGAAACACATTAAATTCATCACCAGTCCGCAAGTGGATAAAACTTCTGACAACTGAAAGAAGATTACTGGCAGCCTTCTCACCAACAGGTTGGGTGCGTGTAGGTTTTCGGGTTTTTAGTTGTCTAACACTTAAAAAGTTTTTCAGAGAAAATCTTCCCGGAAATGATCTTTTGTTTTATTTTATTACGGCAACGCGACATATGGGCGATCTGCTGAGGAGTGAATGTTTTCCGTCCGATTATTATGAGAAATTGGCCTATATTTAGGTTTTTACAAAGATGAAAAATACCAAGAAAACTCCACGTGTCTAGCCTGTGAATAAGGCGCGAACCTATGGCCAACAACCGGTGTTCAGTAGTCTTATCCACTCGGTCATTGGTGGGCGCAAAAAGGATCTCCTTTGACATGTCGTCAACCAACCACTAAATTGGTTTTAGTTGATAAAGCTTTCAGCAAGAGGTATTGCAAATACCTCTTGCTGTAAGCTTTATAAATTAAAGCCATTTTTTGGTTCAGAAAATTTGATTATAAATTTCATATGAGAGAAATCTAAATGTGAAGAATATGCTATAATACAAAAACGATCTGTCAGGACACATTAGAAAATCACTATGAATTGGTTTCAATTTACAGAACTTTCAGCAAGAGGTATTCCAAATACTTCTTGCTGAAAGTTCAGCTCTTGCTATATTAATTTTAACCAATTCAGTGTTTAGATGGAAAGGCAATATTACCTCTTGTAAGGTAATACTGCCCATTTATTATGGTAGATGTCAATCGCAATGGAATAGCCTGCATGGTATAGGAATAAGGCACGGTGCATTAATTCATGCTTCAAATGATAAATTTTAAGAGTTGGGTCACGTTATGTTCGGTCTACTTACCCAAGAAATACAAATATTGATACCCAAAAATAATACAAACAGAACGTTTTATAATGACATAAAACTTCAAACATCTGTATTCATTTTTCCAATATTTTTTTGAATAATATAAATTTGTACATAATTACCTGTCTTACAAGTTGTCCAACTGTTCCATTCCAGTAACCTGTTTCGTTTTCGATACCAAATCCACGTAGAATAGGCGTTATCAATTCATACCTGAGTAATTAGAAATGTGTATTTAGAGTAATATCGTATAATATTAAAAACATAGTAAATAAAAGGATGTCAAATTGTTAGTTTATATCAGCCCAGTGGCCGAGTTGATAAAACCCTAAACACTGGTTGTTGATCGCTCAACAAGCACTAAGTTTCACTTTAGGTGTACAATGCCTAAATATGAAAGTTAACCAGTACTCATAGAATATTTGACATCTTTTCTGTTGTTTTGCCATAAGAAAATATAATAATGTAAATGTTATTTTTACCTGAACTTCAGTTTATCTTGCAGTATATTAAATAATCTGAAACTCGATCCTCCAACAATACGCTTTCCAGATTCATCTAATTGCATTCTACCTCTCATCTAAAATTAAGATACAGTAATATTATAATCGAAAACAAGAAATATAAATATAATTAAATATAAATATTTATAAATATACCTGAATACCCGCTATTCTCCAAGTGTAGTTATCATTCTGCTCTGAAATGATAAATTAAACTTTTAGTTAATATTTCTATTTTTAAATCAATATATCAGCTGCTCTAAGTATCAGGGTGGCCAAAAAATAAAGTAACTAAAAACCTTTAACAGTGGAATCGCAGGTTCGTAACGAATTGCGGCATGGATCATGATGCCAACTTACGGATTTCTCCCTAAATTTAGAAGAAAATCAGCTAATGGACGAAAATTTTGGGGAAGATATAATGAGGGCCCATATGGCTTAGCGAAGTTTCGGCGTCGAATGAAAACTTCTAAAAGTTACATGCTGCGTGACTATACTCACGCGAGAATCTCGCAGCGAGGTCTGTTCATCACATGATGCTTTTACTCGACTGTGTCCATGACGCCTGTGCCCGAAATTAAATATTTGTGTTTTTCTGGATTGTCAAAAGTCAATTTTTTTTAATATGCATTGCACATGGAGCAAAACCTTTGACGATGATCTTGTTTCAGATTTTAGGGCGGAACTCTATTAGTTTATGGGAACTGTTTGATGAAACCGTGTCTCGTTCTATAATTTAGACTTAGTGAACACTAGTTTTGTGTGTTTTCCAAAGACACTTGGCAAGTTTTCCATCAAATAAAGTGAATAAAGATATTTGATGGAAAACTTGCCAAGTGTCTTTAGAAAATACACAACATTAGTGTTCACTAAGTCAAATTTATGGGAACGTTAGGAGGAATTTCATGTCTGTTTACACGGTTTGCATTATGAAAGGCTGGTATCATTGGCACGTACTTTTCTGGGATTTGTTCACTTGTCTAACACCTAAATACAAACCGATGTCCATAAAAATATGTCTGCATTACTTTATTTTATCACTTTGAATTATTTTTGTCAAGTAAATTACGTATTCTGTATCTTGCACAGTTACGACTATCAGTTGCCATACCCGAGACAGTGAGATTTAAATGCTGCATTCTAAATGATTTTTGCAAATGTTTCCAATTTTACTTAAAATCAATTTTCTTCTCTTAATTCATTAATAATTATAAACAGAATTTTTATGAGAAAAATTATAATGCAACTAAACCTCTGAGCAACGGCCACTAGCAAAAACTTTAAAGTAGTCGTTATTAGAAGGTTTTGTATGCCCTTTCCGTCAACGTTTCAGGAAAAAAATGGCAGCCGTTTATTGGTTGGTCGACTGTACTTTATTTTGAATTGCCAAAACCAAATTATTTCAGGGTTTAACTAGAAATAAGAAAGGGTATATCAAGTATATCGATTTATTTTAATATATTAACACTTGTTTATCCTAAAAAATTAAACAATATACATAATTCTTTGAACAGGTTCTCACCAAACAATTTGTCCGTCAGAGACAGGTTGTTTGATGGGTAATTTGTTTCCATATGAAAGAAATGATTTTGAAAAAAATGGCCAGAGTTTATAAATGGCCACTGTTGGGAGGTGGCTGTTATTGAAGGTTCGACGTTTTACTTAAATATAAAAATACTCACCACAAATCATAATACGAAAATCCATTATTAGCATAAATATAAGAAAATTGGGACTTGTCTTCTTGTACATTTTCATATGTTAATAAATTTGAAAAAATATTCACAATTACTTGCTGTCTCTGTAAATATTTACGTAAAACCATAGAGATGACACAATTCGAGCTAAATAAAAAATATAGAAAGATGAATAATTAATTTAATTTTTTATAACAATTATAACATTGAAATATATTCATTTTTGCTGTAAGGAATAACTTATTTTGTAAAGATAATATTTCAAATATATAAATTTGACTTAAAACTGATAATTTTGATGCTAATGAATAATATAATTTAAAGTTTTATTACAATTTCTTGCTTAAAATTTCCTTTTTATAGACTATTTTTAGAGTTTAGTCACGAAATAAATCTGCAGAATCAATATATTGCACATATTCAAACGTGTAATATATCGATCCTGTACATTTAAAAAACGAACAGTTTATAAGCTTTTCTTGTTATTTTATATATTTATTATTATTTTTAAATTGATACGAAGTTTAATTTTCTATTTTAGAACTAAACACAATAATAAAGAATTTGTGTATTATCGTTTAAATTACAAACAAAAGGCTAACCAGTTACTAAGTGAATGGAACCAATTAACATAGATGGCAGGTTCGAGCCTGAGTTTTTTGGGATGTATTCAAGAAGTGCCACCAGAACAGTAAACTATTGCAAAAAGTTACCGAAATTTCAATACTAAAACTTTCTGCCCTGAACGTTTATCGTATTTGAAACCATAAAGCGTATTGCAGATGTGTAGTCCCATCTATTATTTATAGGTATTTGAATTTGGAGCTGTAGATCGCTTGAAGAAATAATCCAAATGAAACCAAATTGATAAACTAAGAAGGGAAAAGCAAAGTGGTACAGGAAAAATAATTGCTGATAGAGGGCTGCCGCATACAGGGCTATGCGGATGACACAATTATCCTAGCTTCACACCAGAACAGTTATCGCTTACAAGACATATGAAACAACATTCTGAATAACATTTATCAGTGGAGTATTAAGCATAGGTTACCCATTAACATAGACAAATTCGAAAGCATGTTAGTTGGTAGAAACGCACCACTCGTCAGGAAACTTACCCTTCGAATATGTGCTCACAGAATAAAGCAAACAAAGGAAATTAAATATTTAGGTGTTATTCTTGATGAGTGACTTAACTTTACACCCCACATCAAATATATCACGGACAAAGCTAAAAAGACGGCCAACGCCCTCATTAGTATTACTACGAACACATGTGGTCTTGGTCCTGACGCTACTAAGCTAATTTTCATGGGTTCAATTCAGCCAGCTTATATCGTCTCTACCGTACAGTTCTGGGGCCACATGGTCGCCACAGTCCATAACCGTAAAAGTCTTATCTGTTCGAAGGATTGCAGCTCTCAGCGTTTGCAAGGCTTATAGGACAGCACCCACTAGTGCCCTTTTGATAATTTCAGGATTGACCCCTATCGAGTTAGAAATTAAACACATTATTTAGCAGGAAAATCTTGTCACCTTACCCTGGCGAGATTATAGCGACTCTTGTGTCGACAAAATGATTAGAGTAAATAAGATTCTCCTAGGTAGACCTTGATCGATGATATCAAAAAGTTCAGCATCGACAAAAATACCCTCCCGACTTACGATTACCTCCCCTCCCATCGATTATTTCGAAGAACCACGTGATCATCCCATGTTTAGGATTTACACTGACTGTTTCAAGATGGGTGACGATGTGGGTGCCACATTTGTAGTGTACTCTGACTTAGGCCGCGAGCTTCATAACGCTTGCTTCCGTATAGGTACACACAGCTCAATAGCATAAGCGGAAACGTGTCAGGCATAGGAAGAACAAAAGACACTACTTACACTATCGCATTTATTCTGAGCTTTATACAGGATTGCGAAGTCTGATAGCCACTTAAAACTCGTCCATCTCATACACCACATTCTCAGACACTTACGCAACAGCATTAAAACAGATTTCCAATGGGTCCCGGGTCATGTGGGGGTTCTCGGCAACGAGACCACTGACCGTTTTACCAAACAAGCTGCAAAGTCTTCAGTAAATAGTACTTTCAGTTATATTCCTACCTTGTATATTAACAATCACGTGAAGAAGCAAATCTTCATCTCTGGCAAGACAGCTGGGACCGTGACACCACTGGTAGGCTTACCTACACATTCATCTCCAAGGTTTACTCTACTGCGATTCTTCGCCACTTTTATCCTAGTTACACCCAGACTCAGCTACTTACAGGACACGGCATCTTTAAGCAATACTTGTATAGATTTAACCTTGGGGACAATCCACAATACGATTGTGGTATTCAGGAAGACCAAACACCACTTCACTTAGTTTCTCGCTGCAATAGGTGCAATCACATTAGAGATAGCTTAATGAGAGCTGCTATTCTTGAAGGGTAAAAATTGTCCTTGCAACCCGCACCAACTCATTCACACACATACAATGTTCCATTATCTACTTGCATTTATATCGCTTAGTTGGGGCTCTTGAGAGCACTCACCACAGGGTCACAGATTAGCTTTACCTTGCTTTGTTTCAACTGTCATTATATAGCTGCTGCCTTTTAACTTTGTATTTTCATTCTTATTATCTCTCATTTTTCAGTTTAAATTCGGTTAGTCCTAGCTGTAAATTAGATTAGGGACTCATAGCTTGGTCTCCGGTTAGGTTATGATAGGTTAGATTAAATTAGATTACGGTTTGTTAGCTTTGGTCGTCTGGTTAGGTTTGTTCTGGGTTATGGTAGGTTAGTTTAGTTAGTGAGTAAGTTAATGTTTGTAAAAAATAACAATAAATAAAGAAATTAAATAAAAAATTTGGGATCTTGCTCGTTTGTCTCTATTGGTGTGTTCGTCATGTGCTCGTTTGCTTTTCGCGCTGTCTGTTTAGCTATTAGGTAGTATTAAGATTTGTAATCGCGTTCAGTTTTATTAGTATTAAGTAGTTATAAGTCTTCTTACTAACAGCGACTTGGCACTAACTTCTACACTTAGCTATTTGTGGTGGCACTCAATTATTGGTGTTCACTACACTCAGTTTTTCTAAACCCTTCAGGGGACTACGGCTTTGCAGTCTAAAAACTGCACGCCAACGTCAAACATAGAGGGTAGTGTAGCGACATGCAACGCAATGCAATAGAGTAACCACATTAACTGTGACATATCATTAGTTTTTACACCTCAATTCTTTCTTCTTGTATTACACATTACATTTAAAACTTTACAACGTGCTCTACTGGAAATTTTTTTCTTCTATTCTATTTTCCTCTTCTTAAATAGTAAATCGACCAATTTTGGATTCATTTGGATTATTTCTTCGAGCCACCAACAGCTCCAAATAGAGATACATATTTTATAACTATACGGTACAAATACATATTAACACATACATACTTGCATATAGATTGAAAATCTGTAAAAATTGAAACTTATTGCATAAATAATAGCATTTTATACTTTAACTATCGTATAGTCACTTTTGTTTCATAAGATCCACCAGTCGCCAAGTAAATAAAATCACTACACATTAGGGGATGGCTCGTGACACGTGAAAGGACTGGCCGAAAGATTTCCGAGTTTCTAACACCTGACTAGAAATCTTATTTATTGAAGAACTTATACTGATGACTTATACTTAACTTATACATGGTGTAATTGTGTAACTGTTTTTATTATAGACTTTTAAAATATGCCTTCTATCGACAATTTCAAAATGCAGCAATTGATTTAATTAAGCATTAATTAAATAAGGATTTGGCATATTTTCTGAATATTCCTTATTTCTACTTTATAAGAAAAACTGTGATTTTTGCAACAAATTAGACTATAATAAGTTTTTAGGCTTAGTAAACACTAGTGTTGTGTGTTTTCCAAAGACACTTGGCAAGATTTCCATCAAATATCTCCATTCATTTTAGTTCAACTTAATATAATTTATTTTAGTTGTAACTAAAACAAAATATATTAAGTTTCCTTATATTAAAGGCCCATACGAACAAGTCAACTAAAATGAATAAAGATATTTGATGGAAAACTTGCCAAGTGTCTTTGGAAAACACACAACACTAGTGTTTACTAAGCCTAAATTATAGAACGAGACACAGTTTCATCAAACAGATAATAAGTTTTATTATAGAACGTATATTAACCACATATACATATATTAACCACACAGAAAATCGAGTGAATCATTGAAAATCATATCCAGCAAATGAGAAGAGAGAAGGACTCGAAATTCCTATTATTATTATATTACTAACAGATAGGTCCAGCGTTGCTCGGGCAAAAGTAACGATAGTGAAGATTAAGATTATTACGTTATAGTCAACCTTACCCGTTTTTACAAAATGCAAGAATTAGGTCCCCCTGTTTCCAGACTAATTAAAGAATTTTTAGATGGGTCTAAAAATATGTTCGATTTCCTGCAAAAACGAAAACAACTGCATCTGCGTCTTGCATGTCGCTTTGTCTTAAATCTTCCACTGTTACGTAACACTTCTATTGTTGACTCTTCCATTATTGACTCTTCCATTGTTGACACTTCCATTGTTACTTAACATTTCCATTATTACTTAACACGTCCATTGTTACTTAACACTTTCATTGTTGATGGAAGTGTTAAGCCTTAATCTTGTCCCTCTTCCCCGTGGGAAGGAATTTCGAAAAATCCCTTCTTAGTGTGTGTGTTCTCGTTACGTACCTGACTGTACCAAATTTCAACTCCTAACAGTTTGGGCTCTGCGCTGATTATTATTATTATCAACTCATGTCGATTATGTATATAGAAACCTTAATCCTGTCACTCTCCCCATAGGGAAAAATTTCGAAAAATCCCTTCTTAGTGTGCGTTCTCGTGACATACCCTAACTAGTACCAAATTTCATCTTTCAATTCCTAACTGTTTGGGCTCTGCGCTGATTATTATTGTTATTATTATTGTTATTATTATCATCATCAACTTGTCCCGATTATATATATAGATTAATAATAATTTAAATTAATTATGTGAGATTTTCTGAGATAGACAAGATACATCTTTACATGCTGACCTTCCTTTCAGTTATGAAATATCAAGTTGTGGCGTAACAAAGAAAAGACAAAAGAGATGCGTAGCAGGGGTTGAAAGTAAGTAATGTTTTTATAGTGAAACATGTAGAAAAGCGAAGGTAACAATGCTAAACATAAAAAGAAGCTTGCTGTCAAAGCTAAGCGTAGAAAATAAGGCTTATTACATGCATCGAATTTTTCACCCGTTAATAAATCTAACATAACATATATATCAGTTTATTAATTTTACATATTATCAGTGCATATAATGATTTTATATGTTGCTACCTAATATACGAGGTGGTTATTTTCAACTCTGACGGTCCACAAAACAAAGACAAGTATAAATATTAAAATGAATTTATTACCAGAAGTAGGTACAAACTTGGTTACTTTTCGACATAATCTCAGGCATTTGTCATATCTTTGGACAAGCTTTGGAGTCCCCTTTTCACAAAAATGCCCCTCTTCACACAATGACTTGAGATAAGTTTTAACATTGCCACAGACAAAATGCCTCAATCTTCACGGGGATTATGTTGAAAAGTAACCATGTTTGTACCTAACTTTTGGTAATAAATTCATTTTGTTATTTACACTTGTCTTTGTCTTATGAATCATCGGAGTTTGAAAAAAAAAACAGCTGACATACACATATATGTGAGAATCGAGGTTTAAGCGTCCAGGCTTAAACCGGTTTCTGATGAAAGGAAGGTGAGTCATGCTCACGGGGTCAGCAGATGACAATTTAGGACGGCAACAATCGAGTATGAGGTCACGGTTAAGCCGAAAAGGTGTTGGCCGTGTACAAGTAAACACTCATATTTAAGATATTAAACAGATTTAATAAAGATACTATTCAAACGGATACATATAAAAATAATAATAATGACAATAACAATAATACTAAACGGAAATTCTAGTAAGGCAGTTAGCAGGTTACGCTGTACGTATTCGCGGCAAAAGAAAGGCTCTAATCCCTTTTTTGTATGTAATCTTAACTAGTCCTAGATCAACTGAGAGAAGAGAGAGAGTTCTACTTAATAAGTTAAAAAATACCTTGCTAATTGCTCGTTGTCGGCGGTCAATTAGTGTTGAATGGACAGAGGATAGAAATTGATCGGTCGTTGTCTGATGTCTGTAATGCCACCCCCGATAACGGGATTATGAGCCCTCTTTTTACAAAATTCGAGGGGGTAAAAACTGTCATACTGTTAATGATTTTACGCACACCTGTTAGTTGTGTTCATGTCTGGATCTAGCTAGTATGGACCACTGGCTAAGTTTGTTTGATTTATTGACTTTGGTGCTTCGAAGATGTGATTTTATGATATAAATTTCTATAGATTTGACAGCTCTCACCCATCAAGTAGTGTCTAGCTGACAATAATTTCTACAAATTGGTCAACAATCTCGATATTGTTTATATCAAACGTCGCGCTCGACGACAAACGAGGCAATTTATTACCCTTTTGTTTTATACACACTTGTTACAGCCACGTGAAATGTGCAGCCAAGGAAGGGATGAGAAAAACGTCGTTGTCTTGTCTTGTTGACTCTATTGTCTGTCGAGTTACCATTAAACAAATGATGGGTTTTTCTCTTATTGATATATACTTTAACAATTATTTCGAGGAGATCGTCTCGGTCATTCACCATAGAAGGCCTCATTCTTCCTCTTACATAAAATTAAGAGGTTTATAAGAGGAGCGATACTGCTGTAAAGAAAAGAAAAAAAGGGGTTCACACCATCACATATAAATTTGTGAGCCCGGGCCTGACAAAAAAATTTATTCAAACAAATTTTTTGAGAGAAAAATCATTCAAGACATGATTAAACCTGTTCCCACGGACTTGCTTCCTTTCAAAGGTGACACATTCCATGTGTCACCCTTGAAAGGAAGCAACGAATGTACATTTCACTATCATTTGCAAAATACTAAAAATCTTAACCAAGTGATGGGAAAAACCCAGGAGGAGTCCTCTAATAAAAGAAAAGGGGTGATGACAATTCGGAGCAGTAGTCATCAACCTTTCCTCAAAGTGTGTGTGTGTTCCAACCTGCCGTTCCAGCCATTGTCGCTCGCCGCTGCCCAAAAGGATAAAAAGGGATTACTTTCTGTATGAAGTTGAAGAACCGTCACATTTACATCGCATTTACATCGCATCGATACGTCTAGGACTTACGAGTATTTTAAGGTATTTATCATCTTGCAAACTTACTGTGAGCTCTCTCTCTCTCTGTTAGAACCGAGATAAGTTTATCCCTCTCTGTTTAGCTACTGTGCTAAACATCTCTATTAAACATTTTAGCCATTGTGCTAAGCTCCTGAAATGTTGTCGTAGAATTGTAAATAACATTCATCAATAAATTATTTTTGTTAAATGTTAATTTGTGGAGTATGCTTCTTCCAGTAGTCTTCTTCTGCCTCCATTCCGAATCAGGAAGCCTATAAGCGTGACCGCTCGCGCAACGAACTTTGCGGCCAACTCGGTTTCTGTGTCTGTCAGAAAAGACACAGTGGGGTCAGTCTGACGAGGTGTCAAGGAGGTACCGACCCTGCGGTCATATATTGATGCATCCATTGCGTATTATTAAATGCTCCTTCTGTTTTCCGACAAAGCATTATCACCAAAAAAAATTGTGTTCATACATTAATTATTCTTTATGTTGTAGCACTGTGTATTGTGCATTCAGTATTCAATGTAAGTTTACGATTCACGAAGAAAAGGAAAATTGAAATATGACTGTATTAAAAATGTTTTAGTTTAATACAAGAGAACAATTTGCTGTTATTTTTATAAATTTTTAATCACATGTAATTTTTAAAGATTAAGTTGTCTTATACTAATCTTTATTGGTAGTTTACTATAATATAATATAATAGGATGTCAAGTCTAAATTTATACTGAATTTAGATTATTCCTTTATTGTTTAACAAGGACTAATAAATGTTTCCATTTAAAAATGCAGAGCAGTTGCCAAATGAAACAAGCTAGTGTTTTTAATTGGGGTGCTGCAACAAAGCGTCAGAGATGAGGGAAAATAGATTATTAGAAGAAGACAAACAATAATTGAGCGAGTTCCCATGGAGGAATTCCACAGAACAAACTTTCTTTGAGAAACCGGCCGCTGAAAACTTTTTAAAATATTTTTAGAATATTTCATTCAAAGCATTTAAAATAAATTTCGTATGTATAATACTAACGTTAGTTAAAAGTAAATTACATTAAAATTTTGATAATTATCATCTCAACTAAAATACATAAAATTGATAAGACATAACCTAAACATAACAGTGCAAGAGGACTAAATATATCATCCAATTTCAATGGTGTAAATTCAGACATTTGAATTCCAACTGCTAGAGAATGTTTGTCTTTACTTGTAATTCCAGCTTCGAATAGACGAGACACACTGAAAAATACAATATTTATACTGTAATAAAATTAAATTATAACTGAAATTTGTAAAAGTATATAAAAGATGTTATACATTTTATTTATGTCGTTTTTATAAGGGAATCCTTTCCTAAGACCATAAGCAAGAGTAAATGTCATCAGATCATTTTTGGAAAAGATATATTTGGAAGATTGATCCTTCTTTATTAACATGTTTAAAAATCCATGGCCACTAATCAATGCAAAACGTCCTTTATGCAATTGTTCAAATGGATCATTACTGTCGACGAAAGTATTGTAATTGATAATATGTCTACCTAGAAGTTTTGCACTCGAATAATTTGAATTCTGTAAAAATGAATAAAGTAAAAAGTAAACATACAGGGATGAGCGAATGTATGTTATTAGATATATATTTTTACCAATTTATTTATTGATAATTACAGATAATTCTTTTGATACTTTATGTATATTTAACAATAAGAATGGATGCAACAGTGTTATTCTTATTATTCGACTTTACTTGCACAGGCGCTAAGGGTGTTCTTCCATACCTATGGTTGATTCTGCCAGGGCCACAACGGTCAATTGAATAGTGTCATTGAATGTCTGACATATACAGGACAGATCACGTGCGTGAAAATTTTTTAGGGCTGTTCCACTGCAGGAGTTGATCTTGAGTCTCTCAGTGGCAGATTTTAATAAGTTGTGTGTTCTAATTTATATATGTGTATAATAAAACGCCTTAATGTATTTACGAGACTCTTTAAAAGTGGATTATTTAAAGAAGACAAACAATACTTCAGCGATCTGCTAAGGAAGAATTCCAACGAAAGGATTTTGTATGAGAAAAAATTGGTCCTTGAAAAGCACTGTTAGAAGCGAAACATACAAAACTTGAACAAAATCTTCCTAGTTACCTCATGTCTCCAATAACCAAATAAGGGCTAGTTTCCAGGTGAAAGTCTTTTTGTGAAGTACTCCAATAATCTATTGAGGCTACTTAATACATCATTTCCTACCCCTAATTATGTTGCATCTTCTTGAATGTTCCATATCCTTAATATTCCATATCTTTAACTCATCTCTTTTAACTCCTAATAGACTATAAGTAAAATTAATGTAGTAAAGTTTATTTTGTGAATAGTATATATGTCAGTGTTTCTGTTTCTATCTTTTATTGAAAATAGCTATATATATTTCAATTAAAGTGATAGCTTTTATTTGTATATTTTGATATTCTATATTTAATACAGAAGAAATAAAATGTAATAATTACCACCATAATTGCAGCATCCGAGTGTCCCTTCATAGTACCACAAGAATATTCACCACTTGCAACGGCAAAGGCCAACTCATCGAAAGTACTTGGTACCGGCTCCACTATGGGACAAGTCATGAATGACATTAACGTTCCAGTGTAACTTGAAACCAATATAAATATTGACATACACCAAATTGCTATTAATAATCGAGACGGGAATCGTCTAATTGAATTTAAATTTCCGCCTGAAAATTAAATGTTAAGCATTAATTGTATCCTTTATTGACACAATAATTTTTACTTTCTACCTTTAAATGTAAGTGTTCCAAAAAGAAACCAAAATACTTTTCTTCTTGACCAGTGGGAATTTGTTCCAGATAAATCATTATCTTTCTCCATAATCTTATGTAACGATATTCCAAATACTAACAAGGTTACTGCAATTGCTATCCAAATCTAGCAAAAATAAATAAAAAAACTCAGTAATTATTCAAGAAATGTTACCATTTAAGCTGACTTACTTGAAAAGAAAATGGCAAAATAATGGAATTCCATGCTGTTTTTGGTTCAGGCGATCTGATTATAAATTTCATGTGAGAGAAACCTAAATGTGAAGAATAATCTATAACACGAAAACGATCATCTGTGACGAATCCTGGAGCGACAACCATATCCGCTTCCTGAAAATAATTAAGATATCTACATTGTTGAAGATATACCCGAGAAAAACTCCCATTAGAATGAATTAAGAAAAAAAAAATACTTGAAATTAATCACCAGTCGCAATGTGAATAAAACTTCGGACAACTGGAAGATAATCGTGTGTTGTGTCTCGCCAACAGGGTTGATACATGTAGGTGTTCGTGTTTCCCATGTGAATAACAATTAAATATAATGCTTCTCAATGAACTTCCTCCCAGAAATGATCTTTTGGTTTATATTGTTACGCCAACATTACACATGGGCGATCTCCAGTAGAATGAATGTCTTCCGGAAGGATATTTTTGAGAAAGTGGCCTCTATTTAGAGTTACAAAGGTAAAAAAATCTTGCAAATCCACGTGTCTAGCCCGTGGTCAAAGCGCGAATTTATGGTCCACTGTCGGTATTCAGTGGTTTTATCGACTCGGTCATTGGTAGGCACGGAAATAATCTTCATTGATATGTCGCGAACCAACCACAAAATTGGCTTTAGTTGATAAACCTTTCAGCATGAGTATTTGCAATACCTTTTGCTGAGAGCTCTATAAATTAAAACTATTGATAATTTAGCGGAGAGTTGGCAAAGCAATTTTACATGTTGTAAGGTAATACAGCCCATAATATTCATTCATTGTGCTAGATATGAATTCCAATGGAATAGCTCGTATGGAATAGGAGTAAGGCACGGTGCATTAATTCATGCTTCAAATGGTAAATTTTAAGGGGTGGGTAACGTTTTCTTCTATCTACTTATCCTATACTACTAATATTGATACCTAAAATATAATACAAACAGAACGTGTTGTAATAACATAAAACTTCTAAGATCTGTATTCATTTTTCCAATCTATATATATATATATATATAATTGAGACGAGTTGATGATGATGATGATGTTAATAGGAATAAAAACGAAATTGGAAATTCGATTTAACGGTCAAATCGCTTTACTTTCCTTTTGTTATTATCATCAAAGTGGGATTTAACATGGAACATGACAGCATGCAAGCTGTCAGTGACTCTCTACTGAGCAGGCGGGCGAGAGTCGGGGGACCCGAAGAGATTACAGCCGATCAACGAGGAATAGAGGGGGCAGATGATGCTCTGCAGAGTAGGGCTTTGTCCACAGACACTGCTGGCTCATCAGCAATGACCAAAAGTAATACACTAAGTAAAGATAGAAGATGCAAGTGGTCAACAGAAGAACTAGAAGAACTCATGTTCTGTTATTTTAAAGCAAGATCAGAAGGGCCCGGATATATGAGCAGATTGGAGACACTTTTTATTAAAAGAAACCCTAACAACCCTAAAATATATAAATTTAATGGAAATACTTTGTCAACTCAAGCTCGCAGAATAATTAAACAGAATGTAATATCACAAGAACGACTTAACCGTATACAAACACAAGCAGAAGAATTAACACCTACAGAACTGTCTACAACAGTGATTGCGGAACCTGAGAACACTCGAACAACTACAGTGCACGACAAACTGTATGATATAGAACCCATACCAGTTTATGCAGAAAATATAGACCAGCAGACACGAAACATAATAGAAGATGAGGATCAAGAACCCATAGTCTTGCAATTCCTCCGAATACTGGCTGAAACGAAAGAAATCTCGTTTGAGGAACGGTTACTTCTACCTAAAGCAAAAATAAATAGACGTTTCATAGAAAATCTAAATATCCTCAACAATTATCTACTTAATTTATTAATTACTAATAACAGCCTGCGTGAAATAAATGATATAATATATGCAACTGCTAAAACTTTAATACAAGGCAATAATCAAACGCCATACATATCTACAGCGAATATAAAATCAAAATGTGTCCCAGTTTGGAAAAAAAGAATACAAACTAAAATAGATAATTTTAGGAAAGAACTAGGACAACTAGTGGAGATAAAAAGAGGAATCGACACACATAGAATGAGGAAAATTAGGAAAAATCTCTATATGAAATACAATATCCAAACTGAAAACGATCAGAACAATATAATAGAAATTATCAAACAAAAAGTCAAAGCGCTGGCTAGAAGAATTAAAAGATATGATGAAATGAATACAAAAAAGGAACAGAACAGGTTTTTTAAAGAAAACGAGCATAGGTTGTACAGAAGCTTGGGAAGCAACGCTACTAAAAATATCAAAATACCAAGTAAAGAAAATGTAGAAGAATTTTGGACATCAGTGCTATCTAATCCTAAACAATACAATACAGGAGGCTAAATGGGTTAAAGAAATAGAAAAAGCTCCAAGTGAAATTAATGAAGTAGAAATAGAAGAGATTACAGAAGATCAAGTAAAATTTGCTGTACGAAAATTAATGAACTGGAAATTGCCGGGAATAGACAAAATTCAAAATTATTACATTAAGTATTTGAATAGCGTTCACAAATACTTTGCCGTAATATTTACAAATATAATCTCAGGAAAAGAGAAGTTAGAAGATTGGTTCACTACAGGTAAAGTCATACTAATACCCAAAAATGAAAACACCGAAGATCCAGAAAACTGGAGACCTATAGCCTGCCTGCCAAATATGTACAAATTACTTACCGCCATACTAGCTAATGGACTTTATGGCCACTGCCATGAGAATGGCATAATAGCAGAGGAACAAAGAGGGTGTCGCCGCAGAACCAGGGGTTGTAAAGATCACTTAATGGTCAATAAAGCAATATTAGAGGATGCACACCAATCTCAAAAAAATCTGAGTATGGCGTGGATAGACTACCAAAAAGCCTACGATAGTGTATCGCACGAATGGCTCCTTAAAATTCTTGATATCTATAAATGCCCATCTGTTGTTAAAAGATTCCTCCAAATGACTATGCCTACATGGAGAGTGATCATGACTGCACGTGGCTCCCAAGATTCAATCACTACTCAACCGATCTACATAAGACGAGGGATATTCCAGGGTGACTCTCTCTCTCCACTGTTGTTCTGCTTGGCTATAAACCCGCTTTCATTCATACTAAATAAGTATGAAAGGAAAGGCTATAAACTGAAAGATAGTATCTGGGTTAATCATCTTTTATATATGGATGACCTTAAGGTTTATGCAAATAGTAGAAATAACCTAAAAGTATTATTGGAAAGCGTCGAGATTTTTACAAGTGATATAGGGATGGCGTTTGGACTGAATAAATGCAAAGTAATACATATAACTGCAGGACGCAGAAGCAGTGCAGTAGGAGAAGGACATATGCTACTGAATGGAGAAACTTTTGACCAACTTGCAATAGGTGATAGATACAAATATTTAGGAGTGCATGAATCAGGAAAAATAGAACATAGTATTATTAGGGAACAGATAACAAAAGAATATTTTAGAAGGATTAAAAAACTTTTAAAGACACACCTTAACTCACGTTATCTAATAAAGGGTATAAATACGTATGCTATCCCGGTCTTACTTTACTCATTCGGTATAATCAACTATAAAAATAGTGACTTAAAGAAAATAGATGTTAAAACACGAAAGCTACTAGCAGTAAAAAAAGCACATCAGCAAAAACCAGAAGTAGAAAGGTTGTATTTGCCAGTAAATCAGGGAGGAAGAGGACTATTGAATATAGAGTACATGTATAAAGCACAAATAGTTAAATACAACCAATACCTAAAAGAGGAAAGAGATCATCTGATTAAAGTAATAGTAAAGCATGATATAGGCAGGGATAAATACTCAATAATAAAAGAAGCCCAAGAGATAGAAGATAAATTACATCTACCACGAGGAAATACACATACAGATGAAGAAATTAAAAAATCAATAATAAAACGGCATAATGATGTATGGAGAAGCAAACAATTACATGGTCAATTTCCAAAAAGGATATTGGATCAGGGCAATATAGACAGAGAGCTTGCATTTGAATGGATTAAAAAGCAACAAATAGCCCCAAGAGTTGAATCATTAATATTTGCTATTCAGGACCAAGCTGTAATGACACGACAATATCAACGTGACATATTAAAGGAGCCACTGGATGGAAAATGTCGCCTTTGTACGACCAAAGACGAGACCACGCAGCACATTATATCAGGATGCGAAAAATTGGCGGGGACCTGTTATGTAAAACGTCATAATAATCTTGTCCAGTACGTCTACTGGTGCCTGGCCCGAAAACATAAAATAGAAGTTCCTAACCAATGGTGGAAGGAAACATTAATCCAGACACAAGTTAAAGAAAATTGTACGGCCAAGATCTTATGGGAAATACCTGTACAAACTGATGTCACTGTATCTCACAATAGACCGGATTTAATTTATGTTGATAAAAATCGCAATAAAACATTCTTAATAGATATAACTGTACCATCAGATTACAACATTAGTGCTAAAGAAATTGAAAAATTAAGTAAATATTATCTTTTAAAATCTGAAGTTAGCCGTCTATGGAATACACAGACAAATGTCATCCCAATAGTAATAGGAGCAACAGGAATAGTAGCAAAAACCATAAAGAAATACATAGATCAATTAGAAGCAAACATTGACATTAGCATTCTTCAGAAACAGGCAGCCATACACACATCCCTCATACTCAGTAGAGTGCTTGATAATACGATCTTTGTGGTCAACACACCAGATCCAGTCAAGTATAATATGCAGCAATCTTCAGACACGCAGCAATTATCAGATAGACATCATTCATCAGTTAATCCAGAGTTACCCAATACGACTGTTGAGACTAGTACACAATGCTCATCTGGAAACCTTTTAAGAAGAGGAAAAGGGAAAAGAAGAGGAACTACTTGCACTTAAAGTGCAACTAATACAACAAAAGGGTGGAAACAGATACCTTCTTTTCTGTGGGTTACGGGACGAGGTATTTTTTATTCCGATGTAAATCGTGCAGAAATAAAAATAAAAATAAAAATAATAATAATCAGCGCAGAGCCCAAACGGTTAGGGGTTGAAAGTTGAAATTTGGTACACAGTTAGGGTAAGTTACGATAACGCACACTAAGAAGGGATTTTTCGAAACTCCTCCCCCACGGGGAAGAGGGACAGGATTAAGGCTTCTAAATACATTACGGAGACGAGTTGATAATAATAAAAATCAGCGCAGAGTCCAAACAGTTAGGAGTTGAAAGTTAAAATTTGGTATACTGTTAGGGTACGTCACGAGAACGCATACTAAGAAGGGATTTTTCGAAATTCCTCTCCACAGAAGGAGAGGGACAGGATTAAGTCTTAACACTTCCATTGTTGATGGAAGTGTTAAGTAACAATGGAAATGTTAAGTAACAATGGAAGTGTCAACAATGGAAGTGTCAACAATGGAAGTGTTACGTAACAATGGAAGTGTTAAGAGGAAGCAACGTGCAAGTCGCAAATGCAGTTTTTTTGTTTTTGCGGGAAATCGAACATATTTTTAGACCTATCTAAAAATTCTGTAATTAGTCTGGAAACAGGGAGACCCAATTCTTGCATTCTGTGAAAACGGGGAAGGTTGACTATAACGTAATAATCTTAATATTCGCTAAAACGGTTAGGAGTTGAAAGTTGAAATTCGGTACACAGTTAGGGTACCAAATTTAAGTACCAAAGTGTTAAGTAACAATGATAGTGTTAAGTAACAATGTAGAACAAGAGAAAGCGACGTGCAAGATTTACGGGCGCTGGAAAAAAAAGAAAAAAGAAAAAGAGTGATATGTTAGAACATATTCAATTTTCAAAGTTAAACAGATTTGTTCGGTTTTTCTCGACCTTTCTTCTTTTGAACATTCGATGAAAATAGAACGATGTAATCAGAACACGTAGTGAAACTCGAACAATATTAGAACATTCGTTTTCAAATTCGACCTTTCTTTAGAAATACTTAGTTTGTTGATGAAATTACTCTTTTTCTTTTGTGGCTATAACGTAATAATCTTCGCTATCGTTACTTTTGCCCGAGCAACGCCGGGCCTACCTGCTAGTACATTTTATAAATAATAAAACTTTGTATATAATTACCTGTCTTACAAGTTGTCCAACTGTTCCACTCCAGTAACCTGTTTTGTTTTCGATACCATATCTATGTAGAATAGGCTTTATCAATTCATACCTGAGTAATTAGAAATGTATATTAAGAATAATTTCGAATAATATTAATAACATACTAAATAAAAGGATGTCAAATTGTTAGTTTATATCAGCTTAGTGGCTGAGTTGATAAAACCCCTGAACACTGTTTGTTAGTCACTGGTTCGTTTCTCAACAAGCACTAAGTTTGACTTTACGTGTACAATGCCCAAATATGTGCCACTTTCCCATAAAAAGTTCAACAGTACCCATAGGAAATTTGACATCTTTTCTGTTGTTTTGCCATAAGAAAATATAATAATGTAGTTGTTATTAAATTCCTACAATTAGTTCACACTCTCCCTATATATATTTATATATCTTGTTCAAATTTTCAATCGTTAATAAAATACTTCTTATTCATCCACTCAAGTTCAAATATACTTTTTTAAACTTGTAGTGGATGACACTTGATGTTAATACAGTTTTTCAAATATTAATTCATTAATTAAATTTAATTAATTAACTTTAGTTTTATATGAGAGGAAAAAATTTCTCTTATATAAGATATTTAGCATATGTACACTCAAACCTGTTTTTGTGCGTTCTTTTTTTGTGCGATTTTTGATTTGTGCGATTTGTTTTGTGCAATTTTTTTGTGGTATACCAATTTGATTGAAATTCATATACTGCACAAAAAAATCGCACAAAACAAATTGCACAAAAAAAGACTGCACAAAAAGAGGTTTGAGTGTATATACATATTTATATTAATTGTAATTATTTAATAAAAAGTAACTAGAATAAAATTTTTCTTTGTTGACGTAAGTAGGAATTGACTTTAAAAAAAATTTTTTAATATTGTTTTTACCTGAAATTCAGTTTATCCTGCAGTATTTTAAATAATCTGAAACTCGATCCTCCAACAATACGCTTTCCAGATTCATCTAATTTCATTCTACCTCTCATCTAAAATTAAGATTATATTATAATACATATTACAAGTAGTAGTGGTTTGGGCCACTCTAATCACAAAATTTTCAAGTAATTTTGGTTTTATTATTAATAAATGATTTGATTAAATTTTAAGATTGCTAAGTAAATAACTTTTCAGATCATAAAATTGTCAAGTAAATAATTTTACAAATAATTTATTAATACTTACCTTTTATAAGCAAATAATTTTACAAGTTGGTTGCTAAATTAAATTTTAAGATATGTTAGAATTTATTTTAATCCCAAGATCTGTCATGGAAGCATATGGTTTTGTAATTGTTGATGATGACAGAAGAATTAACGAAGTTAGTAATAACTTATATTATTCGTTCGACAAATGTTCAGTGTTATGAAGGAAGTTTATGTTGAAAAGAATAAAAAGAATATATTAGTATTTAGAGAAATAAATTGTGGATCGAGACATTATAAATTTACCAAAGTTCATAAAATCGATTGATATGTATTTCAAGCATCCCAGTAACTGCATAATTGCTGGACCATCGCAATGTGGAAAGACTACACTAGTAAGAAAAATTATCCGTTGTAAAATTTATGAAAAATCATCAAAGAAAATTTTATGGTGTTATTCTGTATATTTGCCGTTTTTTCGTGAGGGAAAGGGTATTACATTCATGTACGGCCTACATGAATCTGTGTAAGGATGGGATTTAGTAATAATTGATGATTTGATGCACGAACTCAGTTGAAAAACTGCGTTCCTGTTTATGACAGAGTCTCATCATTATAATGTAAGTGTGATCTTGATAATGCAAAATTTGTTTTTCCCGAAAAATAGATTTACGAGTGATATAACTTTAAATACACATTATTCGATTTTGTTTAAAAATAATTGCGACGAAAAGTCAAGTAAGTTGCTTGGGCCACCAAGCTTTCACAGGAAAATGCAATTTTTTACGGATGCGTATAAAAAAGCGACAGAAAAGGATTTTGGTTACTTCTTATTGGATTTTCACCCTAAAACAGACAAGAAACTTTCGGTGCGAGATTTATGTTTTCCAGACGAACAACGTATTTTTTGGATATACTTACCGATAAAATGAAGAATGTAAAGAAAAATTATCATATGCTGGCGGTTTAAGTCAAAACTGCTCCCTCTCAACGAAGAGCGATATTGAAAGCGGCTACTTCCAATCAAGTTAAAGTTTTGTGCAAAATATGTGATAACTTGCGGAGGGGAAATATACCGGCTAATATTCACAAATTACGAAAATATAAAAAATAATTAGAAAATTAATTGAAAAGCACGTTACTATAAATACCAAGAAAAAATTTTTGTTAATCAATCTGGTGGATTTTTTCCTCTTCTACTAATGCCGCTTTTGTCTATGGCAAGAGGACTAATCGGTAAAGTAATAAGAAAAAAAATCTAATGGCGAAACAAATGGCTCTGGTCCTTCCCGAATTGTTAGCAGCATGTCAAATTAAACCTGAAATAAGAATTGGAAATAATATCGAAAAATTACACGAAAATACCGATTTATCTGACGATAATAAAGTTAAATTATTAAATCAGTTGATTTCTAAATATCAGAGTATCTGTTGTACCTGATGAAAATCAAGAATCACCCAAAGAAAAATCTGGTGGCGACGATAATAGTGAGAATGCATTTATTAAACAAATAACTATATCTATACCGCAACTATATAAAAAATATATTCCTCACTTAATCGATAAATTGAGACAAAATCATTACGGATGGAATACGAAAGGTGAATTAACAGTTAGTGGCAATCCAGTTGTAAAAAGTCTAATGGTGGATTTAATATCTCATTTAAAGAGAAATAGAAAAACATCATTATCTCCAGTCGGTTTTAATATGTTTTGGGATGCTATAAACAAAACAAATATTCCCAGAGAGTGGATAGGAAATAAAAGTTTGGCAACTCTACCTGAAATCAGTGAGAAGCCATGATATCAACCGACGCACGTCGAAAGTTCCGAATAAATTTGTTCTACAGTTTGTCCAAGAGTATTTTACCAGTGGAAAAAGTCTTCGTAAAAGAGGAAGAAGAGTCCCGAGTGGAGAAATTATTGAAATCGATATATTATAACCGTAATTCTTCGGCTTCATTTGGAGGAGTGAGTAAACTAGTTTAAGCTTTTAATTTACTGAGATCTACTGTCAAAAAATGGTTGTCTTCTTAACCTGTTTATTCGCTGCATAAACCTATAACAGTTAAATATTCATGAAGAAAAACTAAAGCTTTTTATCCAAATTACTTATGGCAAGCTGATTTAATTGTGTTAAAGTAATTTTCTAGATATAATAAGGGTATAAAATATTCATTAACAGTAATTAATATATTCAGTAAATATTGTTATGTTGTGCCAAGAAAGAATAAAAAACCCAAGTCTATTTTGGAAGCATTTCAAATTATTTTTAAACAAAATATTCCTAAAAATGTACAAACTGATAAAGGAACCAAATTTTATAATAGACTAGTTAAAAATTTGTTTAAAAAATATAAAATTACTCACTATTCGACTCATTCAGATACTAAGGCTTCCATGGTTGAGAAATTAAATAAAACTTTACGAAATAAAATATATAGATTATTTACTTATCGTAATTCTTATCAATATACAGTATAGATAAATTAAACGATATTGTAAAAGGATATAATAATAGTTTTCATGGAAGTATACTCCAATCATCTGAAGTTGGTCTTTTGCATTACGGTACAATTTTTGATAAGCTATATAGTATAAAAAAGAAAAGTAAATTAAAATTTAATATTGGTGATTTAGTTCAAATTTCGAAAATACGTAAAACATTTAGTCACGAATATTTGCCGGGGTGGACAAAGGAAATATTTGTTATTCACAATCGATTTCTATCGCATCCTCTGACTTACATATTAAAAGTTACAAATAACGAAATTCTAGAAGGAAGGTTTTATACTAAAGAATTACAAAAGGTAACAAAATGATGCAGTCAAACTTTTTGGTAACGTTAATAAGTAATGCAAGTATGAATTAGTTTCCTGAAAATACGCAGTTTCATTTTACGGTGAAAAATGAGTCCACCTATTAATTTACATGGGAATTGGGCTGTCAGACTTGCTAAAGTTATTATTCGAAGAAATTGGTTTAATATATCTAATCATAATAAAGATTCTATTGTGACGATCGAAGAAAATGTGAAAGGAGAAGATGAGGTGTTGCCGGATAAATCATATATGATTCCATTAACTTCTATTAAAAGTGATAAAAGTGAATTGTTTGATATAATAAATTCAAACATAATTACTCTAGCAAATTCTAATTTAGCTAAATTTATTTTTGATAAAAATAATCAAACTGTGAATGTAAATATAAAAGACGAACACAAGTTATATATTAGTGTAAAAGATTTGTCTAACTTACCTAACTTACCTAAACTTACCTAACGAAGATACTGTATTAAGATGTAATTCAACTCATAATTTTTCGACCATCAACGCAGGATTACTCCAGTCAATATTTTAATTTAGTAGAGAAAAATAGAAAAAAAGAATTAATTAAGAAAGTTTATAAATATGAAAAAATCTTTATTTCTAACGGATTATATTCATCTTCTGAAAAATTTCTTGGTATTTTAAAATATATAAAACTGGCATTGCTACCTAATAATAAAATTATTTTAAAAGTTCCATTGAATATTTCTGTAGAATTTGGAAATGAATTGAAAGACTTTCTCAGATTTAGAACTGCGAAATTTCCATCAGGCGAATATATAAGTCGTTATCCCATCGAAATGTCGGCAGGAATTTTGGAAATTTTTATTTATTCGAACATTATTTCTTCTCATCATGTTGGCAATATAATAGCACCATTATTAAGAGTTATACCTGTTATGAGTGAAAAAGAAGATCAGATAGTTAAAGTTTATTCGAAACCTTTGTATTTTACAATTAGGAAAAATTTTATCGAAACTATAGAAATTGAACTGAGATCTGTGAGTGAAAAAGAGATTGTCTTTTTCGGGGGAAAAACAATATTAATTTTATCTTTTAGACAGTTATAAATACTAGTTTGTTTTTATTTCTAATGTTAGTTTTTATCTTTAAGAAGTGCAAAATGAAGCTCAACCCAAAAGCTTGTATAAATTATTACTGCAATCAAGCAGGAAGTATGATATGGACTCTCGGTTTACATATGCAACAAGGAGGTTATTTTACTGAATCTCAAATACAATGCAGATAAGGATTTTCCAGAGTTGTTGTTTCTCAAATCCGTACCGATCCTGGGGAAAATTGGAAAAATATCTGGGACGTAAAGCGTTAAATTTTGCATCAGATGTTGGATTAGACGTAATTGCGAGGAAATCGTTTAAGGAGTCAGCAAAATCGCATCTTAAAGACACTGAATCTGAAATTAAAGATGATAAAATTAAAAACGTTCAGGGCAGATTAGGTATAAAAAGAAAACAACCGAAAAGATTAACCCAGTCACGGAATAAAAGACAGAAAGTGCAAGATATATTCACAGAATAATGGATCCAAATTCCTATCTATGTACCAAAAGCAAACTGGACTTATTTAGTACTGTGGGAAACGCCGGGAGGTAGGACGGAAGTCGGACCTTTTTGTTGTCGGCTAACAGGTCCGTGAGGCCTGCCCACGTCAAGATGGCGGTTCGGATGAGTTACGCGTTACGCGTTAAGCGAGTGGAGGAAGTGAATGGGTTCGACGGTAGAGCGGCGGTGACGACATTCGAATAAAGGACATTACAACGGATAATAACAACAACAATGATTTATTTAAGCTAACAGGACACTTACAAAAGGGGCGCGCGACGGTCGCCTCTTTCTGGATTAGCGGAGGGAGAGTTTACATAAATTCGGGTCATACCTCGTGATCCGGGTCGGTCCTCGTAGTCGACACGATTCCGTTGATTTCGGGCGGTTCCCCTCGACTTTGTCCGCACGTGCACAGGCTAAAAGACAAACGTAACCGACCCCCCTTTTCTCCGTCGTCGCCCTTTTATTCTCTTGGTCACGAGTTCCAGGTTCGCCAACCCGCGTTTTTCGACTCTTGTTCCTTCTGATTCATTTTTTCTTTCTTTTGACTCATATTCCTTTTCCTTCTACTCGCGCGGAAAGGGATGTATCATTACCGGCTAAATTCCGGTGGGTTCGAATTTTCACAGTACTGTTTCGACCTAACTAGCGATTGATGACACAACAGAAGTTATTGATCATCCTGTTGCAACTATTTCTGAGAGTTGTGCTCCTATTGAATTTTACATATCTGGTTCTGGTGAGAATTATATCGACTTGCATTCGATTTATCTCCACGTTGAAGCAAAAATTGTTAAAATGGATGGAACGGATGTTCCTACCGATGAAAAGGTTGCACCTATTGATTATTTTTTAAATAGTTTATTTTCTAAATGCAGCGTATATCTCAACGATAAATTAGTAATTTCACAAACTGATTACCAATATAGGTCTATTTTAAAGGCCTTATTATTTTATTCAAAAGAAGCGCAAAAAACTTTTTTAACAAGTGCATTATTTTATTAAGATACTGCACAATATATGGATTCGTTAGAAGAAAATAATAAAGGATTAGCTAAAAGATTTAATATTGCTAAACAAAGTAATAGATTTAGTTGGAAAACTTCATATTAATTTATCTCACCAGCCTAAATTATTAATAAATAATGTTGATGTAAAAATTAAATTAGAAAGATATAAAGACAATTTTGCTTTAATGGCAAATAATGATAATTATAAAATTATAATTAAAAATACATCTTTAAAAATTAATAAAATAGACGTTAGTTCATCTGTTCAAATTGGAATAGAAAAAGCATTGCAAACAGGACTGATAAAGATATCATTTCGAAAAACTGATATTAAAGTCTTTACTTTAAGTAGTGGGATACAATCTACCAATATTTCAAATGCTGTAATCAGCCAACTACCTTATATAATAACTATTGGTTTAGTTTCTAATATGGCATTTAATGGAAATGTAAAATATAATCCTTTGAATTTTAAAAATTATAATTTAAATTATATATGTTTATTAAAAGACAATCAAATGCTTCCTTCGAAACCTTATACTCTTGATTATACAAATAATATATATGCGAGAAATTTTTATCATTATTTGAAGATATAGGATGCATTAATCACCATAAATATACAAATATATCTTACAGAGATTATAAAGGCGGCTATACCTTATACAGTTTTGATCTTACCCTGGATAATTCCACATCTGAATCATATAAAAGTGTAAATCATATAGGGAATATATCAATTGAAGTTAAGTTTATGACCACATTATTAGAAACTGTAAACGTTATCTGTTTACTCGAATACAATAATACTTTAGAAATTGATCATTCAAGAACAGTATTTGTAGATTATTAATGAATACTATCATGTTATGGAGACTAGCATCTAGTGACCCGAAAATAAAAAGGACTTTCGGAGGAGTTTTTGCATCTGATGATTTACCTGTTTGCATTGCTAAGTATAAATAATTTATAATTAATTTAGATGAAAAAAATAAGCCAGGAAGTCATTGAGTATCCTCATTTTTCGATGGAAAAACTTGTTTCTACTATGATAGTTATGGAATTAAACTGAAAAAATCAAAAATTATTAAATTTATAAACAAAACTCTAAAATTTATTGCTGGAATAATATTATTCATCAGAGGTTATATTCTATGAATTGTGGATATTTTTGTTTATATTTTCTATATAAAATGAATAGAAATCAATGTTTCAAAGGATTAAGTAAGACAGATAAATTTTATTATGATGAATTTGTCAAAAACTTTGTTAATAAAAATTTGTATTTAGCTTGCCCGCTTACTGCAACATATAATCAATGTTGTAATTTGATGAAAAATAATAAAAATATTTAAAATATCAAATTCTTTTTATTTTTTCTGAAAAATATACGTAATTACAAGAAAACCTATACAAAAAAAAAAGAAAAATAAATATAATCATTTTTACCGATTTTTATATAATAATAAAATGTATTCACCATATGAAAATAAACTTGATATACGTTTTCCTATAAAATATGACATTTGGTGTGGGGTATATGTGGATATTTTAGTATAATTGGAATTTGAATTTTGATGAAAAAAATAAGCAATTACCAGAAACCTATCCAAAAATAAAAAAATTAAACATTAATCATTTTTACCTATTTTTATATAATAATAATAATAAAATGTATTTACCCTGTTCAATCATCCATGCTTTATACGAAAAGACATCGCATAAACTACAATGTTAAATAAACTTGGTATGTCTAGTGCAAATCTTTTTGTAAAATAAGGCATTTGGTGGGCCACATATATGTGGATATATTATTTTATGAATGGGACATTGAGTTTCTATATCCCAATTCTTGGGAATATGGCAGCAATGGAAATATATTTTGGTATGATTGAGACATGGAACTTGAATCTTTGAAGATTTTGGCACCCCCATTTTTTTAGATTATAATAAGGAATATTAACATTATAAATTTTTTATGTTAGGTTTAAATAATTTTTTTCAATATCCCCTTCCTTATAATAAAATATTTTATATTTTAAAAATAAATTATATAAAATTTTACACACGTCATTACTGTGTTCCCAATTCCCAAAATATTGTTTTTGTAAGTTAAATATAATCCATGTAAAGAATTGCCGAATCTTACATGTCTTTTATTAGTTAAACTTAAATTTTTAAATATACAGTCAAACCTGTTTTTATGCGCTCTTTTTATACGCGATTTTTATTTGTGCGATTTTTTTAATGCGAATTTTTAATTTACGCGTTTTTTTTGTGCGATTTTTTATTTGTGCGGTATAGTTGGCGACTAGTCTCGTGCGATTCGTCATGTCTCACGTTGACTTATTATAGCTAAATAAACTTATTATAGCATAAATGCACTTATTATAGTAATATTATTGCATGAATATGCGAAAAATGAAATAATTTACTTTTTAAGTCAACAAAACACCACCTGGACAAAAATATGTAAAACAGACGATAGACCAGACGATGCAGTGAAGTGCTGACATCTGTTGTCAATAAATTCTATTTCGTACGGTTTTGAGTTATTTTCTATGTGAGACTTTTTTTATGCGGTCCCTGTTGACTGCATAAAAAAATATTTTTTAAATTGTGTTGCGAAAACTATTTTTTACAGCCATTCGTGAAGTTTCGTGCGATTTTTTTTAATGCGTCTTTTTTAATGCGGTCACTATCCCCCGCATAAAAACAGGTTTGACTGTAATTGTTTCATTATAAAAATCTATTTTTTGAAATTTGTTTGTGTTCCATGCCACAAATCCAAGCTGCCTGCATAAAGTATTAAATGGTACGCCCAAGTCGCATATAGTAAAGGCCCCAAAATCTACAATTATCTCAACATTATCATCCTTTTATTACTTCGGTTGAAATATATTTTATATTAATATAAATTAAATAAATAAACAAATACATACATTATTAAGAAAACTATGTTTGTTACTCACAGTTTGAGTAGAAGCTGTTTGCATCTAATGTACCAGATTCTAAACCGTTAGAATCTAAAATATTTTCTATTTTAAATATATCGTTAATTAAATATATATGAAAAATATACTTACAACTCATTTTTAACTTTGTAAGGTTTACTGTAGAGTAGGAAACTGATGAAATCTCTGTAGCAACCAGGAGTTAATATATCGTAACTCAAAGTTAGTTTTTCTGTTACATATAGAGTGGGTGTATATCAAATTTTAACGATGAAATGAAAGTCGACACATCAATAATATTTACTTGTTATTAATTTACACCTAATACAAATAATTAGTACTTATATTGGACATATGAATAATATTTATTTCAAGGTTTTCTTGGAACATAAATAATTACTACTTATATCAGACATATTAATAATACTTATTTCTTTTCAAATTTCAAGGTTTTCTCATGACACAACTTAGTTTTCGTATGTCAATTTCTTGGAATAGGCTGGTTCAATCTGGTGAGAAATAATTACTTTTTTCAACTAAATTGTGTCAATTCAGAGGGGTGTGAGACTTTGAAAGTTTGTATATAAGGAGCGCGAATAAACTCTAAGAACTAGCCTTCTGCAATTAGAATAACTTGTCACTACAATCATGAGCTCTGATAATAGTAAGTTTTAAAAAATAAGTTAAAATAACTTAATAAATATAATATTTATTTATAATGCAAACCAAAACTAAAACTTAAAGATGAGTCACAACAGTTTGACTTATCTGTTATTTTAAATTAAAATAATATATTTATTTATGTGGTTATCTTGAAATTCAGCTATATATAATAATAATGCTGAGAGTATACAATACAACAATCATGTCTTCCAAAGATGGTATTATTTTAGAATGTGATTATGTGAAAATATTTTAACAATAAACCAAAGTTTAGTATCTAACTAAATTAATAAGTTTTATGAAAACTGAATTATAAAAACTGAATTAATAAGAGTTTTATAAATATGAATTATTAAGAGTTTATGAATACTGAATTAAAGATTTTGTACTCTTTAATGAATACACTTATATATACTCAAATATTATTTAGTATATACTTAAATAAAACAACAAATAATATTTTTAAAATGTTTATTTATTTCTTGTAGACAAAGCACCACCTCCAATTGACTGGGAAACTCTCTCATCTTTGTCTGTAAATGAAGAAACAATAAGACAATTTCACGGCTTTGTTCACTGTGACACAATTAGTCAATGATGTGATTTATTTAACAAATTTATTTCGGATTATGCAAAAAAGTTAAATTGGATACACATATGAAAAACTTATAAATTTTCAACCACATTTATTTCAACCCATCTTGATTACACAAAATGGGATTTAATGGGTTAATATCAACAATTAGATGACTTTTTCTTAACAAATTTTTCGAATATCTTAATTGAAATAAAGTTGCTGAATTCCAGCCTCTTTCGGATGATTTCATTGTCCTCTTCATACATAAATTTGATATAAAAAAACTTTTAAAACACCAACAATTAAAACCTCAACTTTACGTAACATAAAAAAACATCTAAACTGGATTTTTGTTTCTTGTTACCAAAAACTTGACCAAGAATTTATTGATGAATTCCAAACTAAACTTTCTTGATGTTACATTATAAAATCAATATTGGCATCAATATTGGTTTAAATTAAAATCAATATTGGCATCAATATTGGTTTAAATTAAAATCAATATTGGCAATATTATAAAATCGATATACATTATAAAATCAATCAACAATGGTGATACATCATATGTATCAAAATTTAACTAAGAAATACAGTGTTTGCCATCACGAAAATTTATTCCTATAGTTAATGTCAGAAATATGTCTTAGTTTAGACAAACTGAGAGAAAGATACAATTATTAAATGTTTTATTATATTGAATTTTTCTGAAATGTAAAGTAAAAATAAAAAAAATCTTTCAAAATAATTTCAGTGTTATATTATTTCAAATCACCACTCACTTCGTGATAATGAATAACTTACCAGAAAAATAAATTTAATTTACTTGACAATTTTATGAACTGAAAAATTATTTACTTGGCAGTCTTAAAATTTAAGCAAATCACTTGTTAATAATAAAACCAAAATTTTGTGATTAGAATGGCCCATACATTATATCGAATGAGAATTATTAATTTTGTGATTAGAGTGGACCATACATTATATCAAATCAGAATTTTGTGATTAGAGTGGCCCAAACCACTACTACTTATTACTGTTAGTAAACAAGAAATATAATAAATATATAGATATTTTTAAAGATACCTGAATACCCGCTATTCTCCAAGTGTAGTTAACTTTCTGCTCTGAAATGATAAATTAAACTTTTAGTTAAAATTTCTATTTTTAAATCAATATATGAGATGCCTTAAACATGAGGGTGGCCCAAAAATAAAGTAACTAAAAAGTATATCCTTTAACACCGGAATCGCACGTTCCTGTCCGACAATGGATGGCGGCATGGATCATGATGCCAACTTATGGGTTTCTCCTTAAATTTAGAAGTAAATCATTGAATGGAGAGAAATTTTAAAGAAGGTATATTGTGGACCCATATTGTGAAGTTTAGTAAAGTTTGGATGTTGAATAGAAAGTTTTAAAAGTTACATGATTCGTGACTGTACTCGCGCGTGAATTTCACAGCGAGGTATCTTCATCACATGATTCTTTTACTCGACTGTGTCCATGCCGCCTGCCCCCAAAATTAAGAATTTGTGTTTGTCTGGATCGTCAAAAGATTAAATATTTTTCCATATATATTGCACATGGAGAAAAATTATTAACGTTGATCTTGTTTCAGAGGTCAGGGCGAAACTCTATTAGTTTATGGGAACTTCAGGAAGAATTTCAAGTCTGTATAGGAGGTTTGCATTATGGAAAGTTGGTAACATTGGAATATACTTTCCTGGGATTTGTTCACTTGCCGAACAACTAAATAACTAAATACAAACCAATTTCCATAAAAGTGTGTCTGCTTTGCTTTATACTATTAATTTCAATTATTTTTGTCAAGTAAATTACATATCCTGTATCCTGAACATATTGCGACTATTCAGTTGCCATACCCTAGACAGTGAGATTTAAATGCTGTATTTTAAATGTGTTTTGCAAAGGTTTTCAATTTTACTTAAAATCAATATTCTTCTCTTAATTCCTTAATAATTATAAAAAGAACTTTTATGAGATAAATTATAATGCAAATAAATCTCTGAACAACGGCCACTGGTAAAAACATTAAAATAGTCGTTGTTAGAAGGTTTTCTATGCACTTTCAGTAAACGTTTCAGAAAAAAAATGGCTGCCGTTTATTGTTTGGTCGACTGTACTTTATTTTAAATTGCCAAAACCAAATTATTTCAGGGTTTAACTAGAAATCAGAAAGGGTTTATCAAGTATATTGATTTACTTTAATATATTAACACTTGTATATCTTAAAAAATTAAATAATATACATAATTCTTTGAACAGGTTCTCACCAAACAATTTGTCCGTCAGAGACAGGTTGTTTGATGGTTCATTTTGTTTGCATTTGAACGAAATGTTTTTGAAAAAAATGGCCAGAGAGTTTATAAATGGCCACTGTTGGGAAATGGCTGTTATTGAAAGTTCGACTTTTTACTTAAATATAAAAATACTCACCACAAATCATAATACGAAAATTCATTATTAGCATAAATATAAAAAAATTAGGACTTATCTTCTTGTACATTTTTACATGTTAATAAATTTAAAATAATATTCACAATTAGTTATAGTTGTCTCTGTAAATATTTACGTAAAACCATGGAGATGACACAATTCGAGCTAAATAAAATTCTTTCCGTTAAATATAGAAAGACGAATAATTGATGTAATTTTTAATAACACTTCTATCATTTAAATATATTCATTTTTGATGTCGGGGATAACTTTTTTTGTACAGATAATATTTCAAATATATAAATTTGACTTAAAACTAATGATTTTGATGGTAATAGATAATTTAATTTCAAATTTATTATAATTTCTTGATTGAAATTTCAGTTTTCATAGATTATTTTTAAAGTTTAGTTACGAAATAAATGTGCAGGATCAATATATTGCACAATTCAAGCGTGTAATATATCGATCCTGTACATTTATAAAACGAACAGTTTATAAATATACAGGTACACTTCTTTCTTGTTTTTTTATATATTTGTTTTAAGAATATTGATTTAAAGTTTAATTTCGTATTTTAAAACTAAACACAATAACAGAGAATTTGTGTATGATTGTTTAAATTACAAACAGAAGACTAACCATTTACTGAGTAAATGAAACCCATGAACTCATATCGCGGGTTCGAGCCAGACCAAAATTTTTCTGCATTGTGTTTCACATAGTAGCACCAGAATAGTGAATTATTGCAAACTGTTATTGAAGTTTTCATACTGAAACTTTCTGTTTTGATCTTTCATCAAATTTGAATACAAAAAGCTTATTTCAGATGTGTAGACCCATCTATTATCTATGGGTATTTGTATTTGGAGCTGTGAATGGCTTGAAGGAATAACCCAAGTAAAACCAAATTGGTACACTATTTAAGAAAAGGGAAAGAAAATGAAAGAATAAAAATAATTATCGATAGAAGACTTGTTCGCTTCCATCATTATTCTAATCGAATGTGTACAGTGGAGCTGTCTGAAACCCAAGTGTTTTAACAAATTTCATATCACATGTTCGGAGCATCACTCATGTTGCGTAACATTCCACACTTAAGCTCACCGTGCATCACCTAGAATACCGGTATGCACAAAAGTCCAGCATTATAAACAAATCTGAAATGGATCGTCAACGCAATGCAACAGAATAACTACATTAACTGTGATATACCATCAGTTTTTGCACCGGAATTCTATCTTCTTGTATTACACATTACATTTAAAACTTTACAGCGTACTCTACTGGCAATTTTTTGTTCTATTCTATTTTCCCCTTCTTATATAGTAAATGTAGCAATTTTGGATTCATTTGGATTATTTCTTCGAGCTACGAACAGCACGGAACAGAGATATACATTTTATAACCATCCGGTATAAATACATATTAACACATACACACTTTAATGAAGATTGAAAAACTGAAAAAAATTAAAATTTACTGCATAAATAACACTACTTTATAATTGACATTTTACTTAGTTTATTTATTTATTTATTTATTTATTTATTTATTTAAGCATTCTGGTACAAAGACCCTGATGCGGGGATAGAACAAAACAAAGTATACATAATCTTATAAAATAACAAAACATATTTCACAAATATATTCATCAATTGTAATAATTTAAAATTATAATTGCAAAATTTATAAACTAAATCTCAAATCAGAAAATAAAACTTAAAGAACTACTTGGGAGAACTATCCGAAAAAAGAAATTAGCAACCAACAAAGCTAAAACTTACCTAGAAAAAGAAAAAAACAGCAATTCAAACCAATTGTTCAAAAGAAAATCGGATAGTCTCCCAAGCAGTCCAAGCAGCCACAGATTAAATAGTAGGCAGATTACGCCCCGAAACGTAATTTACATAAATAAGCACAGCTTTCGCTTTAAGCCTAAAAAAGCAATGAAAAAGAAATCGAAAATCAAATATACAATAAACATTATGAAATAATCAATTTAACCCTCTTTATGAAAATAAATACCTTAAAGAATAAATCAAAATCAGAAATAACTTTTTTAAACTGATTAAATGAAAAACTGGGAACCCCAAAAGTCTCCTCACGTAATTTTGACAAAAGAGGACAAACAGCAATAATATGAAATGCATCCAATGGTAAGTCCGCCACACCACATATGCAAATGTCCCTTCTGTAATTACATAAAAAACTTAATGAATTACATCTTATTTGCATTAATACGGCCATAACATTAGAAGAAAAATTACTATTATAAATAGAACAATCAAAAAAAGGTTTATTCAAACTCTTATACCATTCACAATAAGAACTTAATAATATGCCATGATTCAACTTCAAAATATAATTATCAAAATTATTTAACTTTAATAAATAAACACTATTAAAATCCTGTAACAAATTATCAAAATCGATTCCATTCCTTGAACAACTAGCCCACCAATACTTCGACAAAGGCAACTGAACATGTTTCACAACATAACGTAAACAAATCTTACTAAGGCGTTCTTCATTTAAACTCAACGTTCTAAAAATCCAATTAACAGATTTGTTCAGGATCAAACAAGACAAAGGAATCAATGAACATTCCATAGACACTAGATAACTAGGAGTACACCTTGGAAGCCCATACATTCTCTTAACAAAAGTAGTTAATACCGTATCCAAACTCTCCGCCTGAAACCCCCACACCTCCGAAGCATAAAGGAGAGATGAGCCCACCACGGCATTAAATAACCTTAACCGATCCTTCAAATTACACAACTTAGCAGACTGACACATATGAATAACTTTGTCCATTTTTATCTCAGCATTAACTTGACAAGACCTCACATGTGTATTAAAATAACCATTACTTTTAAAAATTACACCTAAATACTTATATTGAGATACAACCGAGATTGGAACACCTCGAAACCACCATTTGTCAGCCTTAGAAGCCTTACCACCATTTCGAAAAACCACAATTTTTGATTTAGCAAGATTCAATTGTAAACTATTATCGCTTAAATAAATATCCAGAAGGTCAATCGACCTCTGTAATGACCTCGGAGAATCCGCCACAATTACCACATCATCCGCATACGCTAATACTTTAACAGACACCCCACCAACAACTATACCATCTCCGCCGGAATCATCAATACAATTTAATAAATCATTTAAAAATAAACTAAAAAGAATAGGGCTTAAGATACAACCCTGTTTAACACCCTTATCTGAAAAGAAAGGCTGAGAACAAAAATTCCTCCATTTAATCCTAACATTCGAACCACTATATAACTCTGCCAATAAGGATACAAACTTAAAACTTAATCCAAACTTTAATAATTTCCTCCATAATAAATCCCTATCAACAGAATCAAATGCTGATGCTAAATCTATAAAAAAAGCATAAACCTTACGCCGTTTCCTACTTAGTGTCTTAGAGATAACAGTATGCAAAATAAAAATATTATCAACAGTAGAGTAACCTGCACGGAAACCAGCCTGACTCTCTGACAGAATATCTCTCAAATTCAACCAACTAATTAACCTGTAATACAAGACTCTACAAAAAATCTTAGAGACACAACACAACAACGAAATACCTCTGTAATTAGTAAGCACCGACCTTGAGCCACCCTTAGGCACCGGAACCAATAAAGAACTCTTCCATTCATCTGGAATAACACCAGTTCTCAGAACCTTATTAAAATTATCTAATAAACAGAGAAAAGCACTATCAATTTTCCAAAATTCAGTAGGAATACCATCTATTCCAGGAGCACCGCCAACAGTCGACTTACTTAAAACGACTCTAAATTCCTCCTCCGAGATGCAAGAATCCAATATTTCGTTTGACCAAGTCACACAATCATTAAAAACCACTAAATCAACATCATATGGACTTTCAGAGCCATAAAGGGAGAAAAAATAACTAAACCAATCAAATAAACTAATATTAACCTTAGCATAATTTCCTCTTGCTTTACATAAATTCCAAAATAATCTATTATTTTTATAAAAATTTTTAACATTTTGTAACCTTTTACAAAATTCTTTCTTCTTTGCTAAACATAATTTTTTTACCAAACTTCGGTATAACACAAAAACTCTCCTCTGAGCCGGCAAACCATTTTTCTTGAACTCTAACCAAGCTCTATTTCTGGCTCTAATCATTAATCGACAATCCAAGTCAAACCAATCATTAATTCCAACCATAGTCTTTTTCCTTTGAGTCAATCCTTTCACTTTGGCAAAATCCAATATCACCTTACTTAGCTCCAACAAAGATAAATTGGGAGTCTGCTCCAAGCAACGCCACAAATCAGCGGACAACGACTCCAACTGACCACTGTCCCAGAAAATCCTCTGGTAACAAGTACCAGAACCGCCCAAAGAATCTATGGCACGATCTTCCAAATAAAGTACTATCGGGCAGTGATCGGACCAAAAACAACTCTCTACTCTAAAACATTTAATACAGTTCCACACAGAAGGAGTAACCATTCCCAAATCAATTACTGAGGACCCTCGGTTAGAAACAAAAGTAAACTCTCCCGCTTCATCACCAGAAGCACGACCATTTAAAATTATTAGATCATTATCTGCACAATACTCAAGAACTTTCAGTCCTCTCACATTCATATTTACATCTTTGGAGGCTCTACTTCTCTTATTAACAGCAATACCACTACTATCACATATATTTGTCGAAATCACATTATCGTTACCAGTCCGTGCATTAAAATCACCCAACCAAATCCAATTCGATTCGTCGACCTCAAACCTGGACAGTACATCAAAAATTTCTTGCCACCTTTGTTCCTGCATATAAACAAAACCAATATTAAACTCTCCTAATGGTAGCAGAATATTAATCAATACAATATAACTATCCCTATAAATAATATTAAATTTCAAAGATGATTTAATGCAAAGCAACCAACCAGCCATAGGTCTACCCCTACTGTGAGCCCTCAAAGCATCACCAACAATACAATGATATTCTCTTAATTCCTCCCAATAGCATCTGCTCCCACCCTTAATAAACCAAGTTTCCGATAAAAAGACCACATCATACTTCAATAAATAATTCCAAAAAGACCGCGGTTTATTACCAATCCCAGCACAATTCCACGCCATGATAGAAAACACAGAAGACATTACTGGTTGCTATGAGATCGGCACCACCTTAGCTGATACTTCATCGACTTTATACCGAACTCCATCTACCAGTAACTTATCATAACTTAACCGGACACTATCTTGCTCCTTCTTCCGGTTTCTTAAATACTCGTTATTGTAAACGCGTATCGGGTTGGGAAGAGAGTTGGAGATAAACCCAGACCAGTGATTTGCCAATTTGGGTCTTTTAGTGATAAATTGAGGTTTAAAAAGACTGTATTTGAGAATCGGAATCTTAATGTTTTCGTGTATGATGACTTTTCTAAACGTTTGCGAGATATTAGATACAACCTAAGAGTATTTGGGAAGAAAAAAAGGGAAGAAGGAGCAAGAAGTGTCCGGTTAAGTTATGATAAGTTACTGGTAGATGGAGTTCGGTATAAAGTAACGACTACTTTATAATTGACATTTTACTTAGTTACTTTTGTTTCATACGATGTACCAGTGGGCAAGTAAATAAAATAACTAAGCACTGAGGGTTGGCTCGTTAATTAAATAAGGATTTTGCATGCAAACAAAATCAATATATGTTAGTACGACTTGCGTTTAAAGTTAATTATTTACTTTTACTTAGAAGACAAGTGAAAATTCAGTCATTTAGCGGGTTGGAGCATGACAAACGGACTGCCTGTATAGAATTTTTCAGTCATTTACACGAGGATAACACATCAGACGAGGGTCACACTTAATGACGATTTTAATCGTTATTATAATATAAATTTTTTTTATAAAAACACCCCAATCTTCAAAATTCAACTTCCTGCCATTTGAAAAATAATTACAACTATAAAAAGTTTTTAAATAACATGTCATAACAGATGGAACCAGCAAAATTTTCTGGAAAAGTTAAGCAACTCGTTGCTAGATTATTTTATTTATTTTTTTTAATTTCCGTATCAACACAAGAGCTTCTTTTCACTGATTTCAAAGTAATATTTGAAATCAGTTAAGTATAATTTTTTATTTATTAATTTCTTTAGAAGTTATACTTATTTATTTAAGGAAATTGTATTTCCTTATAATATTATTCTGTGTATTGTACATTCACAGTTTTCATTACATGTACCGGGACATCACTTTCACAGTATTCATTCAGTCTGATAGGTAACGGCGCGTTTATGTTTAATCTTTCAAACAATATGAAAAACATTACGAAATAAACCTTTGCACGTTTAACAATATGTTGTCTTTTATCACTTAGGAGCTACTTTTTCAATAAAATATAGTTGGCGGGCGACTATGAATATGGGCAAACAGTTTTAGGATTTTTCAAATTTTTCATAGATATTTTAATAAATAATTAACAAGAATTTCAACTAAAAATATTATGCAAAGTAAAGAAAACAAATAATTATATATTTTTTATTTTATGAAGCACAATAATACAGTATTTATTAAATTAAAAAAATTACAATGTAAAGAAGTAAATACACAAAAAATTTAGCAAATAAAGAAAAACTGTTAATTATAAATTTTTTATTTTTTGACATGAAATACTTATTAACTTAAAAAATACACTGTGAATAAGCAAATGAATAAAAATGTTTAATTGGACAAATCTGACATTGCATAGGTACAACAAGTTTTTCAAAAATACAGTATAATACAGTAAAAATACAGTATTTATTAAATTTCAAAAACAATAAGTGCCTATTCTCACATTTGTAAGATCAATGAAAAGAGTTGAAGAACGGATCAATTTTTAATTTATTTTTAATTTATTTAATTTAAAATATATGCTCTCCACTTCGAATTAGTACCGGCTTGCCCCTCTATATCATACTTTTCCTTTCACAATAGAGTCATGCCGGTCATCTATCTGACACCTTTGGAGGGAAAATTTTCAAATTAAAATAACGTGTCTTTCGGTTTACATTGCAAGTTTGTATACAGTTAATTGGACCCTCCTGCTCACTAAGATTTTCATTTTCGAGTTTTCTTCTCTAAATCTATTGGCAAGCTTAAGGAAGGACAGAGAGGGTAAGAATGTATGTGTCTAAATTTGCTTTATATTAGGCTGAATTATTTTCAAATTGCGACCCAATATACAGCATATGTTAATTTATTCAAACATTAAAGTGTATGTTAATAGAATGTATTCATTTAATCTACAGTATAATAAATACAGTATATCTAAACTATGTGAAAATAGATAAATACTTACAAATCCTAGTATAGCATACAAAATAACATACATACATGAGACGATACAACAAACCATGTTCTTATTCATAGAATATATCCAAAATGATAAATATATATCTGTATTGAATGATTTATATTTTAACATCTTTCTATTTTACCTAAACCATATTTGGAAAGATATGGTTCATTTTGCAGTAATTTCCACATACAATTGTGACTCTGCCCACCCATTTACTTACCCAGTAACAAAAATAGAAATAAATATAGAAAATTTTAAATAATAATTTAGTGAAAATAGCTCTATACTTACCAAATCCTATTATAGCATACAAAATAATATACATACATGAGACGATACAACGAACCATATTCTTATTCATAGAATATATCCAAAATGATAAATATATATCTGTATTTAATGATTTATATTTTAATATCTTTCTATTTTACCTAAACCATATTTGGAAAGATATGGTTCATTTTGCAGTAATTCCCACATACAATTGTGACTCTGCCCACCTATTTACTTACCCAGTAACAAAAATAGAAATAAATATAGAAAATTTTAAATAATAATTTATTTATGTGGAAGAAATCGATTTTAATTTTCTGCTTGACAGAGATGATTAAATTCTTTTTATGCAGCTCTGAAAGTAATTTAAGTGAATGGAAATTGAAAAAACTCAATTGCCAAGTAAAGTAAATAATATTCGTTTCTATTCCTGTATATTTTTTTATTTATTAATTTCTTTAGAAGTTATACTTATTTATTTAAGGAAATTGTATTTCCTTATAATATTATTCTGTGTATTGTACATTTACAGTTTTCATTACATGTACCGGGACATCACTTTCACAGTATTCATTCAGTCTGATAGGTAACGGCGCGTTTATGTTTAATCTTTCAAACAATATGAAAAACATTACGAAATAAACCTTTGCACGTTTAACAATATGTTGTCTTTTATCACTTAGGAGCTACTTTTTCAATAAAATATAGTTGGCGGGCGACTATGAATATGGGCAAACAGTTTTAGGATTTTTCAAATTTTTCATAGATATTTTAATAAATAATTAACAAGAATTTCAACTAAAAATATTATGCAAAGTAAAGAAAACAAATAATTATATATTTTTTATTTTATGAAGCACAATAATACAGTATTTATTAAATTAAAAAAATTACAATGTAAAGAAATAAATACACAAAAAATTTAGCAAATAAAGAAAAACTGTTAATTATAAATTTTTTATTTTTTGACATGAAATACTTATTAACTTAAAAAATACACTGTGAATAAGCAAATGAATAAAAATGTTTAATTGGACAAATCTGACATTGCATAGGTACAACAAGTTTTTCAAAATTTGGCGATTGTCATTTATATGCACATACGTTGCGACTACAATTAATTTAAAAGTTAACATTCATTTGCATTGTTAATCGGGATAAATACAAATATTATGGATACATTGCACAGACAATTCGATAATTTATTCTTACAATAATAAACTAAGATTTCTAAACATTAATTTAAGTGAGAGCAAATTGTTCAACTTTAGCTTTTGCGGGCTCCTTTAAAAATTTTTGCGGTCGACCGGTCGACCCGCGGTCTACGTGTTGACCACACCTGTAATACAACACACCTGTAACGAATATTAGTTACTTTACTTGGCAATTGAGATTTCTCAATTTTCATTCACTTAAATTACTTTCAGAACTGCATAAAAGGATTTTAATCAGCTCTGTCAAGCAGAAAATTAAAATCGATATCTTCCACAAGAATAAATTATTATTTCAAGTTTTCTATATTTATGTCTATTTTATTTCTATTTTAACATCGCGGATGGGTGGGCAGAGTTACTATTGCATATGGGGAATCACTGCAAAATGAACCATATCTTTCCAAATATGGTTTAGGTGAAGAAGAAAGATATTAAAATATAAATGATTTAATACAGATATATATTTTCGTTTTGGATATATTCTATGAAAAAGAATATGGTCCGTTATATCGTCTCATGTATGTATATTATTTTGTATGCTATAATAGGATTTGGTAAGTGTAGAGCTATTTCCACAGAGTTTAGATATACAGTCAAACCTGTTTTTATGCGAGGGATAGAGACCGCATTAAAAAAGACGCATTAAAAAAAATCGCACGAAACTTCACGAATGGCTGTAAAAAATAGTTTTCGCGACACAATTAAAAAATATTTTTTTTATGCTGTCAACAGGGACCGCATAAAAAAGTCTCACATAGAAAATAACTCAAAACCGTACGAAATAGAATTTATTGACAACAGATGTCAGCACTTGACTGCATCGTCTGGTCTATCGTCTGTTTTACATATTTTTGTCCAGGTGGTGTTTTGTTGACTTAAAAAGTAAATTATTTCATTTTTCGCATATTCATGCAATAATATTACTATAATAAGCGCATTTATGCTATAATAAGTTTATTTAGCTATAATAAGTCAACGTGAGACATGACGAATCGCACGAAACTAGTCGCCAACTATACCGCACAAATAAAAAATCGCACAAAAAAACCGCATAAATTAAAAATTCGCATTAAAAATCGCACAAATAAAAATCGCACATAAAAAAAGCGCACAAAAACAGGTTTGACTGTACTGTATTTATTATACTGTAGATTAAATGAATACATTCTATTAACATACACTTTAATGTTTGAATAAATTAACATATGCTGTATATTGGGTCGCAATTTGAAAATAATTCAGCCTATTATAAAGCAAATTTAGACACATACATTCTTACCCTCTCTGTCCTTCCTTAAGCTTGCCAATAGATTTAGAGAAGGAAAACTAAAAAATGAAAATTTTAGTATCAGGAGGGTCCAACTAACTATATACAAACTTCTGATGTAAATCGAAAGTCACGTTATTTTAATTTGAAAATTTTCCTTCCAACGGTGTTAGATAGATGACCGGCATGACTCTATTGTGAAAGGAAAAGTATGATATAGAGGGGCAAGCCAGTACTAATTCGAGGTGGAGAGCATATATTTTAAATTAAATAAATTAAAAATAAATTAAAAATTGATCCGTTTTTCAACTCTTTTCATTGATCTTACAAATGTGAGAATAGGCACTTATTGTTTTTGGAATTTAATTTAAAATTATTATATTTTATTTAAAAAAAATTACTGGATTATTTAACTGGCAAGATTGTGTCAAAAAGTTGGAAGGAAGTTTGACATAAAACGATCTGATAACGGAAAACATACAGTACTTTTATTTTACCCCCTTCGTAACGTCAAACCGTTATTATCAGACATAGAAAGATCCTAAATTTATTACACCTATATGTTAGGCGATAGACTAATTTGATTGTTATACTAAATTCACTTAATAATAGACTTAACCCTTTTAAATTCTATAGTTAAAGAAAGGAATTTTTCATCCCCCTTTCTAGTAAAAAGGAAGTTGACTTCCTTTCTGTCGACTTCTTATCACTGTTTTAATCATCGAAAATTATGACAAATCGACAGTTTTACCCCTATTTTTACCCCTTTTATGTGATGACAATCCTTTATTTTGATTGGGTAAAACGCAGGAATATTATCGAAATTCGCGCCTAAATCGAGGAGTCCGTTCATAAGCTTCGTTCCACGAGGAAGTAAATAAGGAGTTCTCCATACATTTAGTTACGAATCCGGCCAGAAACTTCTCCAAAGTAGAAGTAAAGTAGGAGTTCTCGATATGCTTTATCTAGGAGCTCGATGTTAAATCTCACAGGAAGAAGACACACTCGATAAATTACCTATATTCCAAGTAGACGTTTAAAGATTTATAACTTTCTGACTTATGAAGAGAAACCTATGAACTTTCCATAGAAGATAGATCAACTATAGAACAACGTCAAGTTCACGAATTTTAGAGGTATTATAAAACTCGGAAAAATTGTGTCAAACTCTCTGACGCGAGTTAGGATTTAAGCTTAGTTCACACTGAGCGAATAGCGAAAGCGAATGCGAAAAGCGATTTTTATTCGCTTAGCGAAATTGACCCTACGACCAAAAGCGAAAAACGGATTGCGAATTTTAAGGAGCCAATCATTTGCAAGCAAAAGAAAACGTCATCTCGAAAAACAAAAATGGCTGCTTCCGATATTCTGTTGTTAACCACGTTTGTTTACTTACTGAGAGAAAAAGATACTAAAAAAAGAAAGCGATGTTGGGTGAGAGATATTTTAAAAAACCGAGAATTACATGGTTACCATGCTAATTTGGTGCGAGAAATGAGACTGAATGACAGAGAGTTTTTTTAGGTAGGATTGTTTATACTAATTCTCTTTAGTAAGAAAATATATGAATAACAAAAAATTTATTATAACACTTTTTAGGTTTTTTAGAATGACGAATGAATTATTCGATGAATTGCTCTGTAGAGTAGGGCCATTAATACGCAGAAAGGATACGAATTTTCGTAAAGCCATATCTCCGAGAGAACGTTTAGAAGTCACATTAAGGTAGAGTTTTGAGTTTATTACGCGATCTTTACTATTTACCGATTGAAATAAAACAGAATTTGTGATTTTATATCGATAAGTAAGCAAGCATACTTGCCATTGATATAGTTCTAGTTTGTTTAAATTTTATTTGTTGCCACCAATGTAAGTTTAAAATAACTTTATCCATTGATTCACAGAATAATTTTTACGATTAGATATAAGATATAGGATTCCTTATTTTGTTTCATTATTCATAAAAAAAATCGTTCAATGGTGGGTTTAAATAAAAAAAATTGATATTTAAAACTTATATGTTTATAATTATATTTTAAATTAAATAAGACTTTTGAGATCTCGTTTTATATCTATATTGAAAATGTATTTATTTATTTTAATAAGGAAATATAATAATAGATTATAAATGCAAGTGATAAATGATTTGTTTGATAATTTTAGGTATTTAGCTAGTGGAGATTATCAAATTTCCCAAGCATTTGCATTTCGAATGGGTCGATCAACCGTTTGTACCATAATTAAAAAAACTTGCGACGCTATTTGGAATGTGTTGGCAAAAGAATATCTGAAGTTTCCAAGCAGAGAGGAATTTGTCAATCTTGCTATGGAATTTGAAGAAAGATGGAATTTTCCTCATTGTGTTGGTTCTATAGATGGGAAACATATACAAATGGTTTGCCCTCCAAATACAGGCTCTTTATATTATAATTACAAAGGAAACTTTAGTAAAGTTCTCCTAGCTGTAAGCGATGCCAAGTATAGATTTATATATGTTGATATAGGAGGATTTGGTGGAAGAAGTGATGGAGGTATATTTTCCCACTCGAGTCTCGGCAGGTCGCTGGAAACTGGAAAATTGGATTGGCCACAATCATCACCAATAAGTGGAATGCCTAGTAACCTACCATATTTTATGGTAGGTGACGAGGCATTTCCATTAAAAACTTATTTACTAAGACCATACCCTAGTAGACAATTAACAACAAAAAGAAGAATATTTAACTATAGACTCAGCCGAGCTAGACGTGTTATAGAAAATACATTTGGTATTCTTTCTGCACGTTGGAGGATTTTATGCAGATGCATTCAAGCTTCTCCAGAAACTGTAGATAGTATTATAAAAGCATGTGTGTGTCTGCATAATTTTGTGATGACGAAAGAAAGCAAAGTAAATTCAGACATGAAATATTATTGTCCCCCCATTTTATTGATAAAGAGGCTGCTGATGGAACTATTATAGAAGGACAGTGGAGAAAGGAGATAGGAAGTGGATCATCTCTTCCTCAAAGACCATGTCAACAGCATAATTATTCACTATGTGCAAGAGACATTAGAGAACAATTTGCCACTTATTTTCAAGAAAATAATATTTTACCATGGCAATTAAATTATGTAAATCGTATCGAATAACAAATATATAATAAAATGTAAAAATCAGAAATAAAATAATTTTTAAATACTAGAATGTTTTATTTACAAAATTTTATTATGTACAACATGATTATTTATATAACAAATTATGTATAACATTACAAAATAACATTTATGAATGTTCTTTTGTAATGTTATACATAACTTCCTCTATCTTAAAACGAGCCTCTGCTCGCTTTTGTGGAGAAAGGTTTCTTAACCTGTCAGCTAAACTGACACTATAATGATACAGCTCGTCTTCTTTTTGCTGTTTGTTCACCATTGCCTCTGTTAACTGAATTAAAGTGTGCACATCATCTTCCTTATTTTTTTTTCGACGCTTTGGTGGCAAAGATTGTTCTGTAGATGACGATGACGTGCAAGGTACATCTTTTGAAATATCCCTAAAAACAATAAATATATATAGGCTATACATAGCAGATAAAAAAAAATTAAACAACAAGTAATAAAATTAAAACATGAATGTAGACTTAAGAATACAGGTATAAACTAAAAAAAAATATTTGATGTATGTAAGAGCATTTAACATTATTATTAAATAACTTCAGATAAGGAATGATTAATTTACTAACAACATATAAACTATATATTAACTTTTGGATAGAACACAAGAATAGGGCCTACTATATGCAAACTTCACTCACCTGTCAAATTAAGATTCTCCGCAATCAACTTTCATCTATTTTCCTTCAGTTGAATAGCTTTGTACCTTCGATCCATTTTTATATACAAAAATGGAGCAGCTTCCATTTCTTCTAATAATTTTTCGACATCTACTCTACTCAGAGAAGAAGTTTGTGTCGCCATCTTGAAAACAACAAGAACCACGTGACAACTAGAAGGAATCTGATTGGTGGCGAAATTTTTTCGCTAGCGAAAAAGCTCCACAGTTCCGAACTTCGAAGCGATTCGCGAAATGGTAAAATTCGCCGGAAACGACGTCATGTCTGACGTATTATTCGCTCTGTTTTTCGCTTTCGCCAGCGAATCGCGCTCAGTGTGAACTAAGCTTAAGTGGTGTAAAAATAATTTACATACTGTTTTCACCCCCAACCAGATCTCACACAAATATACATGATTATTTTAGTAAAAACGTTAAAATTATCTTAACAGTTATATTTGAAATTCACACGAAACTTGAAAAAGTAGTTGAGAATATTATAATAATGAAGTTCTTATAGAAATATGGAGTTTTTTTATGGTATTATTTTCTGTGTACAGTACATGTATTTGAGGCACGATTTGGTTTATAAAATTTGAAGCTTATTAACTCCTTGTTCTTTTGTCGAAAATTTCTAAAATTTGTCACCGAGGTTTGAATATAGGCGATTCAATGACCTTAAATTTCGTAGGTAAAGGTCAATTGGGTGGAGAGATAGAGGTAGTTGGGTGTCATATTTCAACAGTGGTTAGAATTAATGAAGATTTTATTTCTTATTACTATTTGCAACTTTTCGTTTTTTAATAAAATTCATCTCTACCCTAATTGTTTTGCCATTTTATAAAAATTAATATAAAAAAGTTTTTAAACGTTAAAATTAAGGTAATTGTTTATAAGCAGAATTTTTTCAAAGTATTTATATGTATACTCTGTCAAAAAATTATATTTTTAGATACGTTTTAGTAAAACCGTTACAAACATCTTTCGGAAAAAAAATCTAAAAATAGAAGCTGGATCGGCGTAGTTGGACAAATTGTCAATAATGTAAGTCACTTGCACATTGAATCGATAAATTAATATCCTAGGTTAGATGTTAAAATTGTTTCATTACTTTATGTTTTAATATATGTTTAATGTCAAACAAGTGTAAAATCTGAACAATAGTAATGGGTAGGCTGGCTCAAGTGTTATTTTTGCTTCTTAAGCAGATTTTAATGTTTACATTCTCCTTGTGCACTGAAAACCTGTACATGTACATGTCACAGTTCTGAGTGTATACATAACATCTGTGATTAAAATAATTGGTAAATGTTTCTCTTCAACTGATGTCACCCTGAAATTTTCACTTGATCGCTGATAAGTATTAAGTAGGGAGTAACAAATTACTCTATATATTCGAGTACTGAGTTTTCACTACTCGTATTTAAAATGCCCACCTAATAGTAGATTTTTCAGATTCTAGCCAGCTTAGATGATTTCTTTTTGATAGTACGGCTTAATTATTATTTTTTATTGTTGGGTATTTTTGACCTGAATCTAAGAAGGTCTAGAACGCCTTTTTTCGTACTTGTCGTAAATTCTGTCATTCCTACAATTATGGGAAGTGTCTACATGAGCGAGACTGATCACCCATGCAAATTTCTTTTTCCCTGCAAAAGAATTTAAAATTATGCGTGATGCCATCTGTTATGATGTTTTATTTTAAAATGTTTATATTATTAAATTTTATAATTGGCCAAAACTTAACCTAATTTAGAGGATACAGATGAATTTCATGAAAAATTGTAAATAATAATAATGAGTAAAATCTTCCTTAATCCTGATGTCAAGTTTGTAACTGGATTACGCGAAACTAAGTGCAAACGACTCTTCTCCTGCAATTTTGTTGCATTTGGGGTGAATACATTATCTGATTGAGATGTGAAACACGTTCCAAAATCCTTGCGAGGTATAATATCCATTATTTGATAGTTAATTACGCATGGAATTCTGTAGTTTTTATAAGAATTTGAACCGTAGAAGCGTTGTAAGAACAACTGCAATCTTACAGAGGCAGTGTAGATGTAAAACTAATTTGCATAAACATAATGTTTACAGCTGATCATTAAGCAGCTATATAATTAGTTTTATGAAATAATAAAATACTTTTTAAAAATAATTATAAAATAAAAATTGATTTTTCATCCAATTTATAGATTATTCATATTTAAATCTTATGTCTGATGCAACGTTAGTCAAATTAGGTTATAATCGTGCACTGTTTATTCATAAACATCTGAGAAAAATGATGGATTAATTTTTTATTATTACTTTCCAATAGATATTTTATTAAGCAATGAATATTATGAACAATAATCAGCAGTTAATTACAATTTAATTCAGAACTTCGGCCACACGGTAGGAATTTTGTTTCTTTACACAATTTGTATACAGTTGACAAATTTATCAGAAAGTACTCAGCAAAACACCAAACATAACATACAAATAAGTACAAATGCAGATGACGACATGATAAAACGTGTTTCCACAATTGCCTGAGTTACGAAGGTCCACAACAATCCAGCGATGTGCCTGTGTTTCGACTTGGATTGTCCCAGTGCAGTATTTCCCAACATTTTTATAATAGCGGCACCCTAAACTGGAAATTTTTGTCTTCCTCAGTTTTACTTCTTTATCAATTTAAAGCTATTGTGCTTTTCGTATTCAGATACATGTAAGCTGTGTTATGATGCCGTTCAGCACTGTATTTCTCATCACTAATGAAGTATCTTTGTCGTCCTCTCTGATTACACTAGGACCAGCGGTGTAGCGTGGGTGTCAGTCGTCCGGTGCTGAGAAAAATTTTGCCGCCCCCTTATTTAGGCATTATTATTATTTATTGTGAAATTTTGGCGCCCCCTTAAATTGCCGCCTTGGGCGGGCCGCCTCTGCCGCCCCCAGTACGCTATGCCACTGACTAGGACGGCAACCTCTCAGCGTTACAGTGTTATTCCGGGTGCCGACATGATTCTACCTACTTTTGTCATGTATATTATCAAAATTGATCCGGTTATAGTAGACTACAAAATATATAATTTTGATGTTAAGTTGTTAATTGAATTAAGTTCTTGCACGTGATGCATATGCAAAACACAAAGATGGCGACACGGGGCATAAATGCCCCGTGTCGCCATCTTTGTGTTTTGAGTCTTGTCTTTGTGTCGCCATCTTTGTGTTTACAGAGGCACGGGGCATAAATGCCTCGTGCCTCTGTAATATAAATATACAAACAAGAGATCCGTTTTTAATATACCACAGCCTACACAGCCACATTTATATATGTAATCTATATAAATAAAAATATAACGTTCGTTTGTTCCTAATAGCTAATCTCCGAAAGTTCTTCACAGATTCCTTTGAAATTTTTACACAACCTTGCATTCGAATACGCATGTGTTTTTATATAATATACATGTCGAAATCTCCCCACCGGGGGGACAGGGTTAAGGCTTACCGTGAAGAATTCGGCTTCTATTATACTATTTTAGATGCAGTTTTTTCGCGTTTTTGATTGCGTTTTAATGGGGTACGTCAGCAGAATATACACTTAGTAAATATAAAATATAATTATGACATACAAAGATAAAAAAACTTTGCTTTTGTCTTTCTTTATCGCCGTTCACTCCATCGGCAGTCCTTAGACGATTCACATAATCTCGGAGACGACCTTTCCTTTGAGGCTACAGCCTCCGCAGAACAAATGTAAAATCAGGTAACAGCGTCATCTGGTGTTATCGCCACATTCATAATATTACACTTTTAGAATATACACTAAAAAGGGATTTTTCTAAATTCCCTCGTTGGGAAAGTGTTATATATTTATAATAGATACATTTTGAGCCACAGCAACGCATGGCTGGGTCCACTAGTTAATAATAAAAATATCCATTGCGTATTATTAAATGCTCCTTCTGTTTTCCGACAAAGCATTATCACCAAAAAAAATTGTGTTCATACATTAATTATTCTTTATGTTGTAGCACTGTGTATTGTGCATTCAGTATTCAATGTAAGTTTACGATTCACGAAGAAAAGGAAAATTGAAATATGACTGTATTAAAAATGTTTTAGTTTAATACAAGAGAACAATTTGCTGTTATTTTTATAAATTTTTAATCACATGTAATTTTTAAAGATTAAGTTGTCTTATACTAATCTTTATTGGTAGTTTACTATAATATAATATAATAGGATGTCAAGTCTAAATTTATACTGAATTTAGATTATTCCTTTATTGTTTAACAAGGACTAATAAATGTTTCCATTTAAAAATGCAGAGCAGTTGCCAAATGAAACAAGCTAGTGTTTTTAATTGGGGTGCTGCAACAAAGCGTCAGAGATGAGGGAAAATAGATTATTAGAAGAAGACAAACAATAATTGAGCGAGTTCCCATGGAGGAATTCCACAGAACAAACTTTCTTTGAGAAACCGGCCGCTGAAAACTTTTTAAAATATTTTTAGAATATTTCATTCAAAGCATTTAAAATAAATTTCGTATGTATAATACTAACGTTAGTTAAAAGTAAATTACATTAAAATTTTGATAATTATCATCTCAACTAAAATACATAAAATTGATAAGACATAACCTAAACATAACAGTGCAAGAGGACTAAATATATCATCCAATTTCAATGGTGTAAATTCAGACATTTGAATTCCAACTGCTAGAGAATGTTTGTCTTTACTTGTAATTCCAGCTTCGAATAGACGAGACACACTGAAAAATACAATATTTATACTGTAATAAAATTAAATTATAACTGAAATTTGTAAAAGTATATAAAAGATGTTATACATTTTATTTATGTCGTTTTTATAAGGGAATCCTTTCCTAAGACCATAAGCAAGAGTAAATGTCATCAGATCATTTTTGGAAAAGATATATTTGGAAGATTGATCCTTCTTTATTAACATGTTTAAAAATCCATGGCCACTAATCAATGCAAAACGTCCTTTATGCAATTGTTCAAATGGATCATTACTGTCGACGAAAGTATTGTAATTGATAATATGTCTACCTAGAAGTTTTGCACTCGAATAATTTGAATTCTGTAAAAATGAATAAAGTAAAAAGTAAACATACAGGGATGAGCGAATGTATGTTATTAGATATATATTTTTACCAATTTATTTATTGATAATTACAGATAATTCTTTTGATACTTTATGTATATTTAACAATAAGAATGGATGCAACAGTGTTATTCTTATTATTCGACTTTACGAGCACAGGCGCTAAGGGTGTTCTTCCATACCTATGGTTGATTCTGCCAGGGCCACAACGGTCAATCGAGTAGTGTCATTGAATGTCTGACATATACAGGACAGATCACGTGCGTGAAAATTTTTTAGGGCTGTTCCACTGCAGGATTCGATCTTGAGTTTCTCAGTGGAGGTTTTAATAAGTTTTATGTTCTAATTTATATATGTAATAAAACGTCTGTAATGTGTTTATGAAACCCTTTAAAGATGGATTATTAGAAGAAGACAAACAATACTTGAGCGATCTGCTAAGGAGGAATACCACCGAAATGATTAGCTATGAGAAATTGGTCCCTGAACAACTGTCAGAAGTGAAACAAACTAGATTTTCGAGGTTACAACTCCAAAAAATACTAGTTGAACGAAATATTTCGGGTTTTCTCACGTCTCCAATATGTAAATAAGGGCTAGTTTCTAGTAGAAAGTCCTCTTGTGAAACACTCCAATTCCTACTCCTAATTTATACTCCATTTTCAAACTCTAATATCTTTAATGCTTCATGTCCTTTAACTCCTAATGGACTATAATAAAATTAATGTAGTGAAGTTTATTTTGTGAATACAGTAGACTCCCTAAAACACGGTAGATGCGTTCCGTGTTATATAAATCCGTGTTGTACAAGTCACTTAAATAAGTGAACCAATCACAGCTCGGCACGTGTGCAGTAGGGGCTACGGCTGTTTCAGAGGTTTTTCTCCATAAAATTAACAGATTCTAGACTAATTTGACTCAAAATTTCCACATTACGTATAATTTTTTGGGAATAATCTATATAAACTATGCTATAAACAAAAAATTGTAGGATTACTTACTGAGTGTGCAGCGTTCGACAACGCCAATGCTTAAGCTTGTTTTCATCGCGGTGCGGCTCATCGAACGGCTGACACGTGTTTCCTGATCAGCGAATTTTTCGCAGAAAAATAATTTAACTTTGGCGACATCATTAATAAAAATATAATTTTTATGGCCGTGAATAATAAATGTTTTTTAGTAGGTCCGCTGCTCGTTTAAACTCAAAAGTTTGTACAATGTCTGCTATTGGTCCAAATTCGACCAATCCTTGTGTGACACGGGTCGGCGATGACATTTTACAGTGTTATACGAGTCTCTTTTAGCGTGTTATACGAATACGATCGCAATTTTTTCGCCGTGTTATACGAATTTGTGTTATATGAACTCGTGTTATAGGGGAGTCTACTGTAGTATACATCAGACATAGGCAAATTGCGGCTCTTTTTGAGTTACGTATGGCTCTTGCTGAAAGTGTTAATTTCTGCTTTTTATTATTACTTTCACAATTTTATTTCCACAATTTTGTGAAAATATGTAATTATATATATGTAATATTTAGAAATTTATTTCAAGTTGATGCAATAAATTAAATTGACATTTCAAATCTATTCTTTTAAAACAAGTTCTCGATTCGCATGGAGGACACCTAATCCTTTCCTGCCTTACCATTACTATCCGCCACGAAGTAACAGAACTCGCATATCTTAACTCATCTCTTTTAACTCCTAATAGACTATAAGTAAAATTAATGTAGTAAAGTTTATTTTGTGAATAGTATATATGTCAGTGTTTCTGTTTCTATCTTTTATTGAAAATAGCTATATATATTTCAATTAAAGTGATAGCTTTTATTTGTATATTTTGATATTCTATATTTAATACAGAAGAAATAAAATGTAATAATTACCACCATAATTGCAGCATCCGAGTGTCCCTTCATAGTACCACAAGAATATTCACCACTTGCAACGGCAAAGGCCAACTCATCGAAAGTACTTGGTACCGGCTCCACTATGGGACAAGTCATGAATGACATTAACGTTCCAGTGTAACTTGAAACCAATATAAATATTGACATCCACCAAATTGCTATTAATAATCGAGATGGGAATCGTCTAATTGAATTTAAATTTTCACCTGAAAATTAAATGTTAAGCATTACTTGTATCCTTTATTGACACAGTAATTTTCATTTTCTACCTTGAAATGTAAGTGTTCCAAAAAGAAACCAGAATATTTTTCTTCTTGGCCAATGCGAATTTGTTCCAGATAAATCATTATCTTTCTCCATAATCTTATGTAACGATATTCCAAATACTAACAAGGTTACTGCAATTGCTATCCAAATCTAGCAAAAATAAACAAAAAACTCAGTAATTATTCAAGAAATGTTACCATTCAAGCTGACTTACTTGAAAAGAAAATGGCAAAATAAGAGAATTCCATGCTGTTTTTGGTTCAGGCAATTTGATTATGAATTTCATGTGAGAGAAATCTAAATGTGAAGAATATTCTATAACACGAAAACGATCATCTGTCAGGAAACATGGAGCGACAATCATATCCGCTTCCTAAAAATAATTAAAATATTTACATTTTTAAAGATATGCCAGAGAAAAACTCCCATTTGATTGAATTAAAAAAACAATACTTGAAATTAATCACCAATCACAAAGTTGATAAAACTTCGGAAAACTGGAAGATGATCGCGTGTTGCGTCTCGCCAACAGGTTGATACATGTAAGTTTTCGTGTTTCTCATGGGTCTAACAATTAAATAAACTGCTTCTCAAAGAACAACCTCCCGGAAATGACCTTTTGGTTTATTTTGTTACGGCAAGTCGACACATGGACGATCTGCAGTAGGGTGAATGTCTTCCGGAAAGATGTTTTTGAGAAAACGGTCTCTATTTGGGTGTTACAAAGGTAAAGAAAAAAACCCTGAAAATCCACGTATCTAGCCCGTGAGCAAGACGCGAACCCGTGGCCCACTGCCGGTGTTCAGTGGTTTTATCGATTCGGTCATTGGTGGGCGCGGAAAGGGTTTCCTTTGACATGTCGCGAACCAACCAGTAAATTAGTTTCAGTGATAAAGCTTTCATCAAGAGTATTTGCAATACCTCTTGCTGAAAGCTTTATGAATTAAAGCCAAGTTTTGGTTCAAAAAATTTGATTATAAATTTCACATGAGAGAAATCTAAATGTGAAGAATATGCTATAATACAAAAACGATCTGTCAGGACACATGTAGAAAATCACGCTATGAATTAATTTCAATTTACAGAACTTTCAGCAAGAGGTATTGCAAATACTCTTCGTGAAAACTCTATAAATTCAACCAATTTAGTGGATAGTTGGCAAAGCAATATTACCTCGTGTAAGACAATACTATCCATATATTGTGGCAAATGTGAATCGCAATGAAATAGCCTGTATGGCATAGGAATAAGACACGGTGCATTAATTCATGCTTCAAATGATAAATTGTAAGAATTGGGTCAGGTTATGTTTGGTCTCCTTACCCAAATACTATTAATATTGATACCCAAAAATAATACAAACAGAACGTTTTGTAATGACATAAAACCTCAAACATCTGTATTCATATTTCTAATATTTTTTTGAATAATATAAATTTGTCATAATTACCTGTCTTACAAGTTGTCCAACTGTTCCACTCCAGTAACCTGTTTCGTTTTCGATACCAAATTCACGTAGAATAGGCTTTATCAATTCATACCTGAGTAATTAGAAATGAGAAAAGTTAAGAGAAATAAAGAGAAAAATTAAGAGAAAAGAGAAAAGATTAAGAAAAATTGATAAAAATTAAGAGAAATTTCGGTTAATATTAAAAACATACTAAATAAAAAGATGTGAAATTGTTAGTTTATATCAGCCCAGTGGCCGAGTTGATAAAATCCTGATCGCTGGTTGTTGGTAGCTGGTTCGTTCATCAACAAGCACTGAGATTGACTTTAAGTGTTCCGATGCCTAAATGTGCCAGTTTCCATAGAAAGTTAACCAGTACCCATAGGAATATTTGACATCTTTTCTGTTGTTTTGCCATAAGAAAATATAATAATGTAAATGTTATTTTTACCTGAACTTCAGTTTATCTTGCAGTATTTTAAATAATCTGAAACTCGATCCTCCAACAATACGCTTTCCAGATTCATCTAATTGCATTCTACCTCTCATCTAAAATTAAGATACTATATTATAATCGAAAACAAGAAATATAAATATAATTAATATAAATATTTATAAATATACCTGAATACCCGCTATTCTCCAAGTGTAGTTAACTTTCTGCTCTGAAATGATAAATTAAACTTTTAGTTAAAATTTCTATTTTTAAATCAATATATGAGATGCCTTAAACATGAGGGTGGCCCAAAAATAAAGTAACTAAAAAGTATATCCTTTAACACCGGAATCGCACGTTCCTGTCCGACAATGGATGGCGGCATGGATCATGATGCCAACTTATGGGTTTCTCCTTAAATTTAGAAGTAAATCATTGAATGGAGAGAAATTTTAAAGAAGGTATATTGTGGACCCATATTGTGAAGTTTAGTAAAGTTTGGATGTTGAATAGAAAGTTTTAAAAGTTACATGATTCGTGACTGTACTCGCGCGTGAATTTCACAGCGAGGTATCTTCATCACATGATTCTTTTACTCGACTGTGTCCATGCCGCCTGCCCCCAAAATTAAGAATTTGTGTTTGTCTGGATCGTCAAAAGATTAAATATTTTTCCATATATATTGCACATGGAGAAAAATTATTAACGTTGATCTTGTTTCAGAGGTCAGGGCGAAACTCTATTAGTTTATGGGAACTTCAGGAAGAATTTCAAGTCTGTATAGGAGGTTTGCATTATGGAAAGTTGGTAACATTGGAATATACTTTCCTGGGATTTGTTCACTTGCCGAACAACTAAATAACTAAATACAAACCAATTTCCATAAAAGTGTGTCTGCTTTGCTTTATACTATTAATTTCAATTATTTTTGTCAAGTAAATTACATATCCTGTATCCTGAACATATTGCGACTATTCAGTTGCCATACCCTAGACAGTGAGATTTAAATGCTGTATTTTAAATGTGTTTTGCAAAGGTTTTCAATTTTACTTAAAATCAATATTCTTCTCTTAATTCCTTAATAATTATAAAAAGAACTTTTATGAGATAAATTATAATGCAAATAAATCTCTGAACAACGGCCACTGGTAAAAACATTAAAATAGTCGTTGTTAGAAGGTTTTCTATGCACTTTCAGTAAACGTTTCAGAAAAAAAATGGCTGCCGTTTATTGTTTGGTCGACTGTACTTTATTTTGAATTGCCAAAACCAAATTATTTCAGGGTTTAACTAGAAATCAGAAAGGGTTTATCAAGTATATTGATTTACTTTAATATATTAACACTTGTTTATCCTAAAAAATTAAATAATATACATAATTCTTTGAACAGGTTCTCACCAAACAATTTGTCCGTCAGAGACAGGTTGTTTGATGGTTAATTTGTTTGCATTTGAAAGAAATGTTTTTGAAAAAAATGGCCAGAGTTTATAAATGGCCACTGTTGGGAAATGGCTGTTATTGAAAGTTCGACTTTTTACTTAAATATAAAAATACTCACCACAAATCATAATACGAAAATTCATTATTAGCATAAATATAAAAAAATTAGGACTTATCTTCTTGTACATTTTCATATGTTAATAAATTTAAAAAATATTCACAATTAGTTATAGTTGTCTCTGTAAATATTTACGTAAAACCATGGAGATGACACAATTCGAGCTAAATAAAATTCTTTCCGTTAAATATAGGAAGATAAATAATTGATGTAATTTTTAATAACACTTGTAACATTTAAATACTTTCATTTTTGCTGTAGGGAATAACTTATTTTGTAAAGATAATATTTCAAGTATATAAATTTAACTTAAAATTGATGATTTTAATTCATGTGAATAATTTAATTTCAAGGTTTATTACAATTTCTTGCTTAAAGTTTTTTTTTCATTGACTATTTTTAGAGTTTTGTCACGAAATAAATGTGCAGAATCAATATACTGTATTGCACATATTCAAGCGCGAGATATATCGATCCTGAACATTTATAAAACGAGCAGTTCATAAGATCTTATTGTTTTTTTATATACTTATTTTAAGAACATTGATTTAAAGTTTATTTAGTATTTTAAAATTAAACACAATAATAGAGAATTTGCGTATTATTGTTTAAATTAGAAACAGAAGCAAACCAGTTACTGAGAGAATGATACCAATGAACCTAGCTCGCCGGTTCGAGCCAGACGAAAATTTTTCCAGGTTGTGTTTCACAAACTGGCACCAGAATAGTGAATTATTGCATAAATTTAGCAAAGTTTCCATACTGAATCTTTCTGTTTTGAACTTTCTTCAGATTTGAACACAGAAAGCTTATTGCAGATTTGTAGACCCATCTATTATCTATAGGTATTTTGATTTGAAGCTGTAAATACCTTGAAGGAATAATTGAAATAAATTCAAATTGGAACACTATTTAAGAAGAGGGAAGAAAAATGAAACAATGAAAATAATTTTCGATAGAGGGCTTGTCGCTTTAATTGTTATTGTAATCGAATGTGTAACAGTGGAGGTGTCTAAAACCTAGTGCTTAAAAAAATTTCATAACACACGTTCGGAGCATCAATAATGATGCGTTTCATTTCACAGTTAAGAACACCGTGCACCGCGTGGAATACCGGTATGTACCAAAGTTCAGCATTACGGACAATCCTGAACTGAATCGTCAACGCCATGTGACATATTCCAATAAATACCGGCATGTCATGATTTTTTGCAACTAAATTTTTTCTTCTTGTATTGCACATTACATTTCAAACTTTACAGTGTCCTCTACTGGCAATTTTTTGTCCCATTTTTCTTTCCCCTTCTTAAATAGTAAATGTACCAATTTTCGTTCCATTTGGATTATTCCTTCGAGCTACCAACAGCTCCAAACAAAAATACTTATTTTATAACCATCCAGTACATATTCATGTATTCAGTACACATCCAGTACACATATTTTCATAAACGTTGCAAATACTGTAAAGATTGTAACTTATTGCATAAATAACACTATTTTATAATTAAAGTTTTACATACTTACTTTTGTTTCATACGATCACTAAACACTGGGAGTGTGCTCGTTAATTAAATAAGGATTTTGCATGCAAACAAACTCAATATTTGTTAGTACAACTTGCGTTTAAAGTTAATTATTTACTTTTACTATAGACGACAACTAAAAGTTCAGTCATTTAGAGTGTTGAAGCCTGACAAACGGACTGCCTGTATAGAATTTTTCAGTCATTTACACGAGGATAACAGATCAGACAAGGGTCAGACTTAATGACGATTTTACTAGTTATTATAATATACAATATTTTTAGAAAAACCATCCCAATCCTCAAAATATAACTTTCCTGCCATTTGAAAAATAGTTACAACTATAAAAAGTTTTTAAATAAAATGTCATAACAGATGGCACTCAGCAAAATTTTCTGTGAAAGTTAAGCAACTCGTTGCTAGATTATTTCATTTATTTTTTTTAATTTCCATATCAACACAAGAGCTTCTTTTCAGTGATTTCAAAGTAATATTTGAAATCAGTTAAGTATAATTTTTTATTTCATTAATTTCTTTAGAAGTTATACTTATTTATTTAAGGAAATTGTATTTCCTTATAATATTATTCTGTGTATTGTACATTCACAGTTTTCATTACATGTACCGGGACATCACTTTCACAGTATTCATTCAGTCTGATAGGTAACGGCGCGTTTAATTATGTTTAATCTTTCATACAATATGAAAAACATTACGAAATAAACCTTTGCACGTTGAACAATATTTCTGAAACTAACCAACATAATACAGGAATAGAAACGAGAATTATTTAGTTTACCTGGCAAATTGAGTTTTTTCAATTTTATTCACTAAATTACTTTCAGAGCTGCATAAAAGGAATTTAATCATCTCTATAAGTATATAAAAAAGCAACGTTTAACAAATTACTTTGCTTTTCGTTTATTCTTCCGTCGTTCGCTACCAGTTGACAAGTCCACATTTCCACAAATACGAAGGCGACCTTTCTTTTAGGCTACTGCCGACGTAACAAAATGTAAAATAGGTAAAACGTCCTCTGGAGCTATCGCCACTTTCCGTAAAAATTACAATTTAAGTAAATATAAAATACATGGCCGACAGGTTTAATCTCTGTCAAGCAGAAAATTAAAATCGATTTCTTCCGACAAGAATAAATTATTATTTAAAATTTTCTATATTTGTTTCTATTTTTGTTACTGGGTAAGTAAATGGGTGGGCAGAGTCACAATTGTATGTGGAAATTACTGCAAAATGAACCATATCTTTCCAAATATGGTTTAGGTAAAATAGAAAGATATTAAAATATAAATCATTCAATACAGATATATATTTATCATTTTGGATATATTCTATGAATAAGAACATGGTTTGTTGTATCGTCTCATGTATGTATGTTATTTTGTATGCTATACTAGGATTTGTAAGTATTTATCTATTTTCACATAGTTTAGATATACTGTATTTATTATACTGTAGATTAAATGAATACATTCTATTAACATACACTTTAATGTTTGAATAAATTAACATATGCTGTATATTGGGTCGCAATTTGAAAATAATTCAGCCTAATATAAAGCAAATTTAGACACATACATTCTCACCCTCTCTGTCCTTCCTTAAGCTTGCCAATAGATTTAGAGAAGGAAAACTAAAAAATGAAAATTTTAGTATCAGGAGGGTCCAACTAACTATATACAAACTTCTGATGTAAATCGAAAGTCACGTTATTTTAATTTGAAAATTTTCCTTCCAACGGTGTTAGATAGATTACCGGCATGACACTATTGTGAAAGGAAAAGTATGATATAGAGGGACAAGCCAGTACTAATTCGAAGTGGAGAGCATATCTTTTAAATTAAATAAATTAAAAATATGATTCAAAATTGATCCATCTTCATACTTGTTCACGTTACAAATATACATGATTATTTTAGTAAAAACGTTAAAATTATGCTTAACAGTTATATTTGAAATTCACACGAAACTTGAAAAAGTAGTTGAGAATATTATAATAATGAAGTTCTTATAGAAATATGGAGTTTTTTTATGGTATTATTTTCTGTGTACAGTACATGTATTTGAGGCACGATTTGGTTTATAAAATTTGAAGCTTATTAACTCCTTGTTCTTTTGTCGAAAATTTCTAAAATTTGTCACCGAGGTTTGAATATAGGCGATTCAATGACCTTAAATTTCGTAGGTAAAGGTCAATTGGGTGGAGAGATAGAGGTAGTTGGGTGTCATATTTCAACAGTGGTTAGAATTAATGAAGATTTTATTTCTTATTACTATTTGCAACTTTTCGTTTTTTAATAAAATTCATCTCTACCCTAATTTTTTTGCCATTTTATACAAATTAATATAAAAAGTTCATAAAACTAAGTTCTGATTATAGATTGAATCACACAAAATTTTGAAGTTTAGCTGGAGAAGTAACTCAACTCGTTTCTGGATTTTTATAACACAATTGATATTTCACTAAATAATATTAATTTTAATATTAATTAATACATTTCTATTTATAGAGTTCGTCCATGCAAACGATTTGATAAGAGTTTCGGGGATTCAGGTAAACGGTTTTTTCTTTTGAATACGTAAAATAGAAGAGAATTTCATGTACGTAATTTATAATTTAATTTTTAATTGTAGAAAGAAATTTTTATGAAATGTGATGATAAACAAGAAGAAATTATTGCAGGAGAAATTGTTTTGCCATTTTATAAAAATTAATATAAAAAAGTTTTTAAACGTTAAAATTAAGGTAATTGTTTATAAGCAGAATTTTTTCAAAGTATTTATATGTATACTCTGTCAAAAAATTATATTTTTAGATACGTTTTAGTAAAACCGTTACAAACATCTTTCGGAAAAAAAATCTAAAAATAGAAGCTGGATCGGCGTAGTTGGACAAATTGTCAATAATGTAAGTCACTTGCACATTGAATCGATAAATTAATATCCTAGGTTAGATGTTAAAATTGTTTCATTACTTTATGTTTTAATATATGTTTAATGTCAAACAAGTGTAAAATCTGAACAATAGTAATGGGTAGGCTGGCTCAAGTGTTATTTTTGCTTCTTAAGCAGATTTTAATGTTTACATTCTCCTTGTGCACTGAAAACCTGTACATGTACATGTCACAGTTCTGAGTGTATACATAACATCTGTGATTAAAATAATTGGTAAATGTTTCTCTTCAACTGATGTCACCCTGAAATTTTCACTTGATCGCTGATAAGTATTAAGTAGGGAGTAACAAATTACTCTATATATTCGAGTACTGAGTTTTCACTACTCGTATTTAAAATGCCCACCTAATAGTAGATTTTTCAGATTCTAGCCAGCTTAGATGATTTCTTTTTGATAGTACGGCTTAATTATTATTTTTTATTGTTGGGTATTTTTGACCTGAATCTAAGAAGGTCTAGAACGCCTTTTTTCGTACTTGTCGTAAATTCTGTCATTCCTACAATTATGGGAAGTGTCTACATGAGCGAGACTGATCACCCATGCAAATTTCTTTTTCCCTGCAAAAGAATTTAAAATTATGCGTGATGCCATCTGTTATGATGTTTTATTTTAAAATGTTTATATTATTAAATATTATAATTGGAAAACATAACTTAATTTTGAGGATAGAGATGAGTTTTACGAAAAATTGCAAATGCTAATAAGTAGTAAAATCTTCCTTGAGTCTGATCCAATTCAACAAATGAGAACTAACCCCTTCTATCTCTCCACCTACTCCTTTAACAAGAAATTCTAAGAACACGAATTGTCCTATTAGTATCCTGCATGCAAAAATTTCTGAAAATTACAAGAAAAGGTACAGGACTTACGAAGGTTCAAATTGAATGAACTAAGTTACACTACCCATACACGTACAAGGGCGATTCAGTTGTAGGGTTCAATAAATTTTCTTGGATGCATTAGAGATTGGAAGATCAGGCTAGTAACCAAGTCTATAGAGCAAACTGTGGGACAATTTTAATAACCTTGAATGACCGTGAAAATCAGCAAATATAGAAGAGAATGGGTTTTTTTTAATTACAAGGATACTCTTCTGCCACTATGTGAAGATCACGCGTCAAAATGAATACCTTTTATAACTAATCACATTTTCATAAACATAAAAGTTTTCAAGATATCAGCCATATTATTTTAAAAATCAAATTGCTGTTTTTCTGAAAACTTTCAATGCTAGGAGCGAAGTTTATCAGTTTTCATTCATTGTGTTATCTTATCAGATATTTGAACAAACAAGCTTTGAATAAATTTAATTGTAACATTTTCAAAGGAGTAAAGTCTATCTTTATAGAGTGATCTTTTTCATTTTTGTGTACTTACTTCTTTATTTTGTTTTTATGAAAATGAGTTATTCAACTGACACATTTGACACACTGATGACTTTAGATGCACGTTACCAAAATTATTCACAGGCTGCTACTTTTTATGCCAGTCTATATTCAGACCAGATAAAGAAATGGTTTACTTTGTCCTTCTACAAAAACATAAAAATCAGAATTCAGGAACTTTTTCGTTAGAACAGTAGATGTAAATTATGATAAATGTTCTGGATGCCTTATCTAGAATAATAAGTTCTTATGTATGCTAAGAAGGTAAATATTTGCAGCATCAAATTTAAGTAAATTTTCAAATGTACTTTCATAATTTTCATGTGAAACGTTTTAGTAATTACACTGATAAACTTATTTCAAACACAGAAAGTTTCAGGAAAACAGAAGTCAGAGTTTTGGAAGAATTAGCCGATATCTTCAAACCGTTAAGTTTAAGAAAATGTGACCTATTACAAAAAATGTTTATTATGTCGGACTATTCAAATAATGGGTCAAAAAGCATCCCTTATAATAAAAAAATTCCTATTTTTTGCTGTAACTAAACCACCACTGATTTTCAAGGTCACTCAATGTCACCTTGTGGAAACACTCTATTTATATAATATAAACATTAAAATCAACACACACATAATAAAATCCCATTTTTTTGCATTTGTTGACATTTGAAGGTCCTCAGTCCAAAATATAAAAACCTTTTGAGGGACATTTTGTAGAAACTGTCATACTTTTTCTCTTTGATATTTATAACAGCCTTGAAAATAATAAACTGAATTAAGATATAACTTTCATATTGTGTGCTTATATCTGTTTGAATTTATAAATTTTGAAAATAATTTTAATTGTTGATTATAATATTAACTTTGATAACAGACACAATAGTATAAGTAAGTTAATTACGTATAGTACTTACTACTATGAAAGAAATCATAAATTTGTTTCAATATTTGCAGGAAGCAGATATTTCTTTCACTACACTCGTTGTATCTTACGAAAGATTCCAAGTAATAGATTACAGTTCTCACGTTGCTTTTATCAGATATCAATTCGTGGTAAAGGCATCCAGACAAAATTTCAACTGGTCTTCATTACTTCAGCCATTTTCCAAAGTAGTAATTACACGTTTATTTCTGTGAATTATTAATAAAATAATTAATAATTAATCATTACACACATTATACATTTTACAAATACATAACTTAAATAATTCACATTGAAGGTCATCACACAATTTAAACCATTGTTGCCTTATTTTCTAACCTAAAAGGCATTTCGGCCCCTGGTATTCAATAGTCCTCATTAGTTAGGTGTCGTATATATAAGGCAAAAACAGACTAACAGTGTTACAAGACTCATACAATAATTTTTAACGTATTTTTTGCCTTATATAGTATAATGTATGGTCATGTAACTAATCAGTGCGATTTAACACCACGGGCCAAATGCACTTTATGTTGTAAACTAGCAGACTCGGCCACGCGTTGTTGTGGCTCAAAATGTATCTATAATAAATGTATAACACTTCCCCCAACGCGAGGATTTTAGAAAATCCCTTTTTAGTGTATATTCTGTTATATAGTGTATACCCTACTGTTTTCAGCAATTATAATTGCCTGGGCTAACTTATACAGCTATATGAACCTTTGCACATACATTATGCTGTTTTCAAGAGCCCACAGGTCTGGCAATTCAGCTGCTCTTTTTTTTTGTTTGTATGTTTAATTTATTCATTTAAACACTGTTAATTATATTATTACAAATATTTTATTGTTCTTACATATACTTGTCCTTATCCTATTCTTTTACTTATTTTAATTGTATTAATGTATATATATATATAATCAATGTACCCATTGTTATTCTATTTAATATTTCACAAACTTCTCGGTAATGCATACACGGGGCTGAGAAATGTACTTTTGTACCCAAATAAAGAATGTATGTATATTCTGTTGACGTACCCTATTAAAACGCAATCAAAAACGCAAAAAAACCGCATGTAAAATAGTATAAATGGGAGCCAAGTTCTTCACGGTAAGCCTTAATCCTGTCCATCCTCCCACTAGTGGGGGGAATTTCGACATGTATATTATATAAAAACACGTGCGTATTCCAATGCAACGTCGTGTCAAAATTCCAAAGGAATCGGTAGGAACAAACGAACATTACATTTTTATTTATATAGATAGATAGAAGATGATCTGCCTTAGTTCATCCTCAAAAAAAAGCAAACTGAGGTCATCGTACTCGCGGAGTTAGCGCCATCTGTTGGACATAAAACCCTTAATCGTAGATGATATCTTTTAATTTATACGAATGTTTAACGGAATAATACATAGCCTATGTCCACCCTGAAGGTCCATTCTAAATAATGGTGAAAGAATTTTTGAAATTGGATGAGTAGTTTCGGAGATTACCTGTTACATCCAAACTTACCGCTTTATAATATTAGTATAGATAAGGCAACAATTGTGTGATAAACTTTCAATGGAAATTATTTACTTTGTATTTGTAGAATGTAAAAGGTAGTAAATATAAGAAATTAAAGGCTAATTAAATTAATTATTACACAGTTGTGGATAGCAATCGTCACTTCATTCTTGATATTTGGAATAATACTTCACAAAATCATTGAAAAAGATAGTAACCTGTCAGAATCTCGTCCAGTTTGCAGGATGCAGAATGTATATTGGTTTCTTTTCAGCAAAATAGCCAATCAAAGTATGTAAAATAAGAAAAAATTCTTCGGTATTACAATTACAAAATTATGTAAATTATCATTTTTGTTTTCAGGCGATAGTTTAGATAATCATGCAGGCTTTTCCTCGAGAATTTTGATTTCTGTTTGGTTTTTGAGAATGTACGTTCTGACGTTAAGCTATAGCGGATGTCTGGTGTCATTTATGACTTGCCCTGTTCAAGAATCTGTACCGAAAACCTCGAATGAATTAGCATTAAGTATTCAAAGAGGAGAATATTCTTGCGGATGTGTCTCTGGTCATAGTTTTACATCGTACCTATTGGTAAGATTTCATTTTATTTATTACAACATTTTTAAACAGTAATATTACTAATAATTTTAAACCGTTTACTGTATGATGCTGACATTCTCGACAGCCTTCACCAAAAGCATTGCAAGAGTTACAAGATATCCTAGTTCCAAACTGAACGGTTTTGCTCCTAACAGAGTTAATAAACAACGTTATAAGACACAAACAACATGATCCATTGTTATACAAATGTGTGCACACAGAAGAACAACCTTACTCCATATTAATTGTTTTATATTGAAAATTTTACGACAGCTGCTCAGTGTTTTGGTTTAACAAAAGTTACATAAATGTTTACTTTTCAATTGTTTCGCTGCATAAAAATACAATATTACGCTTGTATGTTACGTTTTTCGCTGTTCTCATAGAATATACGCAAAAATAATTACCAGGTATTATGCTTACTTTTTTGTCTTTAGAAACATTTTGTTACGTATTCATTCCGGGAGGCTAAATTAACATAAAAATAATTATTATTAAAATGTTATCTAAATAAATATAATAATATACGTTGTCCCAATTGGGAGTGACCCTTTAAAATTTCGAACAACTCCGAAACGCCTAAACGTAAAGACAAGCTGTAAAAAGCCGAACATACCTCACTTCTTTCTTCTGGATGTTAATATGGAGATTCTAGCTCAAATAGGCTTTTTCTCCGATACCTATCTCACTTAATGTCAAAGAAATCCATATTACAAAATTTGTTGAAAGTGTCTTCCCAATGTCCCCAAACAATGAAACACTCCGCTCTTCTTCGCGAATGTCTTCCCCAGCATGGCACTGTTTTGGATGGTAGCAATTTCACACTGAATATTTTCTGTCAGTTGTCAGATAGTCCTGGATTTGTTTGCATAAAATTTACCTTTCAAACGTCTTATAGAAAGAAACTTGTGGACTTAAATCGGACAATAGCGGAGATGACAAATCTAAAAAGATAATCCCGTATTCAAAAAAGCGACTGGATCTATTCCATACTGGCATGTAGGTATGGATACCTTGTTACGTAAATAATTCCGGGTAAAAAAGTGAAAATTTTGAGCTATATTACACGCACTTGTTGCAGGATTTTTAGCAATCTTAAAGGGTCATCTCCTAGCAAGCCTTCCTGTACTTTGATTTCCACTTGAATGACTCGTGATGCTCGCTGCGCATTTGCTGTTTCGTTTGAATGATAAAATTGCTTCTTTTTAATTCACTCTATTATACGCTTTTTTCGAGATTTTATTGTTTAATATAATTACTAACATTATATTAAAATATTATAAAGTTACTTTTACAACTTTTTTAGGAAACGAAAGTATCTGATGCTAAGATATTAGCCGATCACATTAAACAAAATGGACACCTTTATTCAGAAGAAGGATTTCGACGTGTGATGAATGATAAATTTGCCTTTATTGCTGAAGAATATTCCATGAGACAGTTGACTCGAAAGTATGGACCCGAAAATTTTGTTGTTTCGGAAGAAGTGTTATACACATATTCTTCAGCTTATGCCACAAGAAAGGGATCTCTATTAAGAGCGAGAATACGAAAAGTGTACATACATTAATATATTATTTAGTTAAATAAGGAAAGTTTGTGTACAACTATTATTAAATATATTTAATTACGTTTTCAGAAGTAGCCGTTTGTTCGACTCCGGGCTATCAATGCATGATTATCTCGGATCTGTTCAAGAAAAGTTGAAACTAAACGAGTATGACAAGTATGATCCTCTAAATCTGGAAGAGTTTTCGAGTGCGTTTGCGTTACTTATCATAGGATATATACTTTCATTATTTTGCTTTGTTACTGAACTTATTTTATCTAAAATACTGCGACGATTCAAGGATTTGAATCTCGCTAAAAATGAGTTCTTTCTTACAGATGACTACGTATTCGAATCTTACCGCAGTAAAATATAGCTTAGTAGTAGATTACTTACTGTCTATACAAGGTGATACGAAAAGTCTTAGATAAACTTAAAAAATTGGTCAGGAATGCAAGAACATATCACTTTTACGTAGGAACATGTAGCCGCAAATGCCAACCACAATTTGCTAGATGAACAGGAAGAATCCTGTAGAAAGGACACACGTAATTTGTACAACGTGTTTATTAGATTTACAGTATGTTTAGAAACTCAGAGGAGGTGCTCAAAGTTCTTTCCACCAGCAGTAATACAATGCCTCACTACGTTGGCACATGGATTGGCAAACGTGCCCAAAAATACCAGCCTCTTCATGAACACATGTGCGCCTCAATGACTCTTGTGACGAGATCAGCGTCAGAGGCTAGGGCGATTTCGTAATAAAAGCCTTTGAGGTAACCCCACAGTCACCTCAATACTCAATTTCCGACAAACAATGCCCTCTGAAACATTCCGGTGGTGTTCGCGGCTACCGTTCATATTTAAAAATGGTATCTTTGTGTATTATTGATCTATCTTGAAAGTTCGTCCAAGACCTGTTGAATCATCCTGTATTCAAAAAGATTTACTAAATATTAATTATACTTATCCACGAAATGTGTCACATACTTTCCACAAAGAAACTTGTTAGTATTTGCTATAATGGAATCGAAAATGTAATTTCACATGAAAATAAAGAATATGCTCGGTTTTCACGTTAACATTCACTTTTGTGTCATACAGATTTTTCTGCTTTACACGAGTACGTCTGTTTCAATTGCAACTGTGAAAGTTTAATCATTTTGCAGTAATGTTTCTGTTTGTGGAAACAATACTTTATCAGTTAGCAGACTCCATAATTTATGCCTGTTTATAATATCACGGGCATCATTTCTTATGATTTATCTTAGATTAATTATTAATATGCATTTGTTTTATAATTGAAAAAATTATAAATTGTGGTGGAACCAAGCAAATTACACGTGTTTATTTTTGAATAAATTAATTTATTTTATCATAAACATCGCAATGAAACTACTGCAACTTATGCATATTCAGTATGATCTCGCTGATCCGAACTAATTGAAACCAATAATATTTCGGTATAACGGGGATATGATGATAAGGATATGATGGCCTCAAAATGTAAGCATTATGAGGCCATTTTTTAATGCTGTAATATAGACGTTAGAATTATTGTTATGTTAAATAAGGTCGCATAAAGAATGAACAGCAATGCTCACAGTACATGAATTATGTGTACATTACACACGAACTGCAAATCTATAGTTGAGACGTCTATTATTTTAGTTGGAGGAATGATAAAAACTGTATGAATTACAAGGGGTTCGAATTACCTGGGGTTCTGAATAGCACAATCGTACTATACTAGTGTATTGCCAAAAACATTTCTTTTCATTCTGAAGAAACGTTAAACATAACCACAAATAATTTCACATTAAAAATTAGCTGAAAATAGCTGGGATCTCACAGATTCTATGCCCCGTGTGTATAAAGAAACATGTGCTTAAGCCTGTATCTGCTGAAGTTCGCTTTGGGTTGTAGCTTATTCAATGGCAAAGAGTAAACAATAACTGAAGAACTGAGAAAGAGTAACAGCAGAAGAGTTGTCAAACGTAAGAGTCTTGTACATAACTTCTCTACATGATCTAAAAAAATCCAGCAACGAGTTGATTAACTTTCCGGGCAACGTTTAAAGTTTTGTTGGCGCCATCTGTTTTGATATTTTATTTTAAAAAATTTTATTTTTTTAATTCTTATAAAATAGCTAAGAGCTTTAATTTTGAAGGTAGGAGTTGGTTTTATGCAAAATTGTAAAAGCTAATAACGAGTAAAATCCTCATTAAGTCCGACTTTACTTCAGATATGACACACAGCCTCTCTTATTTCCCCATTCCCTGACCTTTAACAAAAAAATTTAACAAAATCCTTCTCCCTAATAAACAAACCCTCAAGCACAGAAGTTATTAAGCGTCAAAAAGGATGAATAAATTCACACAGTAACATCCGTACATACAGAAAAACCCTCAACTTTTTGCATTTTTCAACGTTTCAATGTCCCCTGAATCGAAGAATGTAAAATTCATGGGGAAGGGTCACTTTTTCCGGATTGCCATACGGAAGTAAAATAAAATAAAGTTTGAAAATCCTGATTTAGAGGTTAATTATATGGAGAGTTTTTATGATAAATGTTGTTTTAATTTCAAATGGAAAAAATATTATTGTTGTAAATATTATAAATTTTAAAATCGACCGATGTACAATACTTTCAATTTTGAAAGGAAGTTGATTTCCTTTCTTACGGCCGACTTAAAGGGTGAGTCAGAAAGGGTGAGGCCTTTGCACACGCTATTAGGTCATCTCTATAAAAAGGGACTATTTTCCCCCTTTTTGCGCAGTTCGTGGAAGAGAATTCGCCGTACTAATTGGCGCAAATCGACGGCGATCAAGACGATTCCGAATTAGACATATATGTTAAGCAGTTTGATTAGGCCATACTTCAACAAAACTACAGGTTCAAATAAAAGAATCTCCTCAATTTAAATGAACATATAAGAAGAAGCGTATTAAGGTAGTATAAAAACTATGGTATTATTGCAATCTCTCTCTTTCGCGAGATAGATTAGTTAGATTAAGATAGATTATATTGGTACCTTCACGTGGAAGACCTAGAACTTATTGTATGTAATTTAGTTTATTGCAGGCTTATCTCATTTGAATTTTTCTTTGTATTTTCATTTTATTCGATATAATTAAATTTTGTTATTTGTTATAAGAAATGAGCTCATTCATTATCGTCTCACTCCACTCATAAATCTTTCTATGTTAAATGCGATTGTCGATAGATTTTTAACGCTCTTCAACACTATCGCTTCGCATTGTAATTGCATTTCAGTGATAATCTGACAAGACACAAAATATGTAGAAATAAGACTACAGTCTACACCTGGTCTACACAAAGGAGTACTCAGGGATTTGTATTCGGTACATGACTATAAGTTTGAAGACCACATTACTATAAAAGTCATGAAATACTAAATCAAATTTAACCAATAAATGAATATATACTGTATTTATATATTTTTTATAATACAATTTTTATCTAGTGTGAAATCCGCGATTTTAACGCAGTTGCCAGAAAAAAGGTATAAATAACTCCGATAGAAAAAACGGAGAATTAAAGCGAAGGCCACTGGATGTATCAACAAGTTGATGGGAAAGTTGACACATAAGTGTCAGAAAATGCAAGTCATCGTCAACAAGGGACGATCACGTGGTTCCTTCCCTACGATAATTCTATAAATGAGCGAAACACCGGAAGCTCAGGGCAATCACTCGGAAGTAATACTCGATAGGTGTGCCATTCTCGGCTCCACCAACTTCGTCAAAGGAGAAGATCCCGGTAGAACTTCCACACAGAACTTAATCGCCGCACGTTGTCATCATTATCACCTAGAGGTAAATATTTTAAACCCAACGATCTCTCTCCCCAAACATAGGCCTTCCCGTTAGATTAAACACTTTTGAGAAAGGTTAGCCTGTATGCTACTGTATAATCGCCTATATAATCGCAATTAGCAATAAATGTATTAAACTTATTGTAACTTTTGTATTTTACTAGTTAGTTATATAATAAATGCTTTATTTGTATGTTAAACCTGTCTCCTGTCTTTCAACGCCGCCTGTTGACTTGCTCACCTCCCTTGCCACGCGATAGAAAGTCATCCGAAACGACAGCGTGGGCGGGTTTTATCATTTTAGTCTTTGCAGACTAAAATGATAAAAAGTCTAATTTCGAGAGTAGGGACAAGTTTGTAAATGATAACAATAAAGAAAACCTGCGTTAAGTCCGACCCTTTTCTATACAGTAAAACTTCGTTATTTCAAACTTCAAGGAAGCAAAAAGAAAAAACAAAAAAACAAAAAAACACAACTTTGGATTATCCGGGTAGTAATTAGTCAAATGACACATACGAATCACAAAAATTGTCAAGTAAATAATTTTACAAATAATTTATTAATACTTATCTTATGATTGGTTGAATTTTGATATAAATTAAATTTTAAGATATTGTAGAATTTATTTTAATGCTAGGATCGGTCATGGAAGCATACGGTTTTATTATTACATACGACAGTAACAGAAATTATTCTGTTTCTCCCCGTTTGTACAAGTCACTTGATAGTTGCATTGCTGCGGTAAATAATTTTTCTTTCGATATTCCTGATAATTTTCCTATTGTTTTGCGTTATTTTAAAGTTAACGGAGAAATATGGAAAGGTAATGGAAAATTTGGTTTTGTAATTGTTGATGATGACGGTAGAATTAACGAAGTTAGTAACAACTTATATCATTCGTTTGAGGAATGTTCAGATGTTATGAGGGAAGTTTATGTTGAAAAGAATAAAAGGAATATATTAATATTTAGAGAGATAAATTGTGGATCGAAACATTATAAATTTACTAAAGTTCATAAAATCGATTGATATGTATTTTAAACATCCAAGTAACTGCATAATTGCTGGACCGTCACAATGCGGAAAGACTACATTAGTAAGAAAAATTATTCGTTGTAAAATTTATGATAAACCATTTAAGAAAATTTTATGGTGTTATTCTGTATATTTGCCGTTTTTTCGAGATGAAAAAGAAATTACATTTATGTATGGCCTACCTGAATCTGTACAAGGATGGGATTTGGTAATAATTGATGATTTGATGCACGAACTTGGTTCAAAAACTGCGTTTCTGTTTACAACAGAGTCGCACCATTATAATGTAAGTGTGATCTTGATAATGCAAAATTTGTTTCCAAAAAATAGAATTATGAGAGATATAACATTAAATACGCATTATTTGATTTTATTTAAAAATAATCGGGATGAAAGTCAAGTAAGTTGTTTGGGCAGACAAGCTTTTGCAGGAAAATGTAATTTTTTAATGGATGCATATAAAAAAGCAACAGAGAAGGATTTTGGTTATTTGTTATTGGATTTTCATCCCAAAACGGACAAGAAACTTTCGGTGCGGGATTCGTGTTTTCCGGATGAACAAGGTATTGTTTGGATATACTTACCGATAAAATGAAAAACGTAAAGAAAAATTATCATATGCTAGCATTTTTAGCCAAAACTACTCCCTCTCAACGAAAAGCGATATTGAAAGAGGCCACTCCCGATCAAGTTAAAGTTTTGTGCGAAATATGTGATAATTTGCGGAGGGGAAATATACCCGCTAATGTTCATAAATTACGAAAATATAAAAAAATAATTAGGAAATTAAGTGAAAAACAAGTCCCTTTAAATACCAAGAAAAAAATTTTGGTTAATCAATCTGGTGGATTCCTTCCTCTTCTATTGGCACCACTTTTGTCTATGGCAGGAGGATTAATTGGTAAAGTAATAGGAAAAAGAATTTAATGGCAAAGCAAATGGCACTGGTTCCTCCCGAATTGTTGGCTGCGTATAAAATTAAACCTGAAATAAGAATTGGAAATAATATCGAAGAATTACTCGAGAGTACTGATTTATCTGACGATAGTAAAGTCAAATTACTAAGTCAGTTGATTTCGAGATATCAGAGAACCGTCCATGCCCCGAAAGAGCCAGTCAGAGTATCTGTTGTGTCCGATGAAAATCAAGAACTGCTCGATGAAAAACCCTCTGCTGACGATAATGGTGAGGATGCATTTATTAAACAAATAACTATATCTGTACCGCAACTATATCAAAAATATATTCCTCACTTAATTGATAAATTGAGACAAAATCATTACGGATGGAATACAAAGGGTGAATTAACAGTTAGTGGCAGCCCCGTGGGGGGCAGTAATATGGTGGATTTAATTTCGCACTTAATGAGAAATCGAAAAACGCCGTTATCTCCAGTGGGCTTTAACGTTTTTTGGGAAGCTGTAAGAAAAATAAATGTTCCCAGAGAATGGATAGGAAATAAAGGTTTGGCAACTCTACCCGAAATCGGCGAAAAACCAAGATATCAACCGACGCCAGTCGAAAGTCCCGAAGAAATTTTTTCTACAATTTCTCCAAGAGTATTTTACCAGTGGAAAAAGTCATCGAAAAAGAGGAAGAAGAGTCCCGAATGGAGAAACTATTGAAATCAATATACTATAACCCGAAATCTTCGGCATCGTTCGGAGGAGTGAGTAAACTAGTTAAAGCTTCTAATTTATCGAGATCTACTGTCAGAAAATGGTTATCTTCTCAATCTGTTTATTCTCTACATAAACCTGTAAGAGTTAAATATTCTCGAAGAAAAACTAAAGCTTTTCATCCTAATGATTTATGGCAGGCTGATTTAATTGTGTTAAAGCAATTTTCCCGATATAATAAAGGGATAAAATATTTATTAACAGTAATTGATGTATTTAGTAAATATTGTTACGTTGTGCCAATAAAGGATAAAAAACCTAAATCTGTTTCGGAGGCATTTCAGATTATTTTTAAACGAAATATTCCAAAAAATGTACAAACTGATAAAGGAACCGAATTTTATAATAGATTAGTAAAAAATTTGTTTAAAAAATATAAAATTAATCACTATTCAACTCATTCAGATACTAAAGCTTCTGTGGTTGAGAGATTAAATAAAACTTTACGAAATAAAATATATAGATTATTTACTTATCGTAATTCTTATCAATATATTGATAAATTAAACGATATTGTAAAAGGATATAATAATAGTTTTCATAGAAGTATCGGGATGGCTCCATCTGAAGTTGGTCCATTGCATTACGGTACAATTTTTGGCAGGCTATATGATATAAAAAGGAAAAGTAAATTTAAATTTAATATTGGTGATTTAGTTAGAATTTCGAAAATACGTAAAACATTTAGTCGCGGATATCTGCCAGGGTGGACAAAGGAAATATTTGTTATTCACGATCGATTTCTATCGCATCCTCCGACTTACGTATTAAAAGATACACATAACGAGATTTTAGAAGGAAGGTTCTATACCGAAGAATTACAAAAGGTAACAAAATGATGCAATCAGACTTTTTCGTAACGTTAATAAGTAATGCAAGTATGGACTTGTTTCCTGAGAATACACAGTCTCGTTTTATGGTGAAAATGAGCCCTCCTATTAATTTACATGGAAATTGGGGAGTTGGACTTACAGAAGTTATTATTCCAAGAAATTGGTTTAATATATCTAATCACAATAATGATTACGTTGTTACATTTGAAGAAACTGTAAAAGAAAAAGATGAGCTACTGCCAGATAAATCGTATATGATTCCATTAACTGCCATTACAGATGATAAGAAGAAATTGATTAATATAATAAATGAAAATATAATTAAAATAACGGGTTCTAAATTAGCTGAATTTATTTTTGACGAAAATAATCAAACTGTAAATATAAATATAAAAGATGCGCACGAGTTGCATGTTACTGTAGATCATTCGTCAAAATTACTTTATATGCTAAATTTACCCAACAAAGATATTGTATTAAGGGGTAGTTCAATTTATAATTTTCGATTATCAACACAGGATTACTCTGGACAATTTTTTACTTTTGTGGAAAAAAATAGAAAAAAACAAGTAATTAAGAAAACTTATAGAGATGAAAAAATATTTATTCCTATAGGGTTATATTCGTCTCCTGAAAAATTTCTGGGAATTTTTAAACATGTAAAATTAGCATTACTACCAAATAATAAGGTTATTTTAAAAGTTCCATTGAATATTTCTGTAAAATTTGGAAATGAATTAAAAGATTTTCTTGGGTTCACAACTGTAAAATTTCCACCCGGTGAATATATAAGTCGCTATCCTATTGAAATGTCTGCAGGAATTTCGGAAATTTTTATTTATTCGAATATTATTGCTTCTCATCATGTCGGAGATATAACTGCACCATTATTAAGAGTTATACCGGTTATGACTGAGAAAGAAGAACAGATAAATAGAGTTTACCCGACACCTTTGTATTTTCCGTTAAAGAAAAATTATATTGATATTATAGAAATCGAACTGAGATCTGTAGGTGGAAAAGAAATTGTTTTTTTTGGAGGAAAAACAATATTAATTTTATCTTTTAAACAGTTATAAATATAACATAGTTTTATTTGTTTGCATTAGTTTGTCTTTGAGAGCAGCAAAATGAAGCTCGATCCAAAAGTTTGTATAAATTATTACTGCAATCAAGCAGGAGGTAGCGTATTGACTCCCGATTTAATATTCAGGCACCGTTTGGGAATGGGAGGAAGAGGTTATTTTTCAGGGCCCCAAATACAGCGTGGTTATGGATTTTTTGGAGATTTATTTCGTCAATCTATACCTATCCTTAGGAAAGTTGGAAAATATCTTGGACGAAAAGTATTAAATCTTGCCACGGGTGTTGGATCAGACGTAATTGCGGGAAAATCATTTAAAGAGTCAACAAAAGCGCATTTAAAAGATATCGGCAGCGAAATCAAAGATGATATAGTTAAAAAAGTACAAAGCGGATCGGGTATAAAAAGAAAACGATTGAGAAGATTAGTTCAGTCACAGAATAAAAGACGGAAAGTACAAGATATATTTACCGAATGAGAAAATGGACCCCCATTCGTGCCCCTGCACTAAAAGTGAGTTGGATTTATTTAGTACCGTTTCGACTCAACTCGCTATCGACAGTACATCGGAAGTTATAGTTCACCCAATTGCGACAATTTCTGACAGTCGTGCACCTATTGAATTTTATGTATCCGGTTCTGGTGAAAATTATATCGACTTACATTCAATTTATCTGCATGTTCAAGTAAAAATTGCCAAAAAGGATGGAACAGATGTGGGAGCTGATGAAAAAGTTGTACCTGTTAATTATTTTTTAAATAGTTTGTTTTCACAATGTACTGTTTTTCTAAACGACAAGCAAATTATTTCAAATGTTAATTATCCATATCGGGCGATTTTAGATGCCTTATTATTTTATTCAAAGGATGCTCAAAAAACATTTTTAACAAGTGCATTATTTTATAAAGATACTGCACAATATATGGATTCGATAGAAGAAAATAATGAGGGATTGACTAAAAGATTTAATGTTGCTAAACAAAGTAAACTAATAGATTTAGTAGGACGATTACATATTGATTTGTCGCATCAACCTAAATTGTTAATTAATAACGTAGATTTAAGAATTAAATTGGAAAGATCTAAGGATAATTTTGCTTTAATGGCATCTAATGATAACTATAAAATTATTATTAAAAATGCATCTTTAAAAATTAATAAAGTAGATGTTAGTTCATCTGTTCAAATAGGCATAGAAAAAGCATTGCAAACGGGTGTCATAAAAATGCCATTTCGAAGAGCAGATATAAAAGTTTTTACTTTAAGTAGCGGAATACAGTCTACTAATATCTCAAATGCAGTAATTGGGCAATTACCTTATAGAATGACTATCGGTTTAGTTTCTAATACCGCATTTAATGGAAATGTAAAATATAATCCTTTCAATTTTAAAAATTACAATTTAAATTATATATGTCTATTAAAAGACAACCAAATGATCCCATCAAAACCGTACACGCCCGATTATACAAATAGCATATACGCAAGAAATTTTATATCATTATTTGAAGATATAGGATGTATTAATCACCATAAATTTACAAATATATCCTACCGGGATTATAAAGATGGCTATACTTTATATTCTTTTGATCTTTCTCCCGATCGTTCGGCATCAGAATCGCATAT